>NW_022111309.1:15792520-15793658 GCF_000313985.2 Echinops telfairi | reverse complement strand
TGTGTTTATTGGCCAGGTTGGCACACTAAACTAACTACCTCAATAACCAAGTTTGGGTCCTCATTTTTGGCTCTGACTTGCCCCAGGTGCAGCTGTGGCTCAGAGGCCAAAGGAAGCAGGCTTTATTCAGAACCCTGACCCTTGTGACTAGGCAGCGAGAGCTCTGATGACAGTTCTACAGAAAGGGGCTTCAGTGACCACCGACCTGCCCTCATTCTCCAAGGAGGACACTACACAGCTGTCTTTCTTTGTCTTACTCTGAACCTCTTCCTGCTCTATGGAACAGGCTTGCTTGTCAAGACGGTGGCTGCGGCCAGGTTCAGACAGCTGGGAATTAGATGCCAGCTGCTTCCTCGCCTTGGCTTGGCATTGCTGCTCCCTCGGAAGTCTTAGAGCAAGGTTCTCATTTGCCTTGCCATGATGTACGATCCCCTGTGAGATGAGATTCGAGTAATTTGTTACCAATATTAAAATGCTGACTTTTGCAGAAGATTTACTTTTTTAAATAAATGAGGACAGATTCACAGTTAGCCCTGGGAATTGCTCATGATTTAGGGGGCATGCATCTAGGTAAGCTATGGAACTAAAAGAGGCATGAGGATCGTGGCGCAGGCATATTTATCCCTTCTGCCTCTCCCCTTCCCCCTCATTCACAAATACGGGTCAGGTGTGTATGCAGTCTCTCCATGCCTGTCGCTGTGGCAGACCCCACGAATCGATCATCGCACTATGCGTTTTGGCCTGACATACAGTATCCTTTCTAACATCGTTGTTTTTTGTAGAAGCCCTGGTGGTGTAGTGGAGTGCACATGGGGATGCTAACCACGAAGTCTGCCGTTTGAACCCATCAGCAGCTCCACAAGAGAAATGAGAATTTCTGCTTCTGTAAAAGTTTATCATCTTTGAGATCCAAATGGGGTATTTCTACTCTGTCCTGTAGGGTCACTGTGAGTCAGAATTGACTCAGTGGCATTGAATTGATTTCTTAAAAAAAAAAAATCCATTAAGCTTGAGTTGCTAACTGCAAGATTAGGGGTTCAAAATCAGTAGCCATGCTACTATAAAGATTTATAGTCTTGAAAACCTTATATAGGGTTGCTGTGAGTCAGAATGTAGTCAGTGGCGGTGAGTGCAGGCA
>NW_022111309.1:15774825-15792298 GCF_000313985.2 Echinops telfairi | reverse complement strand
CCAGAGGCTCCTCCGAAGAAAGACTTGGTGATTCATTGATACACACAGCAAACCCCAGCCATTCACAACTTGGTGGGGCCCAGCACTAGTCTGACACTAATTGCAACCAAAGGGAAGACAAACAAACAAACAAACAAACAAGTAATCCAGCTCTCCCCTCTCCTTTTTTTGCCTCCCACTTCCCCCTGATGTACCCTGTGCCCTGCCTCCCCATTTAAAGATAAGCTTCAATTAGTAAAACCATGTCCACATTTACCATGACCTCCCTCCACAAGCACAACAAAATGACAAAGGGAAGGTTAGCCCCTCACCTCCTTGTCCCCTGGCCATTCTCCCTGCTGTGGAGCTCACAGAGGAGCAGGGAGCTGTGCTCTCTGAGGTGTGGTACCCTCTGAGCTTGCAAAGGTGAGCACCTTGGCCAGGTACCTTGAGCATGCATTTCTCTCCAACCCCTCCCCATGAAGCAAGCCCAAAGAGGCAGGGAGAGGAGCCTGCATCCAGGTTGTCCTGGAAACCATCTTCTGAGCATCATTCAGAGGGAGAGGCCAGGGCCTCACTGCCTGGGTGGGGGAGACGGGAAGCTGAGCTGCTGATGGCATCTCGGCCAGGTCAGCCTGGGTGCTGGGCTGAGTGGGTCAGGTCGCTGTGGGGAGGAGGAAAAGTGGAAGGAAGAACACAGATGCCAAGCTGTGAGCAGAAAGTGACCACAGGCCGAGGCTCTGTGTGGCACCACACACCTCAGGGTGACTGGACAGAGAACGGCCACCATGTCTTTCCCAGAGGCTCAATGGTGGGAGCCAGAGGTGCATGGAGAGTTTCCTACCGGAATTGCAAAGTGATTTTCTCAGAGGGAGACTCTGAGCACATCTTACTTTGCCTGCCTTTTCTGTGCAGGTCCTTGTAGAAGAAAGTGCAGCTGTGTGGCTTTGCAGCTTCATTCATTCATTCACTCGACTTTTATTGAGTATTTCCTATTTATCACGTCTTAAAGATGTCTGGAAGACCTGACTTAAAGGGACCTGGGGGAAGAGTATCCCAGCAGAAGGAACCCTGTCTGATGCTGTAACAGCCAGGTCTGCACAGTGGGTTACGTATTGGGATGCTCAATGGATGGTCAGTGGTTCAAACCAACCAGCTATCACATGGTGGAAAATAAGGCAGCCCAAGAAAACCGCTGGAGCAGGCTACTCTACTCAGAAGCGTGACAGTGGTGGCAGGGGTTTGTGGCTCTAACAGGAATATCCTAAGTAGGTGGCTCTAAAGAACAAAAAATACCTTTTCTCACAGTTCAAAGGCTCAGAGTCCAAATCAGGATCTTGGGAAAGCAGTAGCTCCGGGGCCTCCTTGGCTCTGCGGCTTTCAGACAGTCCACACATGGTGTGTGTCTTTACCCGGGTGTGTGTCTGTCTATTCTGCTCTAGTTATAGCTCAGAAATGATTAGAATGACACTGTTGGGATTGATTTACAGCCTCAGAAACCCAATGCAGGGTTTACTATGAATCAGAAGCGACTCATTGACAGTGGATCTTTTCTGTTTGGCACAACCTCATTAGCATAAAGAAACCCTCAAAATACAAACAAATAAACAAGCTTACGGTCATCGCGTCCATGCCGACTCATAGTGACCTTTCTGAGATGACTGTAACTCTTTATAGGAGTTGAAATCATGTTTTCCTCCCTGGTGCACCTGGTGGGTCCCTACTGCTGACTTTGAGATTGAATGAAGTCCAAGGAGTAATCACTACGTCACCAGGGCCACCACACAGAAACACTGCTCCTTGCAAATGGGATCATGTTTACAGGTATAAGGAATGGGAATCCAGTATATATTTTGGAAGATGCAATTCAATTAATAATAATAAAACTTTAAAAAACAGTAGAGTAGGGCCCTGGACGAATCCAGCAGGCTTGGTCAAAGGTGAGAGGGGCTGGCCCAGGTGGGCAGTAACTGTCAGGGAGGACTGGGCCAGGCAGGCTGGCCTCCACTCCCAGAGGCACGGGCAGGGCAGAGCAGGCTCACAGTTCTGGAGAGATGAGGGATGGTACTTTGACTTTTCCTGATACAAATGCACAGCATGTTGTGATCCCAGAAATGACCAGGACAGTGAGTCTGCCTCCTGGGAAGTGCCTCCTGTGTTGGGGCAGAGGTGCTAGAACTCTTGTGACAGGGACAGCTTGTTAGACCCACTGAGAATGAGCACGCGGGCCTCTTTCTGCCTTGAAGGCCAGAGGAATACATTGCCAAAAAGGAGAAGATAATACCAATTCCTTTCCTATCGTCCAGAAATAATTCTTACCCATGCATTGCATCATGTACAATCAAATTTCGGTTATACAATTCTTGCTTTATTTTCAGCCTATAGGCCTTTATTAAGCAAGGTCTATTTTTATTATCTGGGATAACATAGTGAACAAAAACCTGCCCTTAAGGATCTCCCTTTAGAGTAGTGGTTCTCAACCTTCCTAACGTCTCGACCCTTTAATACAGTTCCTCATGTTGTGGTGACCCCCAACCATAAAATTATTTTTGTTGCTACTTCACAACTGCAATCTTTCTCCTATTATGAATGAATCATAATGTAAATATGATATGCAAGATGCAGTTTCATTGTTACAAAATAAACATAATTAAAGCATAGTGATTAATCACAAAACAATATGTAATTATATGTTATGAAATATTTATTTCTAATTATAAATAAATGAAATATTATCTTGAACCCTGGTGTAGCTTGGGTAACAGTCTTCATGCGGGTACTCATATGTGGGTATATTTGCATGTGGGCAGACCCTCCTGGAGAAGGATAGAGGAGCCGTGTCTTGGTTCTTAAGACCATGGTAAAAATGTGTTTTCCGATGGTCTTAGGTGACCCCTGTGAAAGAGTCATTCAACCCCCAAAGGGTCGTTCAACCCACAGGTTATAAGGAGAGGCAGGATAGACCAGAGAACCACATACATAACCTATCACCCAAACCCATTGCTTTGGGTGGATTCTGACCCGCAGTGATCTGAGACCCTCAGAACCCATTTCCATCGAGTCAGTATCGACTCACAGAGGGCTCTGAAGCGGTCAGTCTTTCTGGGAGGAGATAGCCTGGACTTTCACTGCAGAGCAGCTGGTGATTTTGATTGTCAGTCTTGCAGGCAGTGGTCCAACACCAGCCGGGGCTGCCCCTGAGGGTTTTCGAGGCTGTAATCTTTATAGAAGCCAGTCGTTGCATAACTCTCTTGCACAGGGGCTGGTAGGTTCAAATGGCCCAACCTCTTGGTTCACAGTCAAGCACTTAGCCATGGCGACCCCAGCGTTCCTTCCATAAATGTCCGGTGTTGATAAAGGGTACAGAAAATGGTAGAGTCAAAGTGGACTGAGTGTTCTCCTGGGGAGGCTGGTGATTTTGATGGGGGCAGGTGGACCTTCACCTTCCACGTGGAATTCCGGTGATGCTCTGGAAAGTGCGTCTCGTGTGACGCGTCCACTCCTGTGTCTGTGGAGCCTGCTGTGTGGCTGGGATGCTGAAGAGGCTTTGGTGGAGGTTCCAGACTGCATTGGAGTGTGGAGAGAGGCCTGGCAATCTACATCTAAAATTGGCCCACAGCCATTCAATTCCTTAGTTCATGGCGTGGCCAGAAATTATAGGTGGACTTGACAGGATAGCAGCTATTGGTAACAGTTTTGGACAGGATGCCTAGAAGTTCTAATAGGGAAACAATGATCATTTCAAACATTGTAGTGAATCTGAAAAGAGGTACAGCAGGGAGCCGTAGAGGTACTGGGTAAGAGCATCCCAGATGGAGCCAATCACCCGTGCAAAGGCCCTGAGGTCAGAGCATGGCTGGCGCATTTGAAGAACAGCAGCGTGTAGCTGGAGTGGAGAGAGTGAGCAGGAGGGTAAGAGGAGAAAAGCCAGCGAGAGTATAGGGGCCAGATCAGAAAGTCAGGGAGATTTTAGGGATCCGGGCCATGTAGGACCTTGCAGACGACTGAGGCAGTCACTTGGGGCAAGTGGGGGCGTCTGTGACAGGTGAGAACAGGAGGTGGCTGGCTACTATGGGGGAGTGGGGGTGTCATAAAGCAGAGATCCCACAGTGGGAGGTGGTAAGGGCCATGGGCTATCAGTGCAGGCTGTGTCCTGCACAGGGATTCCAGGCCAAAGGGCCAGGAGGTGGGGCTTGCAGGCGAGGAGGGAGGGGCTGGAGAGAGGTTCTTCCCAGGGAGCATCTCTCTTGCATTCCTCCAAGGTGCCTGAGAACGTAGGATAGGCTGCTTTGCCTCTTACGGATGGGTCAGCAAGATGTCCCTGATCGCTTTCAGTCCTCTCTGACAACACGCTTTTTCACGGCTGAGCGGTATTATGTCATTTGGATGTACCGTCATGCAATGAATCAGCTGCGTGAGACAAGGGAGTTAGTCCCAGTATTCGCTTTTTAGAAAAATGGGTGCCGGTGGACGTCATTGTACATACATCGCCCATGCATCCCTGACCATTTCCCTGGGCCATGTTTGCACGTGCTGGTGTCAGATTCAATCATGTGTGTTCTTAGGGCCCTTGGTCATAACGCTATTTCACAGACGGCCTTGCTGGGGCTGGGGAACGCTCTGCCCTGGCCTGCAGGTGTGGGGCCAGTAAGTAGTGGAGCCGTATTGGAGGGTGGGCATGCTGCTCTGCAGACCTGCCTTCTCTCCATCGCGCCAGGCAGCAAAGCACAGGTTACCTGTTACCTTCCCTGCAGGCAGGGACCAAGCAGCCTCGGCTGGCTCAGTGGCTCTCGGTGAGGGTGATGGCTGAGGAGAGGACATCTGATGGCTTTCTTTTGTGCACTTTGTGGAAGGACTGTGCTCAGCGCAGCATAAGGGGGTTCCCTTTGCCCTCACAGTCCTACAGGTTGGGGACCCAGCTCTGTGTATACGTGAGGACAGGTGCTCAGCCAGGTGAAGCAGCCTGCCCAGGGTCACACCGCTCGTCACTGCCCTCTTCAGCATCCTCTGCTTTGGAACCTTTGCAGAGAGGGGCCATGTGCTAGTCCTGGTACTTTAGAGAAATAAACCCACAGCAACTCATGTATGAGTGAGTTTTATATAAAGGTTAAGTGCACATCAAGAAAACATCCCAACCCAGTGCTGCCCAAGCCCACAAGTCCAATATTAATCCATTAACCCATATGTCCAACACCAGTCCACAAAGTCCTTCTCCATCTCACAAAACACACACTATGATGCCGACTACAGGAGGAAAGCCGAGTCAGTGTAAGCATCGCAGCGCTGGCAGGGATCTCCACACAGCTGCTCCAGCACCCAGGCTACATCGGGGTGCTATGGCTTCTCCTCAGGGATGTCTTGCCAGAAGTGAGCCTTGCCAGCTGAAGCAGGGAACTGGCTAAGGCAGCTGCACCCTGGTGAGACCATCACAAAGCAAGAGACCCAAGAACTAGAAAGGCCAGGCTCACCGAGCCATTTATCCCTCTGCCCTTCAATTAACCCCACATGGGTTTATGGGCCAGGTTGGCACACTAATCTAACTACCTCACATGTACAGCAAGCAGGCAGTCAAATGATAAACAGTAGCTCACGGAGGTCAGCTCACTTCATAGCCCATGGTCTGCTTGACCACACTCCTCTGCCTTTAATAAGAATCATAAGCATCATTGGGTTGTTTCTACTCTTACTGCTACCAAACCCTAGCCAAACTCCCTGCCACCGACTCCTCATGACCAAGCTCTGCCCCTGTGGCTTTCGGAGATGGTAACTCTCTACAGCAGGGGTCCTCAAACTTTTTAAACGGGGCCAATTTCACTGCCTTTCAGACCCGTTGGAGGGCCGGACTATAATTTAAAAAAATATGAACAAATTCCTATGCATACTGCACATATCTTATTTTGAAGTTACAAAGCAAATGGGACAAAAACACCCGGTGGGCTGGATAAATGTCCTCGGTGGGCCGCATGTGGCCCGTGGGCCGTAGTTTGAGGATGCCTGCTCTACAGGGTAGAAAGCCTCATCTTTCTCCCGCGGAGCAGCTGGTGGTTTCAAACCCATCACGTAACCACTATGACACCAGGGCTCCTTTACATATGAATAAATGTACCCATATGGGAACCCTTATTATTTGGGCAGCACAAGCACTTTAGCACCCGACTACTAGTTGAAAGGTTGACAGCTTGAATCCACCCAGAGGTGCCTCCGAAAACCCTGTGACACGATTCTACTTTGTGCCCACAGGCTGCTATGAGTTAGAATTGATGGCAACTCACCATCTGAATTAATAACCGATATATTCCTATAACTATAGGGTGTAGGTACGGTAAGAGTCCTGGTGACACAATGGTTAAGCAACTGGCAGTTTTTCGTGCCTGTGACTGTGTTTCATGCTGCTCACTCGGCAGCTCAGGCTGACGGGAAAGCGCGTGTTCTTCCGGTGGCAGGGGAGGAGTGCGTTTGTCCTGTAATGAGCATCGTCACTATGGTAAATACAGAAGCTGGTATTTCTAAGCACGTCTCTAGACTGGTTCCCTGGTCTTCCTCAGAACTGCCCGAGGTAGACACTTTGACGTTGCTCATTTTACCATTGGGGAGAATCAAGGCCAAGAAATTTCACGAGTTCTCCAAGGCTTTGGAGTGTGAGACTGAAGCTTGTTACTAGTGCTGTAGAGTTATAACATATGTATGCTAATCTGGAGAGGTTCAGCATAGGTAGACACCCACGAAACTGTCCCTGCAGCCAAGGGATGGAGTGTGTCCCAAGTCTGTGTGACTGGGGCCAAGCCCTGCGCTCTGACCCCGCTGTGTCTTCTTTGGCCTGGTTGTTCCCTGCTGCATCTCTCATTATCCTCATGAGGGAAGTGTTGGCCTTGCCCGGGGCATTTTCACAGCCACCTCCCTACTCTCAGGGGAGCCTTGGTGGAGTAGTGGTTACATGTTGAGCTGCTAACCAGAGTCAGAGTTCAAATCCACCAGCCACTCCTAGGGAGACAGATGGGGAACCCATGGGGGCAGTCTGGGAAACCTGTAGGGGCAATTCTCCCCCATCCTCGAGGGTCATTGTGAGTTGGCATTGACTTGGTGGCAAGGAGCTTGGTCTTGGTGCCCTGATTTCAAGGGTCACTAGCAGTGACCCTTTCTGTGGCCATGGTCAGAATTCACAAGGCCAAGGGACCCAAACCAAACTTAGCCATCGAGCGCATTCGGACCCTCCAGGATGGAGCCGGACTACTCCTGGGGGTTTCCCTGGCTGTAACTCTGTGCATCTTTCTCCCTCAGTGCAGTTGTTGAGTTTGAACTGCCTACCTTCTGGTTCACAGCCCACTACCTATGCCACTCGGGTTTCCCGGCAGGGTGACAGCAGACGCTGATTTCTCGCAGGAGACAGTGAGACAGAGTGCCAGGACAGTGAGCCAGATAGCAGCCCATCTAGAGCGGGTGAAGCCGCTCCTGGCCTTTCTACACTGCCCTCCACCCAGGGAGAAGGTCCCTCCTGCCTCCTCGCCTCCATCTCCCCACCTGTAGCCTGTGAACCTCACTACCTTTCTGGACCGTCTCAGACTTCCACCCCAAGAACCTGTGTCAAGGCTTCCTAGGGGGCGGACCTTGCTGTTAGTTGTCATATCATCCTGGCATCACACACAGTTCATGTTCAGATGAACTGTGGGGGCAAATGATTTTGAGGGCTAAGACAGCGAGGCAGCCACCTTGGAGCTGAGTCCACAAAGGAAAGAGAGGATGAATACACACTGACTACAGGCCCCTGCATGATACCCACCACTCAGCATCACCAACAAGTTAGAGGTTCAACCCCACCCCGCGTTGCCTTGGAAGAAAGGTCTACAAATCTACTTCTTCCCCAAGCCAGCCGCCACAGGTTGACACAAAGGAAACGGCTTTAGTCATGGAACAGGGCAGTGCAGAGCCGAGAGGGTGCATGCCAGTCAGCTCCTCAGGCTGGGCCTAACGACCTGCAAGCAGAGCGCTCACAACCTTGGGAGAGAGCCTGGGCCCAGCAGCCTCCAGACGGCCCCTGGCTAAGAAGAGATGCCAGGAATGGCCAAGTCTCCTGACTTCTCCCAGGGGTGGAGTGGCCCCAAGTGTGAGGAGATCTACCGGGGCCCCCGGGAGTGGGGTCAGGCCAGTCTCCCTCCTGTGACTGCGGCAACATCTGGACCATCAGGCCCATCACGGGCAAACCCTTCCCTCGCCACCTCGGTGTGGGGCTGCGAAAGCTGGTGGCTTCCCTCTTGGGCTTCTGGGAACCATGGTTCCTGGACTTGTCTGTACTGGGGAATCACCACGGGGCTTCAATTTTAAAAAGGAAAGAAGATTACTGATCCCTGGGCCCACCATTCAGTAAGTCTGGCCAAGGCTGTGGAAATTTTACACGGTCCTCAGGGGATTCTAATGTGTAGTTTCGCGTCTAGCTCCTACCACAGGACTGTGTGACCGAAATACAGCGAGAGCTGCACATGCGCTTTCTCAAGTGTTTTTGTAGCAATAGTAAATAAAGGTAAAAGAAAACAAACAAACAAGCCAGCAGGTGGAATTAATTCAAATCCTATATTTTATTGAACACATAGACCCGGCATCTTAGGGTTTCAACATATAATCAATTAAAGAAATGATTAACGGGATATTTCACTCTTATCCACTCAAAGTTGTTAAAATCCAGTGAGTACTTGGGCTTTCAGCATGTCGCCATGTGCATGAGAAGTGTTTCCGGTGCTCGCTAGCCCGCGGAGCCCAGTGGCTCCTGCATAGGACAGCCCAGACCAGTGGCACAGGGCATGTTCTAGGCAAGGCCCACTCGGCTTTCTAGTCTCACCGAGTTACTGTCTCAGAAACCTGCAGGAGCAGTTCTAGCCTGTTCTACAGGGTGGCGGTGAGCAGGAGGGGACTAGAAGGCAGGAAGTGTTGAGATTGAGCCTTTCCAGAAGCAGATGACTGGGCATTTTTTTGGTGGTACTGCTCAGGGGAATCAAACCGCCAACCTTCAGGTTGACCGTGGAGCTCAAGCTGTGTTTTGCATGGGGACTTAGCAGTGCCTCTGTAAGTGGACAGACACAGAGACAGAAAGCTGCTGTTGGCTTACCACTGCCTCAGGGTGATCTTGTCTGCAAGGGAATGAGACATTGCCTGGTCCTGATCATCCTCATCATGGCCATCCTGTGCTGGTCATCCCTGTGTCTCTGGGGCCACTGCCCCTAACCACGCTCCTCCTCTGCTCCTGCTGGCCCTCAGCCATTCCAAGTATGGTGTCCTTCCCCAGTAGGTGATCCCTCCTGATGGCACCTGCAAGGCAAGCCAGTTGACCAATGCTCGGCTGTATCCACAGGACTTCCCTGGGCTCATGTTCTGGGGATCGCCAGACCTTTCTTTGTCATCTGTCTTAGTCTGGAAGCTCCATTGAAACTGTCCACTTTGGTGGCCTTGCTGGTGTCCCAGAGACTGGTGGCACAGCTTCCAGCATCACGATAGCCTGCACGCCCCAGAGCAGACGACCGGATAGTCAGGTGGTGGATCCTTCAACATGCAGTGCTGCCCTTCACATTGGACTAGCATCCTGTGCACGTGGGTCAGCCTCCACCTACGCCATCATCTCCTACGGCTATGGCCACATCCTCATCAACCACTATTCACTAGGTGCTTGTGATGGAAGGGATACACTGACCAGAGCACGGAGAGAAGGCTCTAGTGCCACGGAGACTACATTTATGGAGCAAGATGGGCCAGGCCTGGTTTTAAGTCAAAGACAGAACTGACCCAGCTTTCCCTTTTTCCTCCCTTTCTTTCTAGCCCAGTTACAAGGAATTGCTACCATGTAGCTCAGTCCGTGTGTGCAGTGTAAAGCTGGGTAGCACACCCTCCCCAAATATGGGTGCTCGGCCTCCTTGTTCCCAGGCCTGTGTGTTTCTAGGGGGAGGCACACCCGGTTCAGTGGGGCAGAGTTTAGCTCCAGGCCCCAGGGTAGGTAGCTGTCTCCTATGTTGCTCATCTGTGCCCCCCGCCCCCACTGCCGGCTGACGAGGGTAGAGCATGACGCTCTCACGGCAGATGGCAAGAGCACGTGCAGGTGAGTGGAAACACCCCGTGCCTCTGAGAGCTGTGGTTTGGAACTGCCCCGGTTACCGTCACACCCACCCACATCCCACCAAAACAGCTTCCTTGGCCACGCTCAGAGCCAGCAGGGCAGGGATGGGTGGATGGGTAGTTGTTGAAGAATACATCTTTGTTGGTGCTCAACTGTGGCGCTCACACCCCAGGAGGACAGGGGGAGAGAGGACTGTCCTGTTGTCCTGTGGGGGACATCCTTTGGAGGACATGGTGATATGTGGGGAGCCCGCTTGGCCAAACATTAGGTCTTTGGTGCTAGGGGGAAGGTATCCCGATGGGCATCCAGCAGTTACCTGACCCACTGCTCTGCAAGCTCAAACCCTGGGCCCCGAGGGCACGTCCCACGTCTTCATCTTCAGAGCTGTGGAGCAGAAGGGGATCTCAAGAAACCCTCAAATCCAAACTCACTCCTATGGAGTCCATGCTGACCCAAAGCAAGCCCTCAGGACAGGGTAGAACTCCCTGTGGTGTTCTGAGACTGTAACTCTTTACAGGAGTGGAAAGGCCCATCTTTCCACATGCAGTGGCTAGTATTAACAGCCCCCCCCACAGACCACGACACCACCAGGGCTCCTCTCAGGAAGGGTTGGTGGAGGCAAACCAATTCCGATTGCCAAGTGAAGGGACCCGAGGCTGATTCAGAGAAGGAAACGCTGGCGGAAGCAGAAGCCTTAGACCTGAAATCCCGGGCCATTCCCAAGCCTGACACAGCACCAGTCTCTGAGGGTGCAGAAACCTGGGTGCCAGGATGCCCAGATCTTATTTAGGTAGAATTCGGTCGCAGCGCGTACCTGCCCTCCCTTTCTGTGTTACGACTAGGAGCTTGTTTTGAGGACTGCAAATAATCCCATTAATAAAGAAAAACACGTCATTCTCGGTGTGGGTGTATGTGTGCGCGCACACGCGCGTGACTGTTGAACCTTTGAACTCTGTAAATTCATATTTTCCTCTCACATGGTTTAAATCACTTTCCAATAATCTTTGTCCATTGAAACAGAACCTAGCCCAAACTATGTCTGTACCAACATATTAAAGGCAGCTATTAATGTATCTGTGATCCTGGCAGCCACCGGCCATTGCTAGGCAAGGGCAAGCTGCTTGCGTGGCCGGTGCCCATCCTCTACACTCCTGGTGGCACAGCCTGCCCTGGGCGTGTGGGCACGGTCTGGGAAGAGTCACAGCAGTCCCTCCTCATGTGGCTTAGTCCAGGTTTGGAAGCGCCCCGCCCATATGGGGGGTGGGATTTAACGGGCTAAGTCAGCAAGTGTTGCTACGGGGCTCCAGTTCACGCACAGTACTTGGTACATTTCAGATACAAGGTGTCTCCACTTGTCTCTGGGATCCGAGGGGGCTGCAGACAAGTTCTCTTGGTGACACACTTGTCCTCGTGTCCTCAGGGTGCCTTCAAAACAACACCAAAAAGGTCCCCTCCAAACAGTGGCTTCCACGGGGACCCGCTGGGCCTGGTAAACCCAAGGTTCAGAAGATAGGGAGACCCGTTTTTAGGGTTAAACATGACAGATTTGCTCAAAGGGCGTACAGTGGCCATAGGGACTTACTAGGGAGACGTTTTAAAACACTTGAAAACCACATTTCTGACGAATAAGGCCAGACCAGTTGTGCTGAAGACTTTTTTCCCCATCCCAACAGGGCACCTGCTCATTCCTGGGGGTTAGCAAGATTGTCCTCTAAGAATGTCATTGGGAAATCATACCCCGTCTGCGTATAACCGTCTGTGTCCACCAGGCATTACCTGCTCAGAAACCCTGTGGACCTGTCCTGCCCTGGCCTGGACGCCCGCTCAGATCTGATTCAGTTCAACAGCAGCGGGCAGACAGGCTAGCCTAGCTAGTAGTCTCCGTTGTGAGAAGGACCTCAGGTGTTTGTGCCACGGGACCACACTTTGAGACACACTGCTTCAGGTGAAAGAACCCTGAGTGTGCCAAGGCCAAGCACAAGGTCAAATCGGGGCTAGAACCTACCAGGGACGCTGCAGGAAGAAAAGGCACCGTCCCCCGTTTTACTTACTTTAAGCTTCACGTCATCATTGGTACATTGGTGGGTCGGCGAAGTGGTGGCAATGAGACAGGTTGACCCGATAGCCGTAGCGATAGCCGCCAACCTCAGAGGACACCGGATGGCATCCTTTTATTGTGTGAGACATACAGCCTTCCTGAGACCGAGCAGACTCAGGACAATCAGCAACCACAAAGCCCAATCCTGTTCACTTACTGTCACTTGGACAACGGGCAGCTCCTCTGGGGCAGAGGGACATCCCGTGTGTGGCAGCAGCAGAGAAGGCCTTGACCAGGTGAGGGGAGTGGGCCAAAGGGAGAGTCCCACCGCCCACCCTCTAGCTTGGTGTCCTTCAAAGTTCACTGCAATTCCAGAGGCCTCACCAACAAGCCCACGACTGAGCTCAGGCCAGGGGCCTGCATCATTTCCAGAGGAGCTTGTTCTGGAAAGACTGCCTCTAGTGAAGTGGAACTGAGCTCCTGGCCCGCTTGCTCTGCCGTCCGCAGCCTCAGGCCTCCTGGGCTCTGCAGAACAGGATCCTGGCTGTGAACAGAACCATTCTACCCTGTACTCACCCAGCCCACACTGTGCCCCAGGCTCCTCCTGGCCTTATTCTGCTCCCAGAGGTTCTCTGCCTGGCCACGGGGTGCAGGAGCTGGGACTGGCCATAGGACTCATTCTGGTTGGTTGAGGTCTCCTGGGAAGTAGGAACTTTGAACCCAGTTTAAACCTCTAGGGCTCTGGTTTCTTTTTCTCTTGGGGCAGTACGATTTCCTGTTTCGAAGAAAAAACCCAGGGTTTTTAAGAGCTTTACCCCCCACCCCCCCAAAAGGTACTTGGACATGGAATGGCTCTTACAAAACAACATGTTGATGAGTTAAGTATAAATGAATCAGAGACATATGGATTAAATTTCCCTTGCGATCCACAGGGGC
Source organism: Echinops telfairi (assembly GCF_000313985.2). NCBI lineage: Eukaryota > Metazoa > Chordata > Mammalia > Afrosoricida > Tenrecidae > Echinops > Echinops telfairi. Next base: position 15,779,249 of record NW_022111309.1, on the reverse strand, counting down.
TTCGCAATTAGGGGAAATGTGTGTTTGTATCCCCCAGGGTCTAGGGCAGAATCAGAGCTGGGGAGGAGCTGGAGGAACCTCCCCCACGAACGCCCCTGCCCTGCTGTTCCCTTGGGGGTCCTAGGGTTAGAGTGGGGGACGTTTCCAGCAGGCAGGCCTTAGTTGGATCTTTTGACTCCCTGGGCCCGTGGCCCCTCTGTTCTTCATTGCATTGGTCCTTGTACATCTCCCCTGCACCACCAACTGAGCGAACAGGCAGAGACTTTGAGCTTGTGGGGAAAGATACATGAGTCCCCTCCGCTTCTCCACTGCACACCATCCCATTTGGGCTCATCCTGTCTCAGCCCTTCCCACTAACCTAGGTAGCTCTTGTTCAGACATGGAAATTAGAATGCTACCTGGATGGCAAGGAACCACGGTGGCAGGGATAGGGTCAGGGTTGGATCTGAGACACCCAGGAGGGGGGCTGTGAGGGCTTGGTGCTAGAATTCTTGCCTTCCATCTGGGAGGCCTGGGTTTGACGGTTGGCTAGTGCACCTCGGGTACAGCCACCATTCGTGCTGCAGGGAGAGGCTGTCATTGAACTTCAGCAGAGTTTCTAGACTCAGGTAGACTAGGAAGGAAGGCCTGGAGATCGACTTCTGAAAACCCCACCGGCTGCGCTGGGAAGCGTCCCGTCCCATCATGCATGCGGTCTCCTTGAGTGGAGGACTGGCTTGACAGTAGGTGAAACGAGTCATCCGCCTTCTTCCTCTTAGCTGGACAAGTTCCTGGTGTCTCGCTAAGAATACGCGTGCCTGAAGGAGAGAGAATCAGTTACCCAACCCTCCAGATACCAAAGTGTGTCGCTCTTGGTAGTTTTTATCCTTCCCAAGCCTGAGCAAGGAGCAAGGAGCCTAATGCGTTTGGCAAGACTTCTAGAGATGATGTGTTGTTGTTTTTCCTTACTCTCTTTGGGGGCCGAAGAAATCTTAAGAGAAGCCTCCTAAGACTGATAGAGAGCCTGCCTAACCCCATGACAAGGGCATTCTCCAGGGCTCTCCGGTCAGACCTTCCTGGGCCTCCCCCTCGGCTTCAAGGGGACCTGCAGGTCTCTCTTGGGGAGCCCAGTTTGAAAGCCTAAGCCCTCTCCGACAGCATTTGGCTCTTTGAACCAGCAGCCAAGCGAATAAATATCTCATGGGTATGATGTTGAGTGGAAGAAGCCAGACGTGAGTGAGAACATGCGGTGCGATTCCATTTATATGACTTCTGAAATAAGCCACACAAATGGATGCTGATAGCAGAAGGTTAGTGCTTTTGGGCAGTGATGGGAAGGTGGCCTGAGAGATCCCTCCGGGGCCCTAGACAGGTCCTTTGTGTTCACCCAGGGGATGGTTATGCAGGTACATACACCCCTGTAAAAACACTTTGAGGGGCATACTAAAGCATTTGATGTACTCCACTGCAGGTATACAATCTGCTCATTCGAAACCATCCATATATCATTTGGGTCCCACATCTTTTGTCCTTGAGGTTGGAAAACCCACATCCATTATGCGATGTAACCTAATCTTCTGGGGCTTTTTGCAGGTGGTGCTTGGTCCCCAGGCTTGCAATGGCTGATGGAGTGACCTTTATCTTATAAATTGCCTCTGGGTTCTAAAAGTATATCTTTACAATCTCCCTCAACTTTCAAAATACAGGTCCGTGGGCATCAGTGCCTAGCTGAGTCTGTAGCATGGCATCAAGGCACCTGGGCTTTGGAGATGGGTGGCTGGAGGTGAGCTAATCGTGGCCAAAGCGCAGCAGGCACAGGGAGGCATCGGCTTCAGAAAGCCAGCACCAATTCCTCCCTGGAGTGGGCACACAGTGGCAGAGACGATCGCCGCGGGGCAGAGGGTGCCTTCTGGGCTTGGATTGAGTAACCTTGGTCTCACAGGACAGTAGAACCCAGGGTGGGGCCGCCGATGGGGCCTTGGCAGGATTTCTGTATGGGGGACTGGGTGGGCATGGGAGAAACCCTGCTTCAGATACATCTTGCTCCCGTAGATAGTGGGACCACTAGATCCATACCTGCATCCTCCTGATATACAAACAATGGGGCCCTGAGAACAGAGACACTGCCTGCCCACCCTTTCTGATGCCACAGGCAACCTGGCAAACCAGAGGCATGCAAGAGGACAGAGTGCCCGTGAGCGGCCTGCCAAGCTTCCAGAAAGGAGCTGGGCATGTCACTGGCACTTGGAGGGTTGCTCGCAGACATGGAATTGTCATTGTTGGGGCTGGTGTGTCTAGGATCTGGTTGGGAAACACCTCCCATCGGTGGGATTAATGAATGCAGTCCTTGACAATGCATGGCAGCTGTTTGCATAGTGTCCAGATGTGGAAGGGCAGGCTGGGCTGCTCCTTGCTATGTCCACCAGATCTGGGTCACCTCCCAGCCTTCCCCCACCCACCCAGCCTGCAGTCTCCCGAGTCTTTGCACTGGCCATTGGAAGCAGCCCCTGAGACTTTCCCTCTCGTTTTGAGAGCCCCTATGTGGAAGCCTGAAGCCCTGCCAGGCCAGGCACACTTGTGCAGGAGAGAGATTTCAACTCTCTTCTGGAAAACAGTTTTCCTTTCAACCCAAGCAGTTGCCCTCTGCCAATCAGGGACAGAAATGGATTGTACACAACTTGGCTGGCTCTCTAACTCCCCTCCCAGCTAATTCATCCCAGCCACTCGCTCACTCGCTCGCTCACTCGCTCACTCACTCACTCGCTCAGACAAGGAGAACCAGCGAGGTGGCTTGCCGAGACTCCGGTTGCCATGTACTGAACCGCTCCTTCTTGAGAGGGAAGGCATTTCATTGGGCTTGACAGGTTGGGCCAGTAGTGTTGGTTGTACCCATGCGTGCCCATGTTTCTTCCTTTCCAATGAAGATGCCAACTTCCTGCCACATGAAGGGCCATCACGCATGCCTGCTTCCCTACCTGTGATGAAAACCAGGTCAGCAACGGGCCTCTGCCGCCTCAGTGCTGGTTCTCAGCGCCCTCCCCACCATCCCAGGGTCTTTTAGCCCCGAGGTAGGATGATCCAAGTCCATGTGGCTGAGCCAGACATTCTGGAACTTTCCATAAGTGATGATTGGACTTCAGGCCTGTGATGCCTCTTGTAGTAACTTTTCCTTGGAAATTGACCTTGGGCTCTAATAAGCTCTCAAAAATAAGCACGGTGGAGATAAACAAAAGGCGGGGACAGGCAATTCCCAGACTAAGTTGGAAAGGAAGATGGCTTATAAGCACACGGGAATCTTTTCAGCTGAAGGAGGGACTCACAGACACTCACAGGATTCTGTAGTCCCCCAACGACATTGGCAAAAGCCAACCGGGAGCGATGTGGAGAAACAGGGCCTTTTTTATGTCCCGTTGGTGGAGGGATAAGTTGGTATAACTCCCCCCTCCCCCCCAAAACCATTTTATGGGGAGTTTATGTAGAGATCATAACATTCCGCAGTTCAATCACATCAGGCAGTATCGAACAATTGTTACCTCAATCAGTTTCAAAACAGTCTCTTCTGTCTTGGACTCCTTGACATCAGCTCCCCTTACCACCCTTTGCCCCCGCTCCCCCCACTGTACCTTCCAGGGACCCCTATTCTATGTGCTTTGCTGTCTCCATAGGCCCATCCATCCTGGGTTCCATATACTAAAATCCAGAAAGACATTGAACAGACATTCAAGAGGGTTCCCCTCCCCATGACAAAATACATCGGCGATAAACCCTAATATGAAAAGAAAGCAAAGCAAACACACACACAAGGTCGGAAACCAGATCAGGCCTAACGTGTGTCAGGGGGGACATCAACTGACAAGGTTTTAACCGTTCAAGTCAGCTTTATCATTTTGATCTTCCGTGGTCCTCTCTCCAGGGCACTCTGGTAAACCCCTTTCCTTCCATCCCTCTATTTTGGATAGAGGGGAATCACTGGATGAGTATTTCCTATGTAGGTCCCACGAATGTGTCTTGGGCTCCCACTGTCATTCATAGCCTTCTGCAAACCAGACTCTCACAATGTAGGCTCTGATACTATTCTCGCCTTCAACTTTGGATTATATGCTTTATAATCCTTCGGACACTGATGATGTTGTGCTTCTTCTCTGTGGACTTAGTTGACATCTCATTTAGATGGCTGCTTGTTTGAAAATAAGCCTTTAAGACCCTGGATGCTATCTTGTCTGACAGCCAGGCACCATCTAATTTCTTCACCACACGTGTCTATAGCACCTGTATCTTTTGTATTCCCTTCCTGAGGGCAAGTACCAAGCAGGGCCATAGAACTGATTATTCTTAAATTGGAGGTAGGATTTAGTGTGATTCCACAAACCCATTCCTGGATCTATGTTTTTGGGGTTTTTTTGAATCATTTTATTGGGGGCTCGTACAACTCTTATCACAATCCA
>NW_022111309.1:15770395-15772968 GCF_000313985.2 Echinops telfairi | reverse complement strand
TCGTGAATCCTTGATCAATTATGTATTATTATTATTTTGTATCTTACACTGTCTGTTGTCTCCACCCACATTTCTGTTATTCATCCCCTTCAGGGGAGGGGGACTATATAGCCAAGTTGTGATGGGTTCCCCCTTTCCCCTCCTTCTCCCTCCCCAACCATTGCCCTACCCTCATGAGATCACTACTCCCACTACTGTTCCTGAGGGGTTGAATTTCATGTGTTGAAAGCTCCTATCTGTACTAGTGTGTATGTCCCGGTCTAGCCTGATTTGTAAGGTAGAGCTGGGTCATGGTAATGAGGGGGGAGGAAGCAGTTAAGAACTAGAGAAATGATGTGTGTTTCATCAGTGCTATACTGCACCTTGGATGAATGATTCCTTCCTTATAACCCTTCTGTGGGGGGATGTCCAATTGTCTACAGATATGCTTTGGGTCTCCACTCCAAACCCCCTCATTTGCATCAATGTAGTTGTTTGTTTTGGATCTTTTGATTCCTGATCTCTTTGACACCTTATGATCACACAGGCTGGTGTACTTCTTCCATGTGGGCTTAGTTGCTTCCGTGCTGGATGGCTGCTTGTTTACCTTCAAGCCTTTAAGATCCTAGATGCTATATCTTTTGATAGCTGTATACCATCCACTTTCTTCACTACATTTGCTTATGCACCCGTTTTGTCTTCAGGTGAGTATCAAAGAGTGCCAGGTTTTTAGAACAAAGTGTTCTTGTGTTAAGGGAGGCCTTGAGTAGAGGTCCAAAATCTGCTATCTTAATACTTAACCTATAAATATATGTACACTGGTCTCCATCCCTTTCATTATGAATTAGCAATATTTATTGGAGCAGATTATCAGGTCTTTTCTCCTGCGGGTGGGTTCAAACTGCCAGTCTTTTCAGCCATCAGTCCAGTGTTTGACCATTGCCACCACCGAACACAGCCGGGCTCTTTGCCATTGAGTCGGTTCGACTCAGCAACGCCACTCACAGGATGGAACACTGCCCCCGTGGGTTTCTGAGACTGTAACACTTCACAGGGGGTGAAAATCCTCAACTTTCTCCCATGGAACAACTGGTAGTTTTGAACTGTTGACCTTGCAGCTAGCAGACCAGCGGATATCCACTATGCCAGCAGGGCTCCTTCACTGCCACCACTAGGACTCGTTAATGTGTACTGTGGACTTTACTTAATAACAATGCCTTGGCTTATACACTGCACCAATATGCAAGCCAGATGTCCCGTGTTAATCACAGGGGAAGGTGTGGGCAGGGGATTTGGGGGCACATGGGAATTCCCTGCTCTTTTTGGATTTTTCTGTAAACCTAAAACTTCTGTACAAAACAGATATTCTCTCTGACTCAGCAGTTCCATATTTTGGCATGTCTTGTACCTTGAGGAAATAATCAGAGATGTCCACACAAGTACATGTCCAAGGTTGTACCACAAAGCACTATTTAGAATGTTGGAAAATTGAACATGACTGAAATGGCCAACAATAAGGAATCTCTTATGGAAATTATGGTTCCTGCAACTAATGAAACACCATGAAACCATTAAAGTATGTTATAGAACAATATTTAATGATGCAAAACTATTGACAATACTTGCTGCATTTAAAAAGTCCTTTGAGGACTTCTAGAATGTTTATGTCCCTTAGCCAATGCCATGTTGGCTGGCCAACCCTTGTACTCAGCTGTTGTGTGAATCTATGGGCAAATAAGTACACACACATACACACCATTGTTCTCGGGACCTGTTTGTTCCTTTGCTTTTGGAAGCAGGGGTTCTGGGTTTCCTTCTCCAGCACCTGTGGCTGTGGCCAGTGGCAGCTGGGACGTGAGATGGAACAAGACACAGCCACGTTTCCTTCTGTGGTCTGTGAGGCTGCCAGGAGCTACCCACACTGCTGCCACTGCTCCGAGCCTGGGGTGGGCCGGCTCTGCCAAACCTAGCGGTGTCTTTGACGACTCTTTCTTGTCTGTGTAGCCGCATCCTCGTAGCTTTGCCTTTGAACTTTGTGTCAAGACTCAATGCCGATGCTTTTACCATTTCCACCAGCACCATACGGTCCTGCCGGCGGGCCGCCCCCATGGCCTCCCTGCTTCCGCACAGGCACATATCCTTCTCCCCCCACCAGCTCATGCAGCCTGATCTGTACCTTGCAGGCCCCCTGATTTGCTCTCACAGCACTCTTCCCTTAGGACCCCAGCCCCTGTTTCCCATCTCTCTCTCTCTCTCTCTCTGGAGGATCACTTCCTGACCTTCCTCCTGGTTTTGCCCTCCCTTTGCTCCTGTCTCTGGGTCACGTGACCACAGAGGCCTTGTTCCATAGAAGTGGCTTTCTTTGTCATGGCACCTACTGTGCTTGCTTCCTACAAGTCCCGTAGAGTTGGTTCTGACTCAGTGACCCCGCGTATGTCAGAGTAGAACTATCCCCAGAGGGTGTCAGTGGCACCCTCTGTTTGAGCAGATTGTTAGGCCAGTCTTTTGAGGCACCTCTGGGTGGACTTAACCCCCCAACCTCTCTATCTCAAGGACATTAGTTATTGACTTATTTTCAAATCGTTTTACTGGGG
>NW_022111309.1:15730187-15769749 GCF_000313985.2 Echinops telfairi | reverse complement strand
TGAGTCCTCAATCTGTACTCCCTCTCATTCACAATGATATGATTTTTTGTTCTTTGATTCCTGATACCTGATCCCTTCAACACCTCCTGATCACTCAGACTGGTGTGCTTCTTCCATGTGGGCTTTGTTGCTTCTGAGCTAGAAGGCCACTTGTTTACCTTCAAGCCTTTAAGACCCCAGATGCTATATCTTTTAATCGCCGGGCACCATCAGCTTTCTTCACCACATTTGCTTATGCACCAAATTGTCTTCAGTGATTATGCCTGGAGGGTGAGCATCACAGAAATCCACGTTGTTAGAACAAAGTGTTCTTGCATTGAGGATGCACTTGAGGGGAGGCCCACTGGACATTAGTTATTTGTACCACCCAGGGACCCCACAGCACCTAGTTTGTCTTGCCTGGAGATGTTATTCATGTCTCTTCCCCTCTGCGACTAGGGACTTTTGCCATTGCTATAGTTCTAACCTCAGTACCCTCAAGAGTGTGAATCCTCCCAGCAGTCCCTGAATCCCAGGCCCCGATGACAAAGCTGAGACGCAGAGCTTTTCTAAGCCTTACTAGGTCAAGACATTAGTGAATTGTACATCTCATGCCTCAATTCAACTCTCAAACCTGTTTCCTCTCCAGCCTCAGAGTGTCTGCATGGCCCTTGGATCAGGGGGCTGCTTCCCTTGCTACCTTTTCCAAGCCCGTTGGAAGTGCAGGTTGGGCCCCCAGATCCAGGAGGCCCACGGGCCCCACCTTAGGACATGCTCACGGTTCCTTGGGCAGTACTTTCTCGCTCACTCTCTCGTGCTTGCCGGGTCACCCTGTGTCCATGGTGCTGTGGGATTGTTCGAGGCAGTATTTCTGCTGATGGATTTCTGGGAGGAGAACTTGCTGCGTTTCCCAGAGGAGTAGAGTGTCTTGGCCCAGCATGATGGCCCAGCCAGGCTCTGGCTCATGGCACCTCTCCGTGGCTGATTGCCCCTTAAGTGCAATAAGCTCAGATTTACTTCCTCTTATTTATTAATCTGTAACGACCAGTTTCACATGCATGGCTTGCAACAGTTGACGACAGATGAGTGAATCTGCACAAGCAAGGCTGTGCTTACCTTGCTTATAGGGTACTCTGTTCCTGCCAAAACTCCAAACCACCCTCATGGCCCTTTAGGTGATGCCGACTCTGGGGGACCCTATAGGATGGAGTGGAGCTGCCCTTGTACATTTCCCAGATTGTAACTCTCTACAGGAGTAGAAATCCTCCTCTTTCTCCTGAGGAGCAGTTGGTGGTTTCGAGCTGCTGCCCTTGCGGTTAGCGGCTGGCCCAACATGTAATCACTACATCACCAGAGCTCCTCCTGTCCCGGCCAGGGATTGTAAATTCAAAAAGTGGCTTTGATTCTGTAGGAAGGTGCTGTAGGATCAGGAGAGAGACAGATGCCAGGTAGACCCTAGAAGTGCAATTTGGATGTACTGAAAAGGTGTGCAATTGTTCACTACAGATTAGTAAGTCAGCACAAGGAAGCCTGGGTGGGCTTGCTTCCTGGGTCATCCCATACCAGTGGTCCTTCTCAGTGCACAGGCCAGGAACCTTGTCCTGGCCCATCCCTTCCCCCTGGTAGCACCTCGTGGGGAGGAAGTTTAATGGGTTTGGACGAGGTCTTCGGATGGCTACCTCACCCCATCGTTATTTACGATTTGCCGAGTGCCCCCGCTGTGCTCAGCACCTGGGAAGGCCGAAAGCCCTTGTTCTCTGCCCAAGGCTTTTCAGTGACTGAGCCAGACAAATGGCTCTGGTGCAGAGCAGGCTCCCAGAGAAGGGAAGGTGCCCACCTCACCAAGGTGTCAGCTTTCTCAGGGGTTTGGTTTCCACGTGGCTTTCCATTTTTAGAGTCCCCTCAGAAGAAGTGGAGACAGGTTTGAGGTGTGGGCAAGATGGGGGAGCAGGGCTGGCAAGGCAGAGTGGAAATGTTGGCTGTGTCAGGCTTTTGAGAAGAGATAGCCTTCCAAGAGGCATTCTGCAGGGGGCGGGCCATTTGGGACTGGTGACAGAGCATTGTGGCAGGGCCCAGAGGATGCTGAGAAGCCCAGAGGAGGAAGGCGGAAACTGGGCAAATGAAAACAGATGCAGGAGCGAGCAACCAGAAGCCAGGGGCGAGTTCACTAACTGAAAGTCTGCCGGAAGGTCTCCCTCCACCCGACTGTCCATTGCTTTATCTAGTTAGCTCCCTTGTGGATAAATACTCCTGCTCACCGGAGGACTCTGCTCCCTCTTTGGGGCTGGTTCTATGCCTGCTCTGTCCCAACTGTCTATCTAGTTGGAGAAATTCTGTTTCACCTGGAACCATCCTAGAACCTGTGAGTCCCTGGGTGGCTGGATGATGATCAATCTTCTCTGCTTTGGCTCCCTCCACTTTTCTTCTGCATTCGTCCTTTATTGCATGCCTCATAATTTTAAGTGCATGGGGATTCAAAAAGTTGGTGGACAACCTGTGTGAGCACGAGGTGTCGAAGGGATCAGGTATCAGGCATCGAGGGGGAAAAAAAATCATATTATTGTGAATGCGGGAGTGTGGAGTGGGGACCCAAAGCCCATTTGTGGGCAACTGGACATTCCCTTACAGAAGGGTCATGGGGAGGAGATGAGCCAGTCAGGGTGTAGAATAGCAACGATGAAACATACAACTTTCCTCTAGTTCTTAAATGCTTCCTCCCTGCCCCACTATCATGATCCCAATTCTACCTTAAAAATCTGGTTAGACCAGAACATGTACACTGGTACAGATAGGAACTGGAAACACAGGGAATCCAGGACAGATAAACCCTTCAGGACAGATAAACCCTTCCCCTGACAAACAGAGGGGGGGTGGCTGTGTAGGAGATGCATTGGCTGAGACCTGACCCAGAGTCTCCTGCATGGCATCCTGCTACAGGCATGGCCTGTCTATTAAGTGAATCAGCAAAACCATGGATGTATGTGATAAAGGAAGGCCCGCGTGGGGCCAGGAAAGGGCTCCATGGGGGAAACTCTGCTTAATTTGTTCTCTGATGATGATAGTACTGCTGGCAATAAGACAATTGTCTGCCGTGCTCCCAAAGCGGATTCTGTGCCAGCCCTAAGCTAAATGCTTCACATCCTTGGACTCCAAGGAGGTGCTCCCCAAAAAACTGGGGAAAAGCTCCTTTAGGTAGACCTTTCGTAATACGCATTCTTCCCACTCACTCTCGGTTAGTGCACTCAGTGGTGTCCTCTGGGAAGGTTCTCTGTGGTCACAGTGAACTTTTTCTTGAAAGCAGTTTCACTCGAACCTTATTTTTTGTGATGGCTAATTTCAGAGAACAGCATTGGCTCTGGAATTCTGTTTCCTGCTTGGGGAGAAATGCTGCAGAAAGAAACTGCTGTGATGTTGAACACAGCTTACAAGGACAGAGCTATGGGGAAATCTCAAGTGTAGGAGTGGTTTTCTTGTTTCAAAAAAGGTAAAATGTAGATTGATGACAAACCTCATTCTGGACTTCCCGAATAGATGAAAATATCAACTCATAGTGCAGTTGGAGTTAATTCCACCAGGTCAGACTGTTAATCAAACCTTTTATTTAGAGGTTCTGAAAAGATTGTATAACAGTGTTTGACAAAAAAGGCCTAATTTGTGCCAGAGGGGGAAACTGGTTTTGCCACCATGACAATGCACCTGCTCACACAGTCATGTCAACACAACAGGTTTTGGCAAAAAAAAACCCACAAGAAACAAGCAGCATGTCTCTTTTGCCCCACACACCTTACTCATCTGATCTCGCTCTATGCAACTTCTTTTTATTTCCACAACAGAAGAGGGACATGAAAGGACAGCAATTTGAGGAATTAGAAGAGGTAAAGAAAAGAATGAGGGAGGTGCTGTCAGCCATCCAAAGAGATGAGTTTGAAAAATGTTTCCAAGAATAGAATTACAGATTTGACAGAAATATTAAGAGTAACAGAGTGTACTTTGAAGGTGATAGGTTGTTTTGTAAAAAATTAAATACATAGCTTTGAGGAAAAAATTCTGGTTTTTTTGGGGGCGGGTTACCCCGTTGTACCTGTAATCCCACTGAGCAGAAGAGGACATTGAGGCCCAGGGGCTCAGGGTCCTTTGTTCCCTGGTGCACACACGGGGCACCCTGGCCTCCCCTGTGACTCCAGGATGGAGCTTCCTGTTTCATTGCTGTGCTTTGTCCCTGAAGTTCAAGTGCAATCGTTCAAAGAACAATCACAGGATTGAAGCAAGGGAGATTCCATTTGGGGTGGGAGGAGGAAATTTGGGTGTGTGTGAGAGGTTCTTAATATGAGACGGAGACTTCCCCCCTTTGGGGAATTTTAGGAGGGGGGTGTGGAGCCAGCCTTTAGTGTGCAGTGGGTCTGGCAGGGTCCTCTAGGGGCAGAGCAGGGCTCAGGATCTCCTGCGGGGTCCTCTCGGGGAACTTTCTATTAGGACCATTAAGCTGCTAATGGAAGGTGACAGCACTTGACATTTGGGTAATTAAAATATCCCCTGACTGAATAATAACTTTATATTGACAATCATGCTGGTGAAGGCCAAAGTCATTTGATGTTAGACATCCTAGCTGTTGATTTGGCTGGACAGGAGCCAGTGTTTTCTGAGTCTGGTGTGTGGGGTGGGGAGGCCTCACAGGTGGCCTCCGTTCCGGTGGAGAATGAAGGAGTCCATGTGTCCAAGCCCACTAAAGGGAGACCCCGGGGACTGGTGCATCTAGGGTGGATAGACGGGTGTGGGGCGTTTCCTGTAGCCCAAACCAGGTGACGATACAGCCTTCTTGTGGCTGTATCAGGTACTCATTGTAGGAGGTTTGGGAAATGCTTTTTTGAGCCAGAAATATGAGACACCTTATCATCCACACATAACCCCAACAACCCCTTGAAATGTTGGACACTCCCAGATCAGAGCAATAGGGGATAATGGGATGTGAGGTGAGGGGCAAAGGGTCACTGGCAATGTAGTCAGTGTGCATTAGCTCATTTCACTCTCATCGTGGAAGGCCATTTTCCCCACCATGGTACATTTCATTATGCCAAATCACTTGATCAAGGCGGTGCCATGAGGTAATGGCTATGGATGTCTTCTCACCAAATCTGGCCACCCGTGAGCTTTCAAACCTGAGACCTGGCAGGCCTTCCCTAACTTGATGGTGGGGGCAGGAATGCCCTGGGACCTTCTCAAAGCCACCGGGGAGCCAGGCCACGCAGGACACAGGCAAGACCATTTACCAGTGAGAGGCTGCTGGGTGAGGATGAGGATGACCCTGAAGACGGTGGGTGTTGACCTGCTAGGAAGCAGCATCAAGCTCTGGATATGACTTCTCTGGCTTCCCACTGCCTCCTTCTACTCCCCCCATCCTGACCAATCTGGGTGTGGCCCCTGGCCATCCCGCCCCTGCCTGGCTGTCCTCACCAGCCCTTGCGCCTCAGCACCAGCCTGCCAAACCTCTCAGCTTCCAGTGCCCAGCCCCTCTCTGCCATCTTGCTGCCACTTCGCCACATCTCCCAAATAAATTGTGTAGCTCATCAAATTGTGCATTAACGTTTACAATACAGAGAAACTGTTTATTCCTTAGTGACCTGCAGCAAAGGTCAAGATCTTCATCCTGGTGCAAGACTCAGGGAGGTGCCCCCCTCCCCCATCCCCGATGAATTGCCCCCTTCCTTTCCACGTCCTGCAATGCAGTTGACCCGGACTACAATCTGAGCCCTGGGCAGAGCTGGTCTGTGGCAGGTCTCCTTCCTTAGGCTGGGAGGGGTGTGTGTGTGTGTGTGTGTGTGTGTGTGTGTGTGTGTGTGTGTGAAATGGAACTTCAAGAGACACCCCTTATAGAAATGTGAGTAGGAGACACTGGTTTTGTCCCAGGGTCTCTGAGAACCAAGATAAACAGGGGTGCTTAGGGCTCGAGTTACTCTGCAGGGCAGGGACTGGCAAGCATTGAGGACAGAGGACACACTGGAAAGGCGGGCAGAGGCTGAGACAGCTGCGCCCCCTGCAAGAACAGACACCAAAGCAAACTTCTCTGTGGGCTTCTCGCACAGTCCTGGGCCTTTCCACCGGGCTGGCCTGTCTCCTTTCTCCGCCCGCTCGTCTGCATTCAGAGCGTCCAAAGATGACGTGGACTGGGTTGCTCAGTCTCCTGAGCATCCGTCGATTTCCCTAGCTATGGGATTGGAATTGCAGCACCCGACCTCGTGGGATGACTGGTCTGATTGAATGAGGTGGCGTTCATAAACCTAGTTGGCGCACCCTTCTTGTTAGTTGCTGTGTCCCAGCTCCGGTTCATGATCCCCTCTGACCTGGCCAGCTCGGCTCCATCGTCCCTCTCTCGATGCCATGGAGTCTGTGTGGCCACGGTCTGTTGTGCCTGTCAACCCAGGGGCACGCCTGCCAGGGCTGTTTGGGACACTATTGTGTTGGGCCCATAGGGTTTTCTTAAGGAGGTCGTCACACCGTCCTCCCCAGTCCGTCTTATTCTGGAAGGAAGCGGCCCTGAAGCTGGCCTGCCGCTGGCGGCCCCACTGGTATTTGAAAGGCCAACAGCCCGGCTTCCTGAAGTTGACTGAGAAATGGGGGGCCACACGCTCCGGCCTGACCTACGTTGTTGCTAGGTGCTGTTGGGTTGGTGCTGACTCCAGGTGACCCTGAGCATGCTGCCCACTTCTATGCCATGCTCACCACGGTGATCTTTGAACCTACCATTGCAGTCCATTATCAGTGCGTCTTGTCTGGCGCCTTCCTTTCTTTACGCAGACTCTGTGCTTTCTGAGAATGGTGTCCTTTTGCGGGTCTGGTCTTTCCTGATAACATATGGTGGGTGTTGGGTGAGCATCTCTTCTTTTGTCTTATGTCAGCCACGTTGCCAGGGCTGATGCAGACAGTCGAAGGTGAACATAGTAGTTGTTGCTGTCAGTTCTGAACGAATCCCTGCCGGGCCCTGCACCACCCTCACAAGGCTCCATGTGCTGGAGCCCGTTGAAAAGGATGGTCTTGAATTCCTTGGCTGGTGCCTCCCAGGGATCCTGACCTTGGCCTTCCTGGACAGGCACATTGGAAGAGAATCCCAAGCAGCAGGTTGGAATTTTCAAAGCCATGGACCCTGCCACTTCCTCCTTTCCCCCTGTAGTGTGTGCTCAGGCCGGCCGGCCTCTGCAGAACCATTCAGCAGGCAGGCAGTACCCAGCCCTCGCCTCTCCCAGGCTGTGGTAGGAGCAGGCCTCACGTGTGCGGAGGTGTGTGCCATCCTCGGGTCACGGGGCCTGGGAGGCCCTCGGTGCCACCTCCTCTGTGACTGCCATCCATCTTCCCAGGCAGTTGAGGCTATGGGAAGATGAGGTTCAATGTGAAGAATGTGGTAGGACTGAACCTTAATCAGATCACTACTGCCGCGAGTGAGCGATCACTGTGGCAGGCCTAGGCTGATGTCTCTTTCTATATCTTTTATTTATTTCCTAATAGGCTTTATTTATCTTTTTTCCTGCTAGGTTAGGAATCTTCCTTCTCTTCCTGCTTTTCATCCAGGCCCTCCGTTTCTCCCTCCTCGGCCTTCCTTTATTGCACATCTTCTCTGACACTGGTTAAAAAATGGTCCTTATGCCTCTAGTCGCTGGGGGCCTCCCTCACATCGTTCAGCGCAGGACAGAGAAGAGGCATTCTGCTGTGGCTCCGCCTCTTGGGTGTGTTCCCCAGGCAGCCCTGCACACCTCCAGGGGTCCCTGAGCCAATGGATGGGTGGGTGGGTGCCTCCCTGGGTTAGAGGAGTGTGGAAGGGGCAGGGAAATGGGACTGGTGACCTGAGAGGGAAGTGAGGTTGCTTGTATGAGGGCACCCACTGTTGGTCAGGACAGAAGCTGGGGCAAGAAGGGCTAGTGCTGACGTTTAGCCGCCTGACTTTAAGGAGCCCTCCAGGCACAGCCTGGTCCCACTGGAGGAGGAAAGGCCGAAGTTCTCACTCTGCAGCCCCTGCTATGTCTTCTGCTGTCTGGGTCTGTAATCGTGGATAGCCTATTGAGGGCCATACCTGTGTCCTTCCCAGTGGAAACCACGCCTCTGCTAGCCCTCCTCTCGGCTCCAGCTGGAGGGAGAAGGGCTGCTCTCTGTAGCAGCTTTGACAGGTGAGACTAAGGAAGCTAGACCCAGGGGACTTGGGCCCTTTCCCAGATCTCCTTCCGGAACCAGCCTTTCTTCCTTCTAATCCCGCGGGCTCCTTTGGGGAACTGGGCTGTGTTTGGAACCCAATTTTTTTGTGAATGGAATTCACAGGTGGGCGTCTTCGCGGTTCGCACTGTTGGCCGCACGGCACATGGTAGTCCCGGAGGGCCATAGAAGAGGGTGGAAGGTTGCAAGGTGGGTTGGCAGCAGCTAACCCAACCAGGCCGCTAGACACATGCACTGTGGGAGCCAGTGAGGCTATTGTGGGGGCTCCCTGAGTTTCTCGGAGCCCTCTTCAGTTGCTCCAGTGACCCATGGATTCAGACTCCCTGGGCGCTTGGCCAGCCAGGAGGCCTCTTACACTTTCAGACCATTGGGTACTGAGATCCTGAGCTTTCTCCTGAAGCCAGCCTCCCTTCGCCCGGGCAGCAAATGTATCTGGACGAGACCCATGTGAGCAGTGATGAGAAGAGGCAGATGGAAAGATGAAGCTGGCATCTGGGCTCTTGGAAGCAGAGTCCTGCCTGTGCGTGCCAGCTTCTACCACGGTGTGGCCCCATCTGCCTGCCAGCCTCTCGACGCGGCCCTGGGCATGTCTAGACCCTGAGTGCTTCTTAGTCCTGTTCGCCTGCCACTGACAGTACTGTAGAGGCCATGCTGCTTCGTGGGATGTGCCAAGGTGGCTGGGTGTGTACCGTGGCTCTCCCCACACCTCATTTCCATGGACACCATTGCCTCATCATTGGAATGTCATGCTTTCCTGGTACCTTGGTCCTCTGCCTGGAGGTGACCCAAACTAGACCAAATCAAGCCAAATGCCATCAAACCCATCCCAACTTACAGGGACTCTGTAGGACAGAGTAGAACTGCCCCCTCGGGGTTTCCAAGATTGCAAACTTGATGGGAACAGACAGCTCCATCTGTCTCTGTTGAGGAACTCATACGCCACTATAGCACTGGGGCTACCTCTAGGTGGGGACAGAATTGCTTTCACAATCCCCACAACCAGGCTCCCTGCTCATTGAGCCCATTCTGGCTCATACTGAGTCTTTAGCTTAGAGTTGACCTGCCCCCACAGGGCTGCTAAGACTGTCCCCTTTGTGGAACCAGAATGCCCTGTCTTTCTCTCCAGGTGCAGCCCCCCACTCCTCTCTTCTCCCTCCCTAGTCCTACCTTCTCTTGACAGCCTGCCCTGACTGCCAGCATCACGATGCCCTCTGACCTGGATCCTCTTGGCTCCAGTTGCTTCCCTGGCAAAGCCAGTCCCACTGTTGGCTGTTCCTTGAGCCCTGGACTGCCTGGCTCTTCTTGGCTTGTTTGGACAATCCTGCTGGTCCTCACCGTGGACTTTTATTTTCAGCTTTGGGTTACTGAGAAAGCAGGCCATAAACCCCTGTGAAGTAGGCCCATGACAGCCTTGGCATTCAGACCCTGCCAGGCCCCTCGCTGCTTTTGGCAGCCCTTGCAGCCAGCTCACGTTGACTCTGCGGCCGCTGTGCTCGGCCTGGTCCGTCCCTCTTAAGCCCTATAGCTTGGCTTTTTAACTCTCAGCTAAATATCTTTCAAATCTGGCTCAGCTGGGAGCTGCCTGGTGCTGGCACATGCAGTAAGTATTCTTGCTTCTGAGCCTTAGTATTGCTGTGTAGCCTCACCTGTTCCTCCCTGTCGCACGTACAGTCTAGACGTTTCTTGCCGATGTCATTGGCTGCTAGTGAGCCAGCGCCTGCTTCCTGATGTCTCTGAACACAATGTAGCCTGGTCCTGCCTGCACCTCCCCAAGAGCCCCTGTGGGTTGGACCCTTAGGATCCATAGGGTTTCCACTGACTGCTGTAGATCACCGGGCCTTTCTTCTGAGTTCACTTTAACCTGCAAGTTCTCCTGAAACCTGTTCAGATCATGGCAACACTCAAGCTCAAGAGGCAAGTTCACTCATTAAGCAGTTACCCATTATCGCTTGAGTCCTGGCATTAGGGATATAAGCCCGTCCGTAAGTCCTTGCCCTAAGAAATCCGGGATGGTATCGTAAGAACTCTAATACGAGATCTAACAGTACGGTTAGAATAACAATAACGAGGAGGTCGGAATGTCCCCTTAGTGATTGCTTCCTCGACCAGAAGCCCTGTGTCGAGGACACCAAGGCTCTGAGTGAGGGACTCCTAAGATTCTCATGGTTTAAAAACTGAAGGGAAACTGAGACAGGGAAGCTCTCGTGAAGAGGCAGAGCTGGGATTGGAGCTAGAGTGTGCTGCTTCTGGATGCCCTATTGCTGCCCTTGAGGAGAGAAGCTCTAGAGCACCGCCAGCCCCTCCCTTCCCCTCTGCCCTCTTGGCTTCCCCAAGCCCATGCATTTCTGCCGAACAAGCACTCTCTTGCTCTGACCCACCACAAATTTAGCTGCTGAGCATGTGTGGAATCACATCACCCTTTTAACTGCAGGCAAAAACCCGTTCCCCTGGGAACTGTCCCAGTTTGAGGATTAAAAAAAAGAAGAAGAAGAAGAAGAAGCAGTCATGTTAAAAG
The DNA here is from genome assembly GCF_000313985.2 of Echinops telfairi. NCBI lineage: Eukaryota > Metazoa > Chordata > Mammalia > Afrosoricida > Tenrecidae > Echinops > Echinops telfairi. The sequence continues at coordinate 15,759,059 of NW_022111309.1, read as the reverse complement.
AGAGATAAATACTATAGACGCACGAGAGGGAGAGACAGGAAAATAGATCCAGGAGGGAAGGTAGCTACTCTGTCCAAATAGATGCCAGAGATAAATGCACAGAGATCAGAGATAATTATTGTAGGGAGCTATGCTCAACGGGAGACGCTATAGATACATGCATAGACTTGCGGACAGGAAGATAATATGGAGGAAGCGAGGGAAGGGAAACTCGTGGGAGGCTGTGCCCAGTGGGACTGGGCCCTTCCCTGCTGCACATTCAGTGGCACTGACCCAAGGGAAGGGCAGCATACGTGGGCCAAGGACAAACTTCCCAGAAGCCGTGTAGCATGCTGGGCAGACTGAGCGAGTGGGATTCACTCCTGGCTGTCTGGGTGGAGAGGGGGCTGGTGGAGGCTGACCTGGAACGCGCAGCAAGGGTGGGCCTTCTCCGGACATGAGAGATATCGAAAGCAGCTAGTGCAGAAAAGACACTAGCTAGAAAGAGGCGTGAGTATCAGACCTTCCCAAGCAACCCACAGAGTGAGGCTCATCCTTGAGGTCTTTCAGAGGCTAACCCAGTGAGGTCAGCAGTCTGCCAAAGAGTGGGAGCAACCTGCCGGGAGCGAGGCTGCAGCCCCCTATCATTGCCGCAGAGGGAAGATCCATCTCAATGTTCCTGTCACTGACATCGTGTTCCTGTCTCGATGGCAGTGGCTCTGTTGTGGCAGGGTCTGGGGTTGGGTAAGGCTCTGCCTACGGGTTCCAAACTAGACCAAACCCTTTGCAGTGACATCCATTCGGACTCTCAGGGACCCTGGAGGACAGAGTTGGACTCTCCCATGGGCATCCCAAGACAGTAGTCTTACTGTAGTGCTTCGAGATGCAGACTGCCACGTTGTCCTCCCGAGGAGCAGCTGAGCACCCGACCGTGCTGCTCTCAGGCCTCCTTCTGCCAATGGTGGGCAGGGAGAGGCCGGTGGGGGGAGCTCGGGGAGGCCGCCACTCCTGTGCCTTTCTTCTCCCTTCCCTGGTCTCTGCCTCTTCCCTCCTCTGCTTGCAGGGTCTTGTACTTCAGCTGGGCCAAGCATGCTCCTGACTACTGTTTGGCTGTAGGGTTTTCCATTCAGGGCCTACCTAATGGGCAGCAGGGCTAGGCTGAGAGTGGGTCCACCTTTCTGTGAACCTTCTGTCGTTTCTTTGAAGGAATAGGTAGGATCGGTAATGACTGGGCGTGGTCTTTCCTCCAGGACAACTATCCCACCTTTATCTCTCTCTCTTCCTTCCAGATGAAAGGGAAGATTCGCCCCTCATTGTTGTGGACTTGTATTTGCAGGACCATTACCCAGCATTCCCCCATAAACACCCCCCCCCGGGGGGGGGCCCATATGCCCACTGAATATCTTACCTTTTCTGGGTTGGGTTAGAGGCACATAGGAACAGCTTGGTTTTTACCTTGATGTTAGAAATGGACACTAGTCGCACTGCTGTTAGGTTACTGCCAAGGTCAACCGGACCATGGTGACTGAGTCTCCAATGGGATTTGAACTTTGTGATCCCTGGGGTCTGCACTGGTTGATTATATTTTGGAAGTAGCTTGCCAGACCGATTTTCCTAGCCCATCTTCATTTGAAAGCCCCACTGAAACCCCTTCTGCAGCCATCCCAGTGATGAATGGTAGCTGCACTTGAACTACAGTAGTCAGGAATTGAACCTAAGCCTCTCCCTATCCTACGTGGCAGACAAGAGTCTGCCACCAAGCCTCATTGCCCTCATAGCTTATGCCAAAGGGCCCGGCCCAGGCTTGTCCTCCCAGGCACATTGCTTATTTTACCCCAGGTGTTTTGCCTGCTGCATAGGCTTCAGCTGCTGGGCCATTTTGGCAAAAACATCTTTCCTTTTTGAACCAAGTCCTTGGACCCTCCACCAGTAGTTAAGGCAACAGGGTCCTTGTGAACAGTACAAAGATCTGTCAAGGCATCTGCTGGCGAAGTCCAAACCTTGCTCATCCCGATTCATTGGGGACCTTTAGGTGGAGTTCAACAGAGAACTAGATGGCAGAACCTCGATTGGGTTAAAATCCCTCCCTGTTTTTGACCAGAGAAGTTTCCATAACAAAGAAGAGGAACCGTTCCAGGGAGAGCTTTGCAATAGGAATTTGGCTAATCAAATCTCTAGCTGCATTTGTTCCCGGAGGATTTATGAGAATAAAAATCGAGGGGACAGGCTCCCAGATGGTGTGTGGTAGAGACATAGGTCTGCTCCAGTGATATTCTGGGGTTTCTGCCCAGTCCTGGCTGTCTGGAACACTCCCTGCCGCCACTCCAGGCAGGGGGCTGTCCCGGAGAATGGACAGCCCCAAGCAGCCATCTGGTCACCAGACAGAACCTCAATCCACCTGATTGAAGGACAGGAACCATATGGTCTTCCTAAGGCTCTACCTTGCTTACTTTTGACTTTGTAGTTCTCTGAACGTGAAAGGATGTCTGAGGAGAGAATTTAACATTAGAGAGCTAGAAGCTCGATCATCGCAATTTTGCGTCCTGTCCCTGGAACAGGTGCGCTGGGGGACAGGACGGGGACCCAGATGACAAGGGGCAGGGCCAGCATGGGGGAAACCAGGCTTTGGTGTCAGATGGCTCACCAGGAGCGAGAGTTTAAGACATTCTCCTCCTACTCCTCCTCTGTCTAAAGGGCACAGACAGCAGGGAAATTAGGAAAATGAAAACTGAGTGAACGCTTGTCAGATTCACAGACACTTGGGGCCACAGTGGGGGAAGTTGTAGTGGCAGAGTTAGCATAGCCCCTTGATTTGATGAAAACAAAAGTCATCAAGTATACGAGGGGGTGCCCCCCGCCCCCTCCCCCAAAACTTGGAATTTCGCTGGGCAGAGCGGAGCTTTTTCAGTATGCATTTTCCCTGCTGGGCGAGCCTCCAGCAACTCACTCTGAGTTAGTGCACCCAGTGGCGTTGCCTGGGAAAGTTCTCTCTGGTTACAGTGAATTTTTTGGTAAAAGCAGTTTCACTAGAACCTTATTTTTTGTGCTGGCCAATTTCAGAGAATGGTGTGCAGCTGTAAAATTTTGTTTCCTGCCGCAGAAACTGTTAAGATGTTCAACACAGTTTACAAGGACAGCTCTATGGGAAAATCTCAAGTGTATGATTGGTTTTCTTGTTTCAAAAATGGTGAAATGTTGATTGATGGCAAACCTCATCTGGACATCTGTCAATTTCCCAAATGACAAAACTGTGGTCTCATAGTGTATTTGTAGTTTATTCCACCAGGTCAGACTGTTAATCAAGCTTTCTATTTAGAAGTTCTGAAAAGACAGTGTAACAGTGTGTGACCAAAAAAAAAAAAAAAAGGCCTGATTTGTGTCAGACAGGGGACTGGCTTTGCCACCATGACAATGCACCTGCTCATGTAGCCATTTTAGTGCACCAGGTTTTGGTCAAAAAACAACATGCCTTTCTTGCCCCACACACATTACTCATCTGACCCCACTCCGTGTGACTTCTTTTTGTTTCCACGAGTGAAGAGGGGCATTAAAGGACAGCTATTTAGTGGCTTACAAGAGGTGAAGAAAAAGAGGCAGGTGCTGTCAGCCATCCAAACAGATGAGTTTGAAAAATGTTTCCAAGAATGGAATTGTAGATTTTACAAATGTATTAAGTGTAACAGAGTGTACTTTGGTGCAGATAGGTTGTTTTGTTAAAATATTTATAAATACATAGCTTTGAGAAAAAATTCTGTTTGGGGGTGGGGAGGGGTACCCTCTCGTACATGGCAGGGGCTGTGCAGGCTCCTGGAGACTCACAGGAAGATCGAAGGTGAGGTCTTTGCCCCCAAGGAGCTCTCAGTCTGAAGGCACTGCTCTATTTGCCATCCCTGCCTTCTCATCACCAGCAACATCACACGAACACGCTCTCTGGAGCCCGCCATTGGCCTTCAGCTCCATGGCCAATGAATGGAACGGGTTCACCTAGCCTCCCCGGGTTATAGATGAGCCGAGGTCAGGCATCCATCTTGCCCTTCACAGCTCATGAGGGGTAGGGCCAGGCTTTGGACCCCAATCTAAGGAATGTGTCCTTTTCCAGAAAAGCAACAACAGTAACAATGACAAAGACTGTGAGTGAGGGAGATGGAAGGCTTCCTCAAACCCCTTTATGTGGAGAAAACAAGAATCCCAGAAGGTGTAAATGCCTGTGATTCTGGAGTTGAGGGATCAGGATAGGTCTTTGGCTTTTCACCAGGGGATGCTGACTGTCTGTCCATCAGAGAAGGAGACCAAGGAACAACTGTGCTTGAGTAACCCAGGGAAAGGAGGTTCCTCACCCTGAACAAAAATAATAACGACAAACAACAAGTGGCTATCTGTTGAACTTAATTTGCCTGTGGGTAGCAGAAAGCACTCAAATAACAAAAAGCTTAAAATGGAAATGTCTTTCTTTTCTGTGAAACAGAAGCCTGGACATATATATTTCAGTCCAAGGCACATATTCTGGGCGGTTCGCCCTGGGAAGCCTTGGACTGCTAGCTGCAAGGCTTGTGGTTCAAGCCCATCAGCTGCCCTGATGGAAAAGATTGAGGTTATCTGCTTCAGAAGGATTTACCTCCTCGGATGCCCTGTATGAGGTGCTACGAGGCATGAGGTTGGACTTCATGATGGTGGTTGGTTTGATTGGCTGGTTTGGGTTGTCCTTCGGCCTCCTTCTCTCTCCCAGTCGTGCGGTTACACCGTCTCAGTTGCTGAGGAGAATCCAGCCTTGACATCTACAAATCAGGAACAGGGCCGAGAAAGGGAAGAAGAGAAGCTTACCCCACCGTTTTTAAGGATCATTCCTCGAAGTTATACCCAGCACTCATGCTTATATTGCATTCGCCCAAAAGGAGTCACATGGCTCTCTCTAGCTGGCAAGGAGGCTGTGGATGCAGTGTTTATGCGGAGAGGACATACACTTGTTGCTGTCAACACCCTGTGCACATAGAGTTCCAAAGCCCATAATCTTTACGGAAACAGATCGCTACACTTCCTTAGAGCAGCTAGTGAATTTGAACCAATGACCTTTCTGTTGGCAGCCAAGGACATGACCACTGTGCCACCAGGACTCCTCGGGGGAAGAAGTATACATCGTTGGGGAGGGTGGGGGGAGTAAGGACCACCTGTTAGGTCTGAGTTGATCTCATCTCCTGGCGTGTCAACATAAAGTGTGCTCTATGAGATTGTAATGGCTGATGCTGGAGAAGCCGATTGCCAGACCTTTCCTCTCAGGGGCCTCTGGGCAGACATGAACTTTGGACCTTTTGGTTAGGAACTAGGCATGCTAACTGTTTGCATCCCTCAGGGCCTTGGGATGAAGAGTAGGCCAATAGAAACATGAATCAGTACTAAAAACTCTTATTGTTTGTGGGGTGTTTTCTATGCAACACCTGGTAAGCCTTGCAGTGCACCTCTGTGGGAGCACTATTACAATCACCCCATCTTACTGAGGAAGAACCTGAGGACCAGAAAGAAAGCAGAGGTCCCATTGTGAGGCAGAGCAGAGCCCCCACCCAGCTCCGAGTATCTATAAAGACAACCTTCTTCCTTAATAAGCTCTACTCCCTCAGATCCAACCCCAAGAGGAGGTCCTGAGATGGGGTCAGGTAACTGTGGCACCAGCCCTGACTCTCTGATACCCTCCCTGGCCTAGACCCACCCCGCACCCGGCACCACCACCACTGGTGGCTGTCCAGTGGACATTCCCTCGTGTGTGTCGAGAGTAGAAGTATGCTGCACAGGGTTTCCAATGCCTGCTTTTTCAGATGATGAACACCAGGCCTTTCCTCTGAGATGCTTCTGGTGGGACCTGAATCTTCAACCTTCACCAGCAGGCAAGCGCTTTAATCTTTGCCCCACCCAGGGACTCCTGCTGCCAAACCAGCCAAGACCAAGCTCATAGCCATTTGCCATGGAGTCGATGCTGACTCATAGTGATCCTATAGGACAGGGCAGAACCGCCCCTTTGGGTTCCCAGACTGTAACACTTCACAGGAGTAAAAAGTCCTGGCTTTCTCCCGAGGAGTGGCTCCTGGTTTTGAACTGCTGACCTTGTGGTTATCAGCCCAAGCACCGGATAAAGAAACCGGAAGCTGGAAGGGCTTGCCCTGTGATGCCCAGCCATCCGGGGAATGAGGCCCTGCCCTCTCTCCAGGCATGCCCCATGCCCACTTCTCTTTAATAATGGCAGCCCCTTTCCACCTATGGTGGGGCTGCATACAAGGCTTTCTCAGCAGCCTTCGTTTAGTGGCTGACCCTTCCATCCTGCTGCTCGGCTGTCTGTACCATGCAGCTTTGTGGGGGGACATGGCAAGGGTAGCAAGAGCATTCTGCATCTTTCCAGACCACTGGGCAACCTAGTGACCAATGGAGTCAGTAAGACAGGTCAACCAGTGGTAGGCAGCCATCCTCAGAGCTTGGCTTGATCGTGAAGCATTCGGATTCGATCGACCATGCCATTTTGCTGTCACAAGTACAAATTCCATGCTCAGGTAAAAGTTAAATGCATTCATTTATTTAATCTGTATTAAAGGCTTTGTTAATGAATTATTGATTTCTGTATTAGTGGGGGAGCGTGGGACGCTCACATTCTTGGCAAGCGAGCTATTACCCAATGCCAGATTTGAGCGCCGCTAAACACGGAGTCAGTTTTTTAAGTATTGAGAGAAATATTTTGCTGTGAAAATCAATAGAGCTACATGGAAAAAATTAGAATGGATGAGCAGATTAAAAACAACTTCGTTTTTCTTAATGAAGATCACTGTGAAAGTTTTAACAAAGGGAGGGGTGGCGGGGAAAGCAAATCACAGTGTGATACCAGGGTACAAACAGACCCCACCTGGGCATTTTGGAATCAATTGATAGGAAGTGTGAAGATGATGCCGACAAGTCGATATTCTCTCTCTCTTTGTTAATCCGCCCCCCTCCCCGCTGCCCCTGGTAAGCATCAAAGACTGTTTCTCTGTGTGAAACTGGACTTGACTTTTCAGGAAAGCCGGCTCATATCTTTGTCCTTTGCTGATGGACTCATTTCCCTTAGCACCGCATCCTCCGGATCCCTCCGTGCTGTGAGGTGTTTTGCATTTGCTTTTTCTCTTTAATATTATGAACTATTCTATCGTGTCTCAGCCCCATAATCCGTTGGCTCATCCATCCATAGGGTTAGGTTATTGCCATCATTTAGTGATTGTGAATGGTGCTGAGATGAATACGGTCTTGCATAGATTCTTGATGCGGCTCTCATATCGCTGGTGCGGCAGTTCTCAACCCCCTTTGGGGGTTGAACGCCCCTTTCACAGGGGTCCCCCAATTCCTAACAGTAGCAAAATTGTAATTATGGAGTAGCTACCAAAATAATTGTATGGGGGGGGGGTGGGTCACCACAACATGAGGAACTGTATTAAAGGGTCTCGGCATTGGGAAGGTTGAGAACCACTGATCTAATGTATATACTTAGCACTGTATTACTGGATTATACCTTTTTTCTAATTTCAACTGTTTAAAGGAAAATCCATGCTGTTTTCCATAGTGGTTGCATCATTTTGAGCAGCACCAGTGGTGTTGTGGTGGCATGTTGAGCGGTTTGAAACCACTAGCCACTGCATGAGAGAAAGAGGAGGCTTTCTACTCCCATAAAGAGTTACCGTCTCGAAAACCCACCTGGGCAGTTCTAGCCTGTCCTGCAGGGGGGTCATTAGCATTGGAATTGACTTGAGGGCAGTGAGTTTGGGTTTCTGCGTCACTCCCCACACCCCACACCCCATTTTGCAGTTCCATCAGCAATATATGAGGATTTCAGTCTCCTGTAGCTATGATTTTCTTAAAACTAAGAATCTATATGCTCGAACAGAAATCACTTTGTCTACTTGGGCCAGGCCTGGGCCTTCACGTTCTTAGACTGTCGCGGGGTCTGCTCTCTGCACTTGCACCAGCAACTGGAAGGAGCCAGCTGGTTTAAAGGTCAGATCCAGCTACCCAGTCGTTCCTGAGCTGACTTTGACTCAGGCAACGGCCCGCGCCTCAGAGCAGACCTGCCCTCCATGGTCTTCAATGGCTGGGTTTTCACAAGGAGATCAGGAGGCCCTTTCTCTACTCGTGTCTTAGTCCAGAGGCTCTCTTGAAATCTGGTCAGCCTCTGGGCAGCACTCAGGCCTCCAAGGAGACACAGGCAGCCAGGAATCAAACCTGGCTCACACACAGCGAAGGGATGCATTCTACCCTGAACCACCCCTGCCCCCACTCCCAGCATTCTGTTCTGGATCTTTTCTGTCTCACCCTCAAGAGCGCAGGCTCGGGGAGCTAAGCAAGGGGCTCCAGAGGCAGTGGCTGTGCACACTGCTGCCCGCCTCCCTGTGCCCAGATCAGTGCTGGGCACCCCGTGCCGGCTCAGCTGGCAGGCGGTAAGCGGGGTTTGCCAGCTTAATGATGTGACTGGTGTTCCTTGTCCTTCAGGGCCCCCAGCAGGTGAAGAGACTGAGGCTGGGGGCAGAGTGGGACTAGTAGCAGGGCCACTGACTCTGCCAGTTCAAGGTATCAGACGGGGCACCGGTGGGGGTGGGGTGGAGGGAAGGGGGTTGAAGTCATCCACCCAGAGGTACTTCAGAAGAAAGGCCTGGCAGTTGATTTCCTAAAAACCAGCCATTCCGGGGAGACTTTCAAGGAGCCTCATTAGTGTGAGGACTGTTGGTGACGATTGTCAGGGAAGTGGAAGGTGGCACCTCTTTAAAAGGACCACAGACAATCATAATCAATCAACCCTTTACAGGCTCTGCCCTACCCAGAAAGTCACTTCAGATCTGCCCAGTTCCACCTCCCTGTCCCCCACCCCTCTCATCAGGCCTGGTTATCTGATATACACCAGAGTTCAAGATAATGAAATCTCTCATCTTGTTAAAATTTTAAGAAAAACATAATTAAAAACACTCAGCCTTTGACGGCCCCAGGGAGCGTGTTCTAGCCTGGTGTGTTCAGGGTGAGCCCGTGGCCCCTGTTTACAGCAGGGTACTCATTGGCTGTCCCCTCTCCAGAGAGGCTTACTGTGAGGGGTGAGTGGGGTAGTGGACTGCAAGTGCTTCCCACAGGTCTCACCCATTTAACCGCAGGGAGAACGTTTGAGGGCTGGTGGCACTGGGTTCTCCCGTGATGGGTGCCTTGGGTCCATGGTCTTTGGACAACCTGAGGCACTTACATCTTGATGCTGAATTGTGTCCCTCTCCCTAGCCTGTGGTGGTGGCACCGGGGGCAACAACAGGGAACTTTGGATAGAACAGCCAGGTTGACAAGCTGCTTACACATCTGCTGCATCACCAGGTCTTCCTTCTGGGGTGCCTCTGTTAGGGATGGGAACTGTTCTCCAACAACGTGCGTTATAAATCCTAGCCCCGGTAGTGGTGACAAGCCTGCGTGGGCCTGGCTTTTCTGTGCGATGTTAGTGAGGCAATAGTAATGTGTAGGGTGTGTTTTAAGTTGGTCTCTTTTGATATATGACTCCTTGCCATGAACTTGATTCTGACCCATAGCCACCCCATTGGACACACTACAATTGCCCATAGGGTTCCCAAGCTGTCTATGAAAACAGACTCATCTTTCCCCTGTGGAGTGGCAGGTGGTTTTGAACTACTGACCTTTTGGTTAGCAGCTGGGTGCTTAACCACAGAGCCACCAGGCATCTCTCATTTGAGATTCCACAAGCCATCAGAAATGGGGGAGGATAGCTCTCACAGCCCATGGACGATTATACAGGAGCCGAGGGAACCCAATAGATGTCAACATAGAACTGCACTCCACAGAGGGGTCAGTGACTGATTGTGGGGTAGCTGATGGCCGGGCCTTTCTTCTGAGGCATTGTTGGGTGAACTAGAACCTCCAGCCTTTCGATTAGAAGAAAAGCCAGTTCACCATCTATAACCCTCAAGGGCTCCATTCCCAGACCAAACCCAATGCTGTCAAGGAGATGCCCGGCATAGCAAGTAGCCTCACTCATTTAGGCTGAAGTACTGTGTGGTGGCTGTCTACTGCGTTCCTGGCTCAGGGCCTCCAGCACCCCTAGCCTGGGTGCGAACAGCTCCCACAGGTGCTCAGCAGGTGTGCTGGGCAGTGATGCAAGCTCTTGGTGGCACCCTGTTCACCATGTTGATTGAGGAACTGCAGGTGCATGCAGGGAGCCCGTACACGGGGCTACAGCTGTGCTCACCATGTGCCGGAGACCTGCAAGCTGTGGGTTGAGCGTGGGGAATATTTTCTGGGCTGGGGGAAGTGGGAGCTTGACCCCAGGTCTGGGCCTTATCACTGGGGGGTTGTAGGTGATAGAGATAGAGAGTGATAATGGCATGAACACGCAGCCATGTGTGCTGCTTACCAAGTGGAATTCCCAGCTCCCAGGGGGACAAAGTCATTCTATCTGCTGGACTCCCATTTCCTGGCAGAGCCATCCTGATCTATCTGACTTACAGATTAACTGGCACCCAAGGGCCAGCAGGATCTCTTTAAATGAATAGCTTTCTAATTTACTAAAGGGATTATTTATACTGCTGGTAGCAGGCGCTCCTCAAATCCTTGGGCTGGTGCGAACCCCCTCCTGCCCCGGCATGTTGCTGCTGAAATATCTTCCCTTTTTCCAGGAGTGCTCTATCAGGCCTCAGGCAAAGCCGGGGATGTAGAGGAAATCAGAGTCTGCGCCCCTTCTGCAGGCTGCAGGGAGAGGGCTATCTCCTGTAAGCCAGCCGTTAGCTGGCTGCTCCTGGCTAATGTGTAGTTGGTGGGAAAGAAGCCCAACCTGTTGAGTCGGTTCCAATTTGCAGTGACCCGGTAGGACAGGGTGGAACTGCCTCATGGGGCTTCCAAGGCTGTACATCTTCCAGGAAGCAGGCTTCCACATCCTTCTTCCGCTGGTGGGCTCAAACTGCCACCCTTTAGTTAGCAGCCCAACAGTGAACTCCTCCCTGCTCCACGAGTGCTCCGTGCCTTATCGGTATAGACTGGGGAGGTACTGGGGGAGATGCTCAGAGCTCCCGAGAGGCTGCCCAGTGGGAGTAGTGGAGCCGAGGGCAGGGGTCATACGGTATCTGGTACCTGGGTCCTTGTGCTTGACCATTCTGAATCTACCGGCTCCTCTAGAAGCCGAGCTGCCCAGGTCCTGGCAAACTGCCCTCCACCCTGCCCGGGCCCTGGGTGCAGGCTGGTGCTCCGGGCCATCTGCTTGCCAGAGGAGGAATGGGTTTGGGAGCCTGTGAGCTGACACCCAGGACCAGCGAGCTCTGTCACCCTGTGGCTCCAAGGGGGAGCATCTGCTCCGGCATTTGTCCCTGGCTCTTCGGTTCCCACTGTAGGTGATCTAGATGCACTGGCAGCAGGTCTCCCCCACTCTTCCCCCTATGCCATCAAAGGCAGAGGAAGAGCAGGAGTAAGACAGAAGCAGAGATCCTGCATCCCCCAGAAGGAGAGTCGGAGCAGTTGTCATTGGGCCTGAGGAAGGGCTGGAGTCATCCTTCAAGCATGAAGCTTGAAGGCCTCCGCGATCCAGGGATGCTGTAACAGAAGGACCGAAGCAGGTAGTGTGAGCACACCAACCTTGTTGGCTGGCTGCCAGGGAGTTGGGTTCGACTCACAGTGACCCTGGTGAGGGTTCCCCAGATTGTGCATCTGTACGGGGGCAGCTGGGGGGTTTGAACCCTTGACCTTTCGGATAGCACCCAGTACTTATCCCAAGGCTCCTTGCTTCATAAGCCGTCATTGATCTTCCCACAGTTTAGGAGGCTAGTAGTTTGAATTCAGGGCACTGACTCTAGGGAATGCGTCTCTACTCGCTCTGGAGAGAAAAACCCTGCTCTCTGCTTCCTTAGCTCCTAGGTCTCTCAGTTCCGTGGAGATGAACACACAGCCTCCCTCTATTTGTGCTTGCTCCTCTCTGCTTCCTTAGCTCCTAGGTCTCTCAGTTCCGTGGAGATGAACACACAGCCTCCCTCTATTTGTGCTTGCTCCTCTCTGTGTGTGAAAAGCTCTCTCCAGATCACCAAAGTGGTTAGCTCTCAGACCCGGCACTGATGCGGCTTCGTGACCGCAGCAAGAAAATCCTATTTCCAAATGCAATCGCACACACAGGCAAAGGGTTTACAATGCCAATTTGGGGCCTGGAGGCAGTTTAATCCCTAACACCCCCTGGCCCAGGCAGTGGAGGCCAGGGAGCTTCAGCACTTCCCAGATTTCTGGGGCCGAGTGCAGTACTGAGTGCATAGAACTGCCACTCGGTGGTAGTTGGTAGACACACGGAAGCACCTTCCCTTCCCTGGGTGTCACCAGCTGCTTCTACCTTCTAGTACCCAGATCCCTTCCCTTAGTAGGACAAACCATCTTCTCTTCCTGACACAATCGGAAGGCAAGGGTGAGGGTCAGCTCATGCCGGCTAGAAAGGGGAAGCTCCACTACCATCACCGAGGGCCCAGGAGGGGGTTCCCCGACAACCCATAAAATATACCAAAGCAAAACCTGTTGCCACCGAGTTGGTCCCTGCCCCGGTGCCCTCAGGGGTCAGAGCAGACCGGCACTTCATAGCATGCTCTTGGCTGCCACACAGATGGAAGTGTACAGCCAGGTGGCGCTCTCAAGGAGCGGCTGGGTGAGTTTGACCCACGAACTTTTAGGTTATCAATGGAGCACAAACTTGTTGGTTGTGCCCCCCGTCCCCCCAACTCATTGCCATCAAAGTGAATCTGATTCCTCAGGAGCCTATAAGATAGAGTAGAACTGCCCCTTCGGTTTCCCAAGGCTGTCAGTCTGTATGGAAGTAGACTATCTCTTTATACGCCCTTAGAACAACTGGTAGGTTCCCACTGGTGACTTCTGAGCTAGCAACCCAGTGCTTAACACACCCCGTACTGCCGGACCCTGAATCCACTGAGTTGAATTGAGTCCGTTTAGACTGGGCTCCGGCTGCTGACCTTGAGATTAGCAGGCCAGCGTGTGACCCACTGCATCCCCCTGTGCACAACCTTCCTTCGCTCAGAGGTTTTCAGACCATGGGCAATGTAGGGAGGGCTGAGCTGCACGTTTTTCTGCACATGCACACTCTTTGTCATCATTGAAATTCAGGTGAGATGGTTTTAATTCTGGAAACGAGTGTCTTCCCGGCTCCAAATTATCATCTCAGTGTCAAGTTGAAATGGTGTATTTGTTCCCAAGCGGAGCCAAGGCCCCGAGGCAGAGAGTGAACCATGCAAGTATTGCTACCTATAGGGAGAATCCTGACTGTATATAGTGCTTCTAATTTGGGACCATGAACAGGGGAAAAAGGGAGGGGGGAGGGCAGGGAAGTTTTATCACCTCCCTTCATCGCCAACCTTATGCCTTAAAGTCTTACTTACTATTAGATTTCAGACCTTTCACTCTGTATGAATCGTTGTCTATAAAAGGCATAACTTTTTGCTCTGTTTCCACCATAACCACATATTTCTTCAACTCTCCACCAGGTGATCAAGCTTGCGCATTAAACATGTATGGACATGTAAAGGGTCTGCTGCCAGCCCCTCCCCCAGCCTGCCTTGTCAGATTTGTTCTCCGGAGAGCGCCGGAAGCAGGTTACCCAACGGGACTCAGGGACTCTCCTGTCTGCTTGCCCCAGATTGGCCAGAAGCCAGGCCCTAACCTCCATCCAGCCCCCCCTGCCACGGGGCGCTGTGCATTGCCAGGTGCTGGCTTATTGCAGCCAGCGTGGTTGGTTTGTTTCAGTGATGATAGGGGGGAGAAGGCAGGAGCCCTTTCTTTATCAAGGCCACCTTGATTGTCAATGTGCTCTAGCACTAGGAAGGCAAAATAGTGACTGGGGTTTTCAAACCTGTAGTAGTCCCAATTTTATGTCTTATACTTTAGGGAATTGTGATGAGGTGGCTCCCTAGTCCTAGATTGCTAAATCGGGCCCCTCCGGCTCTGGTACAAACTGGGAGTTTCTGAGTGGCTCATGTTGTTAAGCACTTTAACTGAATGGTCAGAGCTTTGAATTCACTCAGGGGCGGCTCGGAAAGCAGGCCTGGCGATGCCCTTTCAAGATCACAGCAGGGTAAATGCCATGGAGAGGGGCGGGAGCTCTCCTCTGCACTCTGGGGGCTGCCCTGAGTGAGTGTGGACAGGACACCCAAGGGGGTGGTGTGGGAGACTGTCGGCTTCCTGGTTGAGAGAACCTGGGCAAGTCGCTGAGCAGAGATACTCCCTGCCTGGCTGTGCAGAGGGGAGTGATGAGGCAGGTGCATGCGCAGGTGCGTAGGATTTTCAACTGCTGTGCAAATACAAGGAGATCCTGTGACGATGATGATGATGATGTTTGCAAGGGTCATTGGATTCATTTATTTTATAGTCCCAGGAAATATGTTATTTGGTAGTTCTTGTCAAATTGCATTATTGGGATCTGTGCTTAAGCTCATTCCAGAAAGTGGGAAGTGTTTTGTGTCCTAGGATTGCCACCAATTCCCCAGTGGCATTGGGTGGACATGGTCATGAGATGCCACACGTCCCCATCTGCCTACTTCTCCCTCATTAAGGTGTTTAAGTGGCACGGGCCATTTTAATTGCTTTTCTATAGAGCTTTGGTGATACAGTGGGTTTTTAGCTCCCTGCACTAAGCATTCAGATTCTAACAGCAAGGTTAGCAGTTTGAAACCACCAGAAGCTCTGGGAGGAGAAAAACGAGGCTTTCTACTTCCACAAAGAGTTCCAGTCCTGGAAACCCACAGGGGCAGTTCTGCTTTGTCCTATAGGGTCGCTGTGCATCAGCATCGACTTGATGGCAGTGCGTTTGGAGTTTTTAGAGAGGAGGGAGAGCTCCTGGGGACTGCTAGCAGAGAACTCTGGGATACAGAAGCCCTGGGGTTTACACACAGCCAGAATTTAAGCTCCCTGGGATATATGCGTATGCCCCCAGCCCACTGCCAATCTCCGGGCTTCATAAAGCATCTGGACCCTGAACTCAGACACACACAGATGGAAATCTGAGGTCCCAGCTCTGTTCATTGCACCTGCTTGATGTTTGGACAGGAGTATCTCTCTGCCCCCAATTTCCTCATCTGGAAAATTGGGGCCAGCAAAAATGAGGAAGCCCCTCCAGGAGATGGATGGTCACCGTGGCCACCACAGTGGGCCCTAACGTCGTCACGACTGCGGTGCCTGTGCAGAACTGGGCAGGGTTTCCTTTGAGTGTACACCGGGCCACCAGGAGTCGGAGCCCCGTCAGGGCACCCATCAACAGCCACTGCAGCCATGCCTTATAGATCGTGAGACTCAATCAGACATAAATGAATAAAAAAGTATGCAAAGGGCACATAATAAGCATTTGCTGCTCATATTATTATTACTGCTGCCATCATTCTATTCCTGAACTAGGCACCAGCTCTGAAAACTAAACCTGATGCCCTTGGGCTGATTCTGAGTCACAGCAGTTGATAGAGGACTTCTGAGCCTGGAGATCTTTACAGGAACCGGCCCATCATTCTTCCAAGGGAAGGAAGGACGGTGGGTTTGGACTGCTGACCCGGGGTTAGCAGCCTGCCTCCTAACCCGGCACCGGGAGGGCTCCTTCACTAGGGCACAGAAGGTAGAAACTGAGCCACACAAACATCTGGCCTGGATCCCCGGGGCTGATGCCGTCGTGTTAGTAGCTGAGCTCTTTGCAAAAATGTGCTGTGCTGCGAAGCTGTCTTTGCCCATTCATCCATCTCTTCCTTCTAACAGAGCTGGATGGCCCGGATGCGGACATGACTGGGACACATCCCTGCCTGGCTTCAGGATGGGCCTGGCAGGGCAGCAAAGGCACAGTGCCCCTCTTGTGCTTTGCTGGGAGGGTTGGATGCCTGGGGAGGAGGGATCCCTTGGGGATGGCGCAGGGGTGGGGGGCAGTGAGCAGGCTCTGAGACCAGGCTCCCAGGAAGAAGTGGCATGCTGGGCTGAGTCAGGAGAACACCTAGAGTACTGTGCCTAACATGTGCCCATGCTTGCAACAAATGGTGGCTATTGATGTTATTGTTTGATGCTCTGCTCACAAGGGGAGTCCAACATGTTCTTTGGATTGACAGACTGCCTTACTGGCAGTGCAGACAAATGAGATATGTTTTATGATTCTGAGCTCTTTCTAACCAGAAGGGCCCGGGGCTGAGGCTGCACCGGCTCTATTCCATCAGTCATGGAGGCAGGCCCACCCTATTGTCATCAGATTTGTCCATCTTCTCTCTCCTCTTACCTGGGCACAGAGGAGGAAGGCCGTCCTTCCATTAGCTTCCTGTCGTGTCCAATATACCCATCATGCCTTTTTGCAGAGCATGATCTCGGGGAGGAAAACCCATGGTCAGTTGCCAAGGGACATGACATTCCAAGTCTCAGCACTTCCATGAATCACAGTGTCTCTTCTTGACAAGATATTCATGCACGTCTCAAACTTAATAGCACTCTTTATAATAGCGCACACTTATTTAGCCCTTGCGGCAGGCCAGGTGCTGCTCTACATATTCTATAGCTGTTTCTTCCTGTAACGTTCACAACAGGCCGTGAAGGTAAGTGCTCTAATCTTCCCTCTTCTTCAGGCGAGGAGACCTGAGGGCGTACGTAGTGGGCATGAGCTGGGCTGCTAACTCCAAGGTCAGCAGTTGGAACCCCCAGCCTCTCCTAGAAAGGAAGACGGGGCGCTCTCCTCCAGTGCAGAGTTCCAGTCTCGGATACTCGCAGGGGCAGTTCTACCCTGTCCTGTAGGGTCAGCGCTAACTTGATGGCGGTGAGTGTGAGTTTATTTGAGGGAGGAGATGTGTGGCACAAAGAAGGCAAACAACTGGCCCAGCTGAGGTCACCAGGAGCCTGGATTTGAACTTGAAGCATCTCCCACCATAGCCTTTACTCTTGACCAGTGTGCCTGCTAGCCTTGCCGTAGGTTGGGGTTCAGAGCCATGTGTAGGTGCCTTTGGTCAAGTTCAGTTTCAGCTGCAGGCATCTGAGGATGCAGGAGGCCAGGACGGTTACTGAAAGGTACCCTTTGAGAGAATAGTGCATGCCAGTCCCAGGAAGTCTCTCAAGGTCTGAATTATCTCAACACCTCCATGGTTTCCTGGGTCAGGTGGCTCCTGCCTGTCTACCACCTGGAGCCCCGAGTGCTAACTCTCTGCCCAGCTGTGAGAACTTCTTTAGCTCCTACAAGCATCTGACCATCCTGCGATTATAAACAACAAGCCCCAAGCTTCTCTGTTGCCTTTCCTCTTCTGTTGATCTGGCTGGTTTGTCTGTAGCTTGTTCCCTCCCTCGGGAATGTGGATGCCACGAGGGCAGGCACTTGGCTGTGTTCCCTAGAGCAGCACCTGGCACAAAGTTTGTTGAATTTGGCGAATAGGTAGTCTGAGGAGGTTGGCTTAGTTGCCCGATTTTGTGGATGAGGAGATCACAGCTCAGAGGAATCAAGTAGCTTACCTAAACCCAGACAGCTAATGAGGCTCCGCTACACTCTAACTGCCCTCACCTTAGGTCTGAAGTCCCTTTGAATTTTGATGTGTAGTTCCTCATTCATAATGTGCCCCCAGTTCTTTGAGAGAGGGCTTCCAGGCAGCTGAATCTAGTGGTAACTTTCTGCACATATGCCCTTCCTTCTGCCCCATTGCCCAAAGACCGTCCACTCTCCCTTCTCATGCCTCATTGATCTATTAGCATAAGCCATTTTTAGCTCCCTATTATAATAAATCTATTAATTCCTAGTGATTACAATCAGCATAAATTATGCTTAACCTTAGGGTATCATACACTGCACCGTGGATGCTGTTTTGTGTGGCACCCCTGGGACGTCTGGTCGCAGTGATTCTGATGTTGGAGGAGGGTTGAGACAGGACTGGTGGGTTTGAACCATTGACCTTGTGGTTGGTTGTCCAACACTTAACTGATAGAGCCACCCAGGCACTATAAAGACTCAAATTAAAAATCTCACTGCTACTTCCAGCAACAGGGTAGAACTGCCCCTGTGAGTCTCCTGAGACTAGCTATTTACAGAAGTAAAAGCCTCCTCTTTCTGCTGTGGAGTGGCTGGTGGTTTCGAACGGCTAACCTTGCAGTTGGCCACCTGACGTGTAACCACTATACCACCAGGACTCCACAGACTCTAAAACCCACCTCGCTGCCAATTCAGAGCCCCCCGAGGGGATGGCGGAGAGCTGCCCTGTAGTTGCTGAGACTGCCATGCTTTACAGAAATGGCAAGCCCCGTCTCTCTGCCTCAGAGTGGAGGTGGTTTTGAATGACTGACCTTGCAGGTAGCAGCCCCACGTCTAACCACTCTGCCTCCACAGCGCCTTCTCCAGAGGCTAGAGGACTAAAAATACAAATGAAACTCATTGCCATCAAGCAAATTTAGATTCATAGTGACCCCGCAGCACAGAGTAGAACTGCTCCTTAGGGGTTCCATGACGCTCAACCTTTATAGGAGCAAATGTTACAGGTTCATCTTCCCCCGAAGGAGGGCCCGTGGCTTTAAAACTGCTGATCTTGGGGTCACAGCCCAATGCTTATCCTTCTGTATCACCAGGGCACTTTGAAAATTATAGGAGTCGCTTTTAAACCCAACAGGTAGGTTCAAATGGGCCTTTCTACTGTCTAGCCCTGTGTGTGCCACCAGTCATCTGTCTTCTTTGTGCCTGGGGCTGTGGGTCAGCGTCCCTGCCATTGTATCATCCATTCATACTGGCTCCCTCCACAGTGTGATCAAGCTGAGCGACACCGGTGTCAAGTGCTCTTCTTTCCGTTGTCTCAGGAGAACACCTGGAAGTACTTGTTGATCTGATGCTCTCGGCATTTTCCCTTCACCTGTACACATACTTGGAATGGCAGAGACCCTGTCGATCCAGGAGAGTCCCCATCATGCCCTCTATCATGTATCTAAACCAAACCAAACTCACCACCACTGAGTCAATGCTGACTGAGAGAGTTAAGGTGTATAGTGCCAACCTGGCCAATAAACACATGTGGGATTAATTGAAGGGTGGAGAGATAAATGGCTCAGTGAACTTCACCTTTCTAATTCTCTAGTTGCTTTCTGATGGTCGGACCAGGGTGTAGCTGCCTTAGCCAGTTCCCTGATTCAGCTGGCAAGGCTCACTTCCTGCAAGACACCCCTGAGGAGAAGCCACATGGACCTACCCCGATGCAGCCCTGGGTGCTGGAGCACCCGTGTGGAGACCCCTGCCAGTGCTAAGATGCTTACACACTCACTGATTTGGCTTTTCTCCTGTAGTCGGTGTCATTGTGTGTGTTGTGTGATTGAGGAGGACTTTGTAGATCGGTGTTGGACATATGAGCTAAAGTTGAACTTGTGGGCTTGGACAGCACTGGGTAGGGATGCTTTCTTAATGTACACTTACCCTTTATATAAAACTCTCTCTTATACCTATGAGTTTCTGTGGATTTGTTTCCCCAGTGTACCCAGACGAACACGCTGACTCATAGCCACCCCCTGTGGGGCTCTGTAACTATTGACTAGAGTAGAAAGGCTGTCTTTCTCCTGAAGAGCTGCTCATGGTTTCAAACTGCTGACCATGTGGATCTTAGCCCAATGTGTAGCCACTACACCCCCAGGACTAGTCTCTGCTAAATGCCTAGGAGGTTCTGTTTGGTGCCAAGAGTTGAGTACTTACCTGCTGACTAAGAGGGCAGAGAGTCAAGTCCACCCAAAGGTGTCTCGCCAGAAAGGCCTGGTGATCTACTGCTGGAAAATCAGCCCCTGGAAATCCTTTGGAGCACAACCTTATTCTGACACAGGTGGCATCACCACGAGCCAGGAGCGGCTCAACGTCCACGGGCGCTAAATGCCAGGACAGGTGAAGACCCAGGCAGCCAGCCAGGGAAGCCAACGGCAGTTAGCCAGTCTGTCACCGAACATACTCTTTCTACTTCCAACAAAGCCAGGTTTCTTGTGTGCACCATGAAGCCCTTCCTGTTTGATCAGTGATAGGCAGCATTGGCCCACTCTGGGTCCTGAGCTGGAGAAGCAGAAATATTGAAATGCAAATGCCGTCATTAGTGGTCATACTGAACTAAGAAGGCCTCACTTAAGGAGGTAATTAGTGTTGGGGTTAAAAGTGTCAACCGCAAAATCCCTAAGTTAGCTATCTGCTGTTTCTGTGTTTTACTTTGTTGTATTAGCATCATTATTAGTTAACATTTACTGAGAGCTTGGGCTTTGCTAAGTGCTTTGCATAAATATTTTATTTAACCCTAACAATAACCTGATGAAGCAGTTCCTATTATTAACCCCACTTTATAATGGAGAAAACGGACACTCAAGAGGTTAAGTGACTTAACCAGATCATAGGAGTTGATGGAACAGTGGACTTCGACATTGTCCTCCGTGGAAAGCCCTCCTCCCTGGTCTTGGTTAGGTGGAACACGGAGGTGGGAGCAGAAGCAGGGAAGGAACAGTTTCTGATCCCATCCCCCTCTAGGTTTGGAAAGAATGAGGATCAATAGAAAGAGACAAGTGAGTGACAGGGAAGCCTTTATCTTCAGAAGTGCTGCACAGGTGTGGAGATAAAGTGCCTGGGTGGGTGGTGTGGGGGAAAGAACTTACGGTAATGAATTGGAGGAGGGCGAGCATGGGGTGGCTCCTGGGGACTGTAGGACTTGATGGGTGGGGGTGTGGATGTGGAGGAGCATCAGGAGCTCAGGTATGACTGAGAAGGAAGTGTGGAGCAGGTGTTTGGGGAATACCAACAGAATATTATTATGACTCAACTTCTAGGAGAAGGAGTCCTCCTGGTGGCTAGTGGGTTATGTGTTGGGCTGTTAACTACAAGGTCCATAGTTCAAACCCACCAGCCCCTCCTCAGGAGAAAGATGAGGCTTTCTACTCCTGTGAAGATTTATAGCCACAGAAAGCCCAATGGGGCAGTTCTGCTGTATCTTAGAGGGTCCCTGAGAGTCAGAATGGGCTCCAAGCTGTGAGCAATGTGCTGGGAGATGTGCAGGGAGGTCATTGGGTCAGAAAGAGCTCTGAGTGTCCTGTTTGCAAAGGGGGACATGCTTAAACAAATTCAGACAGTGAGTGCAGCAGAAGTTCCACAATGGACCACAGCACAATGTCCCCAGGGGCTCTTGAGTTCTGCATTGTTCTCTATGTAAAGGGCGTAGGACTGGGAATGCTAACGAAGTGCACGGTATGAGGAAGCAGTGGTCTTGGATTTGAATTCCAGCTTCACCACACATGAGTTGAGTGCTGGTGAGCAAGTTAATAAAAGAGTTCTGCACCTGTTTCATCCTCTGTGTTGGAAATGATCGTTGCAAGAATGTGAGTGTTAAATAGATAAATTGCTTGGGCCAATTCTTGACCATGGTGGCCTTGTAGCAAATATTGTTTGGTTCAATGAGAAAATGTATGAGCTTGTAGCCTCTTGCTTACCTTTTGTCTCATAGTCTCTTATGTATTGATACGTGTGTGCATGCACACACAAACAGTCCATTGACTTCCAGAAGCCCCTTCATATGTCCACACATGAGGATAAATAAACAAGTCATTACTATTAGAGTTCAAATTCATACACGCACAGGTTTATTCCAAAGAAAACATGTTCCCACAAGGCTCGGTGGTCAGTGATGGCGGTACACAAGTTCTCTCGGTGACAGACTTGTCTTAGTCTTCCCAGGGGGCCTTCGCTCAAAACAGTGGTTTGTATGGGGACCTGGACCAGTTCAATCTGAAGGAGATGGTCCGCTCAGACAGTCATGATGACAGTTTTCTGGAGATTCTAAAAGGGCCATCTTGATATTTGTTTCTCAAAGGACACAGGACAACCACAGGGTGATTGATCCCAGGGGCTCTGAAGACGTTTCAAGAAAATCAAAACTTGCATTGGTGAAGAAAGCCAGGAAAGTTGTGTGGAACATTTTCTCCCTCCCGGTGATGCTCCCGCTCCCTCTTTGAGGGCTGCGAGGACTATCCTATGGGAATTTTATTGGGAAACCTCACCCTCTACCCTATAGTCCTGATCTCGCCCATCCAGTCTTATTTCTGTTCTGAGCATTTAAAAGGCACATGGTTTGAGTGCATCGGGGATGCCAAGACTGTTGTTCTGCCCTGGTGTGAATGAAAGCAGGCAGAACCCCGGCCTTCAGAAGTGTATAGTGCTAAAGGAAGGAGAGATCCTTCTGGTATTTGGCTTAATAAAGGTTTTATGATTTTTGTAGCAATCTTTTTGTCTCAGTGTGCGCACACATATACACTAACAAGCAATTAATCCATCAACTTATCCAAATTTAACAGGAAGCATGCATACTGTCTGAAGTCATAAACATTCCCCATGCAGAGAGATGCTCTGTTAATCCGGGCCAGGAAGGGAATGCCCCACAGGCCCCACTGGAAGTCAACCCAGAGGTGAAGCTATGCTCCGAGTGGCCCAGACAGAAGTGCAGATTGGTGCGTTTGTCTCCTTAGCTTCTCCTCCCACTTGTGAAGGAAGACCCTGTAGAGGCTTCAACACACAGATTTTTGCTTTTATGCCAACAGTAGAGAAGGGCTAAGAAGGGAGCTCTTGATGTTCCATTGACATTTGCTTTGCTTTTCTTTGGGCGTTTGACTGGGTTCTTTTGTTTTAAATCATTTTATTGGGGCCTCGTACAACTCTTATCACAATCCATACATCCATCCATTGTGTCAAGTGCATTTGTACATTTGTTGCCATCATCATTCTCAAAACATTTGCTTTCAACTTGAGCCCTTGGTAACACCTCATCATTTCCCCCCCTGCCTTCCAGCTACCCCCTCCCTCATGAACCCTTGATAATTTATAAGTTATTATTTTGTGCTATCTTACACTGTCCGATGTCTCCCTTTACCCACTTTTCTGTAGTCTGTCCCCCAGGGAGGAGGTTATATGCGATCTTTGTCATTGGTTTCCCCTTTCTACCCCACCCTTCCTCCATCCTCCTGGTATCACCACTCTCACCACTGGTCCTGAAGGGATCATCTGTCCTGGATTCCCTGTGTTTCCAGTTCCTATCTGTACCAATGTACACCCTCTGAATTTGTAAGGTAGAATTGTGATCATGATAGTGGGGTGGGGGAGGGAGCATTTAAGAACTAGAGGAAAGTTAGATGTTTCATTGTTGCTACCCTGCACCCTGACTGGCTCGTCTCCTCCCCGTGACCCTTCTGTAAGGGGATGTCCAGTTGCCTAAAGATGGGCTTTGGGTCTCCACTCTGCACTTCCCCCTCATTCACAATGATATGATTGTTTGTTCTGTGATGCCTGACACCCGATCCTTTCGACACCACATGGTCACACAGGCTGGTGTGCTTCTTCCATGTGGGCTTTGTTGCTTCTGAGCTAGATGGCCCCATATTTATCTTCAAGCCTTTAAGACCCCAGACACTATATCTTTTGATAGCCAGGCACCATCAGCCTGTGCCTACAGGAGTTCTTTTTTTTTTTTTTTACAGGAGTTCTTTTAAAGCATTTTTTTTTTAATTCTCAGGGAAACCTGATGAAGACCTACAGCATTCAGCTCAGATACTATGTGTGACGATAATGGGCCAACTAGTCAAGGCTACCCAACAGATGTGCTTCCAAATCGCTGAATGTAAATGATCTCATTTTCTTATCTGTGACCACAAGGAGAGCAATGCCTAGTGGTACCTCACAACTTGTTTATTGTATATGCTCTCCTCTGGCCTTCTCCAGGAAGTCCAGAGATGCTTAATCCTTGAACCACCTTTGATTAGGAGCAGTAACTTTTACTGCCTCAAAGTCTCTGCCCCACAACCTTTCTTTTAATTGGTTAATGGTCTTAGCCATTCTTAGCTGCGAGACAGTGCCTTCCAAAGACCTGCTATTTAAAGGCACCTTGGGAGGGCTCCCCTGGCTCATTTGCATACTAGGCCAATGTTCTCAGTGTGCTTAAGAAGTCAGCAGTTCCAGATAACATTGACAACAGCTTCTTGGCCAAGGTTGACATTACCCAGCTACGTCTTGCTTCATACTGATCTTTCCCATGTATCATTTTTACTCATCTTAACTGCCTCATTCAAGGTCAAGATCTTCTAATTAATACGAGTGATAGCTAACCCCAGAAACACACATGCACTCCTACTCTGAAGTGGACACTCTCAAATAAGAAGAACGTTAATTCCATTTGGAAAACACTGCAGGGGTTTTAATAGAATGCCAACAAGCAATATTGTTAAGCAATTAAAAAATAATAAAGCAAACCTGCTTAAGTAGCTGTACCCTTGCAGGCTCAAAATGCTGCCTGCTGCCTTGGGAACACAAACTCATGAGAAGCAGGGACAATAAACTGGGAAGTTGGGGGACTGAAAATAGACCAGGCATCCTAGGGCAGGAGTGTGAGGCCCACATCCATGCCCTTTGCCTGCACAGCTCAGCTGAGAAAGGGAGAAGACTTGCTTTTCCCTCCGCAGGCAGCCCCACTCTGTGCCCCACTCTGTCTTCTCCAGGGTTACTTCTGCGTACCCTCCATCAAGCGTGAGAGAAAAGCACTTTCTATACACCTGACCCCTCTGATCCCCCTGTCACCATTGGCGTTGCTGGTGTTTCATATTTAAATACAACTCTCTCTTCCCCAGTCAGTGTTAGAGGATCCCATCAACCAGGTAGGCACAAGCTCACTGACTAGTCTAATGCTCAACCTCACGTGTCTTTGTGTTGGAAAAGCACGGGAAGCTGCTCACTACAGATGAGTCTATAAAGACCAGGAAGCCTGTGCTTACCTGGCTGGCTGTGTAATCTGCTCCTATCTCCCCCCACCCACCCCTGTGCCCTCTCTCACAGTGCAGCAGGAGGCTGTAGCTGACCTTGCACAAAGACCTTGAAGCAATCCCCAGAGAGAGAAAATGACTCCTTCCGATTGCGCACTGTTGTATGTCCACAGCAATGTTGGGGGTTATGAACTTGGATGAAAACTCAGGGCCCTCGTGGCCTCCATCTGTTGCTCTTGCCCTCCAGGACAAACTTCCTCTCCTGCTAGGATGGTTTGACTTTTATACGATCTTGATTTCCATTTTAATCTTCTCAGGCCTTCCCTTGACTCTGCACAGGAATTACATTTAAATACATAGCCTACACGTTATCCTGACATTTTCTTTAGAAGGCAGGAAAAAGACAGGGATGCAAAGGAGAGAGCAAGTATTCCATCGTCCCCGCAAGAGAGCAAAACCCTTTGGTTTCATGAGAAACCTTTGTTCAGAGCCTCTTGGGAGAGACGTGGGGCCAATAGCTGCCTTGCCAGCCTCCAGGGTCTCCAGTTACCCCAGGGAACACCAGGGAAAAATCTGCATCTCATCTTCCCTGTCTCTTTGGGGAACGCCCCAGTGTCGGCATTAAGCGATGCGGCTTAAAGATAGTCTTGTCAGTCTAATTGATCCTGAGTCATTGCCTTTGCTGTCAGAGCTGTCTATCTCCTTACCCATAATCCTCATCACTTTGATAGCCTGTCAGGAATATGGGACTGGGCCCAGCCTTGCCTTCATCCAATAACATTATGAAATTGATACTGACACTTCCATTGGCACTCATTTCTCTAAGAGATTGGAGCCAGAGGACAAGTGGTTTAGTTTCATGGCAGTTAAGCTTGCCAAGTAGATCAGGATGGCCTGAGATGGATTGACCTGCACCTAGGAGAAGGGGGAACTGGAAAGGGAGCAGAGGGAGAAGAGGGAATGGAAAATCAATGGCTGCATCATCATAATCAAGAGATATTTATTGACTGCCCAAGAAGGACAGTGTTCTACGTGGATATGCTGAAAATGCCTCCCAGACCTCTCTGTAGACTACTTTCCAGGGAGTGAAAAGATTAAAATGAAAATATGTTAGCTAGAGCCGTCTACTACCTCACTGGTGACAGTGCCCTCTCCTGTCTGGAGTCCAACCAGTAATTGAACTAATCGTGTTTTCTCTCCCCCAGCCCTCAACACTGACACACATGACCTTTCTTGGGGTGGCCATGTCATTTTTCCAGGAGCCCCTGGTGGTGCAGTGACTGAAGCCCTTGGCTGTCAGAGAACCCACTGGCCGCTCCACTGGAGGAAGATGTGCTAGTTGCCTTCCATCAAGCTCTACAGCTTTCACAGCCTTAGGTGGGGTGGGGTGGGGGGGAGGACTTCTTTGAGCATTAGGGTCATTGTGGATTGGAATCAACTCTACAGCAGTGGTTGAGTTGTTTGGTTGTGTGACGTCATTTTTCATCCAAGCCAAAGCAGGAGTTGTTAGTTAAGGTGGACTAACAACAGATAGAATAGAGGATGGTCCTGGATAAAGCAGGATGTACAATGACCCTCCTTTTAAGAGACCCCAAGCCACGTGAGTTGCGGTTGAGTTATGCCTGGCTCATGGTGGCCTCGTGTGTAAGAACAGAGAGGCTCCGGCGATTTTTCAATGGCTGCGACCTTTCACAAGTAGGTGGCCAGGCGGCCTCTCCTTTCAATAGAAGCCGCCATGTCTGAACCATTATGAGGAGGACTCCCTTTAGGCAAGGCTTGCTTTCTCATCTAAACCTCTTCAGGGTATCAGGTGCAGAGGGAAACAGGTTGAGGCAGGAGGAGCTTCCAGACAGAAGAAAGGTGTTGAAGAATTGGCAGTGTGCCGTGGAACAGCCTGATCTGGGTGGCCCTGAACGTGGTGGCTGGGAGTTTTGAGATCGGAGGAGAGTATACATTTCTGATTAGAGGGTTAGTGCTTTGGGTCATCCCTTCTCTCCTGTGCCAATCTCACCCATGTCGTTATGGTCAGAAAAACCAGTGGCCACCTCTTCATCGATGCCATCAATTCCACCCCCCACCTCCACCTGCACCCACCTCCTCACTCCCTTGGGATGTTCTGGTTTGGGTGTCAACACGCATAAGGCTGGGGTACTCAACTAGATTGTGTGCGTTCCGTGAGAGGAAGGAGAAGAGATGAAAGCGTAAATAAGCCCCCTATGAGTGAGTCTCAGAACACACCCATGCATTCTCTCCGGGGAGCAGGGCCGTGTGAACACACCTCCTACTGCTGAGGTCCCCATAGTGAGCAATCCTGTGACATCACTCCCTGCCCCGTGTGACTAAAGGGGCTTCTACAAGAACATGGTGTGAGAGGTGTTGGCCTGGCCAGAGAGCCACCGAGGGGGCTGGGGGTTGGGGCAGTCAGGTACACAGGATTGTACAAGTATTGGTAGGATCGCAGTCTGTAAAATGTGCCCTGCAGGAGGGGCACTCCCAGAGCCGCTCTGGAGTCCTTTCCATCGATCGTGGTGTGGCATGTCTGCCTTCACGTGCTGGAAATCAATGGACCCTCGGCACCTTCCCCAGCTCGCCACAGTGCCGCGCAAATGAAATGCTTAGATCATTTTTACGGTGTGTCTGTGGAAGGGATGAGGGAGCCAAGAGATTAATAGGTGCTGCCAAGGCCCTGGGCCAACTGCTGCCCAGGTGTGTGGTCGAGCAGGCAATGGCGAGGCTCAAGGGGCCTGGATATGACAGCCCCAGGATGTGCCAGCCACCAGGAAGCCAGGGAGTGTCAGGGGCCCAGGTCTGGGGTGGGTTGCATGGAGGAAGGAAGGGTGGGCCCAATGGACCTCATAGTGACTTGCTGGGCTAACAGTGGCACACAGCGCTGCCTTCCTCTCTCTCCTTTCCTGCCCATCCGTGTTCTCCGATGCAGACCTGGGCCCTGGCATGCCCGGAACCTGGCACTCAGAACAGGCACCGTCTTTGCTGGGTTATTTTTGTGTCATGCCTGTAGGCCAGGGGCCAGTGGGTGGCCCTCTGGGGCAGGGCTGCATCCTCCTCCTCTCCCCCAGGGCCAGGCCCCTGGGAGTGCCCAGGCACTATTTGATGAGCCCGTGGGAGTGGAAGGGTTGGTTTGGACGATGTGGGGTGGGTATTGTTCTCTAGCTGTCCTTCTGATGTGCACTTCCTGAAAAGTGAATTCCAACATTACCCCAGAGCCAACTTCATGTATCATCATTCTTTTTTTAAAAAATCATTTTATTAGGGGCTCATACAACTCTTATCACAGTCCATACATACATCAATTGTGTAAAGTGCATTTGTACATTCACTGCCCTCATCATTCTCAAAACATTTCCTCTCCATTTAAGCCCCAGGCATTAGGTCCTCATTTTTCTCCTCCCTCCCCACTCCCCTCTCCCTCATGAGCCCTTGATAATTTATAAATTATTATTTTGTCGTATCTTACTGCTGTTTGATGCCCTTGCCTGCCCTTGCCATCCAGAACAGGCAGGGAAGGCAGTGCAGGCCCACGGTGGCGATGCCACATGAGGCAGGCTTGGTTTTCAATGGCCAACTTCACTAAAGATACTTCGCTGCTGGTGCCACCACTCGGCTGCCAGTTGGTCACACCACGATGGTTTCTGTGTTGCTGTGGTGCTAGAAACTGTGCCATGGGTGTCTCAGATGCCGGCAGGGTCACCCATCACAGACAGGTCTCAGCCGAGCTTCCTGACAAAACACAGGCCGGGAAGAGGCTTGGCAATCGATAGCTGAACTTGTGCCAGTGACAAACCAATGGATCACAGCAGAATTTTGTCTGATACGATTGGAAGATATTCAAAATACACGGTGGCCGTGACCATGGACGAGCATAGCAATGATTATGAAGCTGACGCAGGACGCCGCGGTCTTTTGGCCCGTGTTTCACGAGTCAGAGGACAACTAACAACAACTAGGGGTAGACACATTTATTTTTATTTATTTTTTAAGCATTTTATTAGGGGCTCATACAACTGTTATCGCAATCCATACACACACCAATTGTGTAAAGCGCATTTGTACATCATTCTCAAAACATTTTCTCTCCACTTAAACCCCTGGCATTAGGTCCTCATTTTTCCCCTCCCTCCCTGC
>NW_022111309.1:15720273-15729880 GCF_000313985.2 Echinops telfairi | reverse complement strand
AAAAGTGGATGAAGGGAGACGTTGGACAGGGCAAGATATGACATTTATTTTTTTAAAAGCAAATATACTCTAGGATAGAATTCTTGTCCTTTAGGCCTCTATGATCTTGACTTCCAGGACCAGCTTAGTAGGTTGGATTGGAAGAGCAGGCTCAGGTTTGACCCTAGCACACGTTCAAACGTAGGACTGAAATATAGATGCGATGTCCTCAGAGCTTTCCAGGTAGCTTTTCCCAGTGGAAACTTGTCATACTAGCTAATGGTGAAACTTGAAATTCTGAGCAAAGCGTCACCAGACTGCTCTGTGAATCGTCTACAGAGCTGTCCTCACATGGCCCCACAGGTCAGGGTTTCTGTCACGGGCCTGGACACGCCCCGGTTGGAGCGGTGAGGTTCCTGGATTGGGTCACCTCCATTCTTGCCTCATGATGTGGAAAGAATTCACGCAGCAGACACACTTTTGTAAATCCAAGTGGCTTTTGTGAGGGAAAGGAAAGTCTCAAAAAGTACACGCCACTGCTGGAAAGCACACAAGGCCGTGTGGGGACCCCCGGGAGCTCACAACTAAAGACGGCCACTTTGAGAGAGCACCAAAATCCACGTGGAAAGAATACTGCAACAGGGGCCTGAGGAGCGCGCAGCCACTGCAGATCCAAGAGCAGGCACTCCCCAGAGGCCAAGACAGTGAGCAGGGCCGTGGGCACCCTGGAGGGGGCGGGGTTGTGGGATTGGCCGACCTCATTGGCTGAGTTCAGGTGCACCTGTGTGACGTCACAGCCTCCGTGCCTAGGTGTCTTCCCCTCCGGGTCTGATGGGTGTCTGGCTTCCCTGCAACCCCTTTCTGGTGGCCTGGGAAGCTCAATTTCGTTTAGTATAGGCATTTGGGGGCGACAACCCCCTTTATCTCTAATCTAGCGACTTGTAAGAGCCAACAGGATGCCTTAATAGAGATCTGGGGCCAGACGGATGATCGCCAAGATACACCAACACTTGGTCCAGTAGCAGCAGGTGAGAGGCCACAGAGGCCAAGCAAGGTCAGCTCCACAGTGTAGAGGTGTGTGTGCAGGACAGCATAGCACTCTGCACCAGTGCCTTTGGGATCTGTTGAATTCTGCAGGTGCCAATAAAGGATTGTAGATCCGAGTCTGGAGACCAAACAGAAGCGGGGCAGGTCTTGAAAGTTCTGCCATTTTTTTTTCTTTATTTTTTTTAATGTTTATTCATTTAGCCCTGCCATTTCTTCAGAGCAGTCATAAGGACTTCTCTGCAGAAGGCTCATCTGTCCTCTTAGGGCAGACTCTCCCTGCACGGGCCCAAAGGAGGCTTGCTTTTCCTTTGCCTCTTTTCCATAGACTCTAAGTTCCTCCTTCTGAGTCTCAAGGTCAAGAGTTCCTAGCACAACTCATGCAATCTTGAGGAGGCCAAACCCACCTTCCACTGACTTCCAGGCAGCTCAACCAAATAAGAAAACCCTCATCTGGCGGGGAGACCTCACCACCCTTAGAGAGACTACTCCCTGGGTGGGAGTTGACTTGCCCAGGAACCCTGTCCTCTCCGTGGGGAAGTTTGTTATGCAGTCCAAAGAGCACTGGATTACGAATCAGAGGCCTTGAGGTCAATAGCAGGTCTCCTTAACTACGTGGGAGTCCCTATTGCCAATATCTTCTGCGGTTCTGTGGTGATCAAGTAAGTCCGTGGACGTGAACGTGTCCTGTGGACACTTTATTTTCACACAGACCAGAGACGTTTCAACTGCACACACTTACAGGGTTTAATGCCTTAAATAATGGACTCCCCCAAGCTGGAAAGCTCAGTGGTCTGTCCTTCTCCTTGCCCTCCCTGTGTGAGACTCCTAGAGAGCCTCGCACCTTCTCAGAGAACCTTTCAAAGAAAGGGGAAATGTCTTTTTGTCTGACTTAAGGTGATGGTGAGTCTGTGCCAAGCCAATGGCAGAACACACCACATGCCTATTGGTCTGGGAGGAATGGGGGCTCTGGTGACATGGGTGTGAAGACCAAAGATTCTCTGGTCTGGAGGATGAGTTTAAGGTCTCAGAATGACCTGGCCGAAGCCAATGGGTGTCATCATTTCTCCCCAACTGTAAATTCAGGCCCTGTACTTGTACTTGGGGACATGGAAATTCAAAAGTATTTTCACTTCAGGTCTTGCTCACGTGACGTCAACATTAGGTACTAGGAGTCAGGTAGGGGAGCAGTCGTGAAGGTTACAACCTCTGGGGTCCGATAGCTCCACCCAGAATCTTGATTCTGCCGCTTACAAGTCATGTGGTCTTGTTCCGTCTACCTAACTGGCTCTGACTCAGAGTCACTGTGAGCATCGAATGTGGTCTCCCACATGCAAAGAGGGCTAAGTGGTTAAGGAGCCATGCTCAAAAGACATTAGCTGTTAGCTGGGGCCTATACCAGTGTCCACATGACATGGCACCGTTCCACATGTATTTAGAAATGTGAGGTTTCCTGAGTGGTTTACACAACGCTGCAAGAATTCACGTGGCAGAAGCACTTTGGCAAATTCAGGTGACTTTTATGAGGAAAATGGAAATCTCAGGTGCTCCCAGGAAATCCCAGGGGCCAAGAGCACAAGGTCCCAAAAGAGCACCCCGAGAGAGAGAGGCCAGAGAGGGAGCTCAGGCCCTGGGCCCCAGGCAGCACTGTGCGCCCCCACCCTCCTACCTGCCGGAGCACATGGGAGCAAGAGAGGAGCCAGAGGAGTCCAAGGGGCTGGGCGACCCCTCTGCAGCTGCTTTCAGCTCCTCCGGCTGTGGAGGTGTGGATGAAGGTATTGGCTGACCTCAGTAGCTGAGCTTAGGCCCATCTGTGGGTGCACACAGGTGGACCTCCCACCTGGGCCCCGGGGGCCTGTGTCTGAGCATGCCCAGTTTGGATCTCTCCATAGGTGTCTAATGGGTACCTGATTTCCTGGGAGCCCCTTTGTTGTGACCCTATGCAGGTATCTGGGGAGACAACCCCCCTTTAGTCCCTATTCTGGCTACCTAACGGAAACACCATGCAAGGGGGGTCCTCTAGACACACCCTAGCTCAGCGTGGAACAGTCTGTGAAGCCCATATCCCCGAGCCTGGTTCCCTGTATTGTGCTGTCCCATAGCAGCTGTGCTTGTGTGCCCCCACTTTCCTCTTCCTCCTCAGCCTTTAGTTGTTTGTCCACCTTCAAACTGGTCATGCCTCAGGCTAACTTATATGGACCATGTCTTTAAACCATCTAGAGGCCAGCCAAGGACGCTTACAGACTGGCTCCCTACTTGTGCATGAAGTAAAATGGGAGGCATCTGAACTTAGCCCGTAGGCATTTGGGGATCATGTTCCCTTGGTCTCCTGTTGTTGAAAGCACTGAATAGTGCTATCCAGTTTAGTGAGCCCCACAATGACCTGGGTCAGTGGCTGAAGGACATGGAATCAGTCGTGATTCAATATAGCAGGATCTACTACAGCTGGACCTGAGTAGCCGGGGGAACGTGATGGATGGAACTTTAGGGGAAATCAGTGGCTCTTTGGGTGACATGGGCTAGTCACAGGATAATGACTAGCACACTATGGAGCCCTGGATAAAAACACCAGCATTTTGTAGGCTGTTTGTTTTGCATATGCAATTGGAAGGTAATCACTCACTTCCTGTTTATGCCTGGGTCTTTCTGAAATACTTTCCATACACAGTTTTTTGAAAATCTTGGTGAAGTCTGCCTTCTCTCTTGGCTGCACATTCCTTTATCCCCAGGCCCCCTGCTGATTTCCATTTCTTTGGCTATGAAATCAAATCCCCTCTTGCCATTATAGCCCAATGCTTCAGGCTATGGGAATAAAAGCCCCTGGAAACGCCTGGGCTTCCGCCCCGTTGTGTTGGTGGCTTCCATCGCGTGGACACTGACTCACGGAGGCCATCGTATACCACGGAGGCCAAAGCACCACCCTGCTCTGTGCCGTCTTTATGCCGCTGATGTGTTTGAGGCCTCCTTTCTTTTGCTGGCCTTCTCCCAAGCACGGCGTCCTTGTGTGGTGATGTGGCCTGAGTATGCAAACCAATGGTCTCAGCATCCGAGTTTCTAAGGACCGTTCTGATGGTTTCTTCTAAGACTGATTTGGTTTCTGGCAGTCTATGATGCGTGCAATGTCGAAGCTAATTCCCTTACAAATGAGTCTCAAAGAGAGTGAGTTAGGTGGTGGCAGGGAGACATCGGCTGACTTCCACAGGGGGCATGAAAAAGAGCCCATGCTGTGTACCCAGATGGGAGTGGCTCCTCCAATGCTTCACCCTATTACCTTGGGCATTTGGCGCATCCTTGAGCTGCAGTTTCCACACCGGTGACACCACACGCAGGATAACAGTGTCTCCCCCCAGGGTTGTCCTGAGGGTCAAATGAGATCAGGGGAGCCACCAGGGTAAGGTTTCAGTGGGCCTCCCTGTCCCTCAATGTGTGTGCCCTTGGGCTGATTGGTCAGCAGCAGCATTTTCAACCAGCCAGCAATACCACCTCCAAGCGGTGGCCCGAGCAGCATCCCGGGTTCCTGTAAAAGGCTGAGAGGAAATTCAAGCCAGAGAATCAAGCTTTTGGGAAATGACTCAGGAGAGAAGCTGAGAAGTGAGGAGGAGGGCATGCCTTTGCTGAGTTGTCCTAAGGACCCCGTGCCTCTGAGGTCACCGTGGCACTGTTTGTCTGGAAGCTAGAGGCAGTAGCGGGAAGTGGAGGGAGCAGAGGGGCTTGTTCGAGAACAGAGGCGGTGTCTTGTCTCCACGTACACTGTGGGGGACAGTCCATGTATGTTCCCTTGGCCCTTGTCCCACATCTGCCAATGAAAATTGAGAAATTGATGTTCTTCCGTATGCCTCTGAGGAGCTGGCTCTTCTCAAGTGAACGGAATTCCCTCTGAGCAGGGCTGGATTCTTAATTGTGTTTGTTGAGTCTCCCCTGCTTCCAGATTGCTGGATGCCAAGCGCTTGCCCACCAGGGACCCATCCATTTTTTATTTCCGTCAGTAGACAAAGGTTGAGCTTTAAACAACATAATTTTCTTGGATCCGGAAGTCAGCTGGCGTGCCGCATTTTGACACATTGAAAAAGCCTGAGACCCTTCCGGGTGTGCTTGCCTCTAGGTGGGAGACCTCTTTCACCGACAGAGGCCATGGTCCTCCCCTTTGTGGAGCAGAAGCTGAGCGCTCCCCTTGGGGACACAGAGTGGACAGTGACAGTCTGGGATAAATCCCGTCATTGAGGACAACCAGCCCCACATCTGTTTTTTGCATCAGGTCTTTCTGGGTAGAGATTTATTGGTGCTGGTATGTGGGTGCATGATGGCTGAATGAACGGATGAATGAGGCTTTCCTAAATGTGGAAATGGCTTCATTCCTGTGTCCGTCAGAGCGGACGAGCTTGTGCTGTGAGAGCAAGTGCCCGGCTCACTGTCTCAGTGACCGAGACAACAAAGTTGTCTTTTTCCCACCTGGCTTGGGCTTCGGCTCTGTTTCCCACTGCCGTGATATCTCCAGCAGGAACAAGCAGTGCAGGCATGAGGCAGTCACACGCTGGCTCTTAGAGGTTCCCTGCAGAGGGGCCATGTGGGACTTGTCATCACTTTGCATTGGGCAACAAGCTAGGGCATAGCCTCATTTCAGGAGGTACAGAAACCTCCAATCCCACCGTGTGTCTGGAAGGAAGATGACACAAGTTGGAGAACAATAGCCATGACAACCCTGGTTTTGACTTGGGAGGCGTGCACCCTCTCTTCCTTGGAAGGAAGCAGGAGAGCGGCAAGGTTGCAGAGATGGCTGGCGCTGGCTCAGGATTTATACTTTAGCTGTAAGCATGGCCATCTGATGTACAGTCGTGCACACACCCAGTGGGGGTCGCTCTCTGACAGCATGGCATTGTTTTATGCAGATCCGTCTAACCTTGCAACTATTGGGTGAACTAACTCTGGATCCATTGGCCCAAGTATCTCACCATTTTTCGGTTTGGTTAAGGGCATGGGGTCACGTAAGAACTACTGATGTCAGCTACACCTTTGAGAAGATGGATATTATGAAGGGAAGCATAAGCACTGTGGAGACCAGAAAACCTGGGTTCAAATACAGGGTCTAGCATTTACTGGCTAGGTGATTCTAGAAAAGTCAATCAAGCCTATGTGAAGGTCAGTTTTCTAGTCTTGGGAACAAGAGTATTTTTTAAGGATCAAATGAGATGAGAGTAAAATCCTCACCAGTGTATCTGACATATAACCTGTTCCCATGGAACCTCTTCAGACTCATGGCCTCCCCATGTGTGTCAGGATAGAACGGGGCTCCATCACTTAGCTGTGCACATTGGTTTCAGTGGCTGTTTTTTGGCAGTAGATCACTAGGTCTCTTGTAGAAGGCATCTCTGATTGCACTGAAATCATCAACCTTTCGGTTAGCAGCCCAGCATGTAAACCAAAGGCACCATGTAGGAATGCCATCTGGCATATAGACTCACTGCCATTAAGTCAATTCTAACCAATAGTAACCCTATAAGTCTGAGTAGAACTGCCTCTATGGGTTTCCCAGACTGTAAATCTTCACAAGAGTAGAGCACATCTCAGGCTGGTGGTTTTGAACTGCTGACCCGGCAGATACTAGCCTGGTGTGTCCGCTATACCACAAGGGCTCATCTGGCACATAGTAGGTATTAAAATAATGGTAAGTTTATTTTCCCTCCTCTTTTGCTTTTTATACAAAGTACAGGGATGCTACATCATTGACACTCCAATTCCCTTTAGACACTGGGAAGGAACCACTTCCATAAAGTGGCTGGGAAATTCCACGGTGTTGAGCCAGTGACTAGATCTTCTTGGAGCTAGATGCACGAGAAGTGTTCATCATCTTTCCTCCGAAATTAGCTCGTGGGAAAAGAAGGAGGTGTTCATGACTGGCTTTTTAAATCTATTGCTGCTCTTATAGAAATACCTCAAATGAGTGGCTCTAACAAACGAATTTCTTTTCCATCAGTTGAGAAGGCAGCACATCTATATTCGGGGTACTGGCCTCAAGAGAAGGTTTCCACTCCATTTCAGTTCTTAAGGAAAATATTTGTCCCTCTCTCTCTGAGCCTGTGCTCCTGGGAGATCTTCAGGTGGCGGGTGATATCTCCTCTTTTCTCATTTGCTTGTTTCATCTCTTTTATATCTCAGAAGAGGTTGATTGAAGGCACACCCTACATGAATTCCATCTCATTAGCATAAAAAAGATGATCTATTCTAAAATGGGATTGTTATCACAGGCATAGAAGTTGGGGTTTACAACATATTTGGGGGTGGGGGCCCAATTCCATCTATAACAGTATTGCTAGGGCATCAGGGAAGTAATTTCAAAGAAGTTCATCTAGGGATCTTTAAGTCAGGGCTAGTGTTCATGGGTTTCCCCTTGTCCCTTACGTAACATAAACCCTCTGACATTGAGTCAGTTCCACTCACAGGAACCCGGCAGGACAGAGTACAATTACTCTACAGGGTTGCCAAGAATGTCTGCCATTGTAAGCAGACAGACTCATCTTTCTCCCTCAGAGCAGCTGGTAGGTTTGAACTGCTGACCCTGTGGTTAACTCTTGAGAAAAAAGGAGGTCACTGTTCATTACCTCCAGAAACCTTCCCTTTGGAGTTGCCAAAGGCCTCTGCAGGTCCTCCCTCCTGGCACCTCACAGCCCTTTGCCAGGACTCCAGCCAGTGCCCCATGCTGGCAGCGCCCATGCCCAGGCTTCTCCTCAGAGAATCCCAGTCTCAAACTGGAACTAATTCCTTGTGAAAGTCCGGCACTCCTGACCTGCTCCCCCTTATGGCCCCTGTTGAAGGAGCAGAAGGGGAAAAGAAAGGCTCTGAACATCAGTTTGGACCGTCCTGTTGGGCCGGGTGTTTCTTGGGGCTCATCCAGCTCTCTCTGATTATACTGTGCTTCTAGTTCCACATAGGAGTCCCGGTGACACTGTCGGTAAGCCTTGAGTGCAAGGCTAACTACAAGGTCAGTGGGTCAAACCCACCAGCACCTCATAGGATAAGGTCAAGGTTGCCTGTTCCTGTAAAGACTGACAGTCTTAAGAAACCCTCTATACCTGTTCCTGTAAAGACTGTAAAGAAACCTTCTGTACGGTTGCTATGAGTGGCCAGCAGTGGTCTGAAGATTTAGGTGTTCTGTATGGCATGTTGGGTGAACAGAAACCCCCACTTGGCCTGAGAAAATGAAGACATAAAAGCAACCGTCACAGGCGAGAATAATGTGATGTGCATGCTGAGAAGACCTCGATTCCCTCCCAGGTCTGTCTGGAAAGCTTGAACTTTCAAAAGAGCTGCACGATGTGCCTCTTGGTCTTGTTTATTTGTTTGTTGGTGCTGCATGGCAAAGTAATTGTGGAACTAGGCCTGGATTAGCAGGGATAAGACAGTGTGTGTGTGTGTGTGTGTGTGTGTGTGTGTGTGTGTGTGTGTGTGTGTGTGTGTGTGTGTGTGTGATGGAGAGTGAGGGAGAGAAGCTAACTCAGGATACAGTAAGCTTGACTCATTCGTTTGACCTGCCTTGGACCCTGGCAGCTTCCAGAAAATCCGAGCGAGCTCCCCAGACAATTGAGGGCTTCTTGATTTTTCTATTATTTGTCTCTGTCATGTTCACAAACCCCCTGCTGTGGTTATTAAGGTGAGAAACTGCGTGTCTTCTTCCAGAGGGGCCCCGTGTCTGGGAAGGGACCTGAGAAATACCAGAGTTGAAAGGGAAATTGGTCCTAGCTTGAAACGCTGGTGGTTCTCTGCCAGGGGGTCTCAACTCGGGGCCCTCACTTTCCAGGGCTGGAAATACATGGAAGTGGTGGAGGCCAGGAGACCTGGCTGTTAATGGCCAGGCCGCGAGGTGCTGTGTGTCCAGCTCTATCCAGGGGGCAGCTCCAGAGTTCTTCTCCTACAGCATTTGAGTCGTGATGGACTTTCATTTCCAGTGTGTATTTGCTTCATGACCTTGGTGACCTTCTAAAGGCTCCCCTGACACGGTAGTCAAACACTTGGCTACCAATGGATAGGTTGGGGAGTTGATCCCACTAGCCCAGTGGTTCTCAACCTGTAGGTCACCATCCATTTGGGGGTCGAATGACCCTTTCACAGGCGTAGCCTGATTCATAACAGAAGCAAAATGGCAGTTATGAAGCAGCAACAAAAATATATTTTTAATCATTTTATTAGGGGCTCATACAACTCATCACAATCCATACATACATCAAGTATGTAAAGCACACTCGTACATTCATTGCTCTCATCATTCTCAAAACATTTGCTCTCCACCTAAGTCCCTGGCATCAGCTCCTCATTATATCCCTTCCCTCCCCGCTGCCCCCTCCCTCATGAATGTTTGATAATTTATAAATTATTATTTTGTCATATCTTGCACTGTCCGACGTCTCCCTTCTCCCACTTTTCTTTTGTCTGTCCCCCAGGGAGGAGGTTATATGCAGATCCTTGTAATCAGTTCCCCCTTTTCCACCCACCCTCCCTGCACCCTCACACCACTGGTCCTGAAGGGATCATCTGTCCTGGATTCCCTGTGTTTCCAGTTCCTATCTGTACCAGTGTACATCCTCTGGTCTAG
>NW_022111309.1:15713997-15718554 GCF_000313985.2 Echinops telfairi | reverse complement strand
AATTGCAGGCTAGGAGAGAAACCCTTTGTGGCAGTTGTAGTTTGTCACCAGGTGTCTTGATGAGCCGAGCTGACTGGATGGCACACCCTGGCAGCAGCAGTGTGGCATGGACTTCTGGGGGCTCAGAGGGCTGAGGGCCCACTGCTAACCCAAAGGGTGGCAGTTGGCACTCACCCAGAGGCGCCTTGCAAGCTGGCTTGGTGGCCTGCTTCAGAAAGGTGACGTGGTCTTGACACCTCTGGACAGTGTTCTGCTCTGCACACGTGCATGGTGATCGGCTCTGTGGCCTGTTCTGTTCTATTGTTTGAACGTGATATTGAGAGGTGGGTGAGAGGGCCTCAGGGCTGAGAGCATAGCGCTCCTTTCTGGAGGGACCCCGGCTCCCTCTAGACAGTAGCTGCATGGGGAGGAGAGGAAGTGATTGGTTATACATCATCTCTCTGAGTGAATGAAGGTGAGCCTCTCAGGTCCTTATTATCAAGGATTAAGAGGAGCACTTCAAAGTGGATCTCAGGGACCCACAGTCAAAGGCAGATGTTCACTGTCCCTTTTTGCACCAATCCTGTCCCTCAGAATTTGAACTTTCTGGGAGGTGGGGCTGGGATATGGCCAGACACAGGCATGGAGACTCCACCTATTTGTACATCCTAGGGTAAGCCAATGGTCTGGGCCTCAAGCTTCTCATCGGTAAAATCGGAGCCTAATAGTGCCTACTGCATAGGCCATTGCTCCTCATTTTCCCTTTCCTTGCTCCCCTCCCACTGCCCATGGTTGAAATGCTGGGGTTCCCCAGGATTCTGAGCCTCAACTTCAGCTCTCTGCAGTGTTTCCTGGGTGACCCCACTCCTTTCCGTGGAGTGGGAGCTGATGGCAGGCCCCTTCTCCCCGTTCCTCCTACTCCAGCCCTTTTGGGAGAATTCCTTGGAGAAGGTGGATGCCAGGAAATGACAAGAGTCTTAGAGCAGCGGGAATGGACCGCTCTCTGTGGACGGGCCTCATGGGAACAGAGTCAAATGGAACTCCTGTACAACAGGGTTCAGCCCAATGCTGAATCTCTCAGTCTTTCCCAACCTCCTGTCACTATAGCAACCCACACCTATGATGCAGAAAAGAGAATGGAGAGGGGAGGTCCTTCTATTGCTTGGTCTTTTTGTCTTTGTCCAGCCCATGGTCTACCGTTCTGATGAAACAAGCAGTCTGCTAGGAGCCCTTGGTGGCACCGTGGTGATGTGCTCAGCTGCGAACCCAAAAGTCAGCTGTCCGAACCCACCAGGAGTTCCCCAGGCGGAAGACAAGGCAGTCTACTTCCATCAAGACTGTCAGCCCTGAAAACCCTAGGGGGCAGTTCTACTCTGCCTGGGAGCCGGAAGTGTCGCTATGCTAATGAGTTTGGAAGCTGTCTGTTACAGAGAGCTTCCTGGTATGAATCTGGCTTTTATTGTCACATCCCTTAACTCTCTCTCTCTCTCTCTCTCTCTCTCTCTCTCTCTCTCTCTCGCTCCTGTGAGGGAACTGTTTTCCTGTTTGCAGCTCTCTTTCTTTTGCTCTTAGAGGGGATTCGTCATGTGTGTGTGTGTGTGTGTGTGTGTGTGTGTAATTTCAGGCTGAAAATTTGTCCATCAAAGTTTTGAAGGGATGACTCAGAACAATGACAATTCCTTTGAAATGCTGATGGACAAATTAATCAGCAAAACAACTAAATTCTCCATTATGCCTCGACTGCGCTACACAAATGCTCAACACTCTAGCGTTATTACGGAGAATGAAGTTGTTTTTCTGGCTAATGTTCTATTGTAAATGTGACAGAGCCTGCCCTCCTAGAAGCTCTCAGCACCTTCTCTTTATTCTCACAATTCTGGCATTTTGTAATCGTGGGGTTTGGAGGTGGGGTGTGGAGGGTGGGGGTAGAGGGCTGAGCTCAATACATGTGTTCATTGTTCTGGGAACTGGGAAGGCAATTTGGGGACATTTTCCCATACATTTTTCATTCTTTTTTCTGTCTTTTCTATTGATTCTGTCTCTTCCCCTGGGGCTTCTTTTCATCAGTGGTGGATCTCCGGATCCAGTCTTTCTTTTTCAATGTTGTCTCTAACCACCTGTATCCTTTTGTTTGCTTGTTTGTTTGTTGAGTTTCTGGAAAATTTCCTTGACTTTTTAATTTTTTGCTTTCCTTTTGCCTTTTGAAATTTGATTCGCCTATGCCTGGAGGTCCCAGTGGCTTGCCCTGGCATTTCCTAATTGCTCACATTTTAAGCATCTTCTTGTCACAAGAGGTCTTGGTGTATCACTCTGAGGATATCAATGACTTTATTTGAAACACGACAGTAAAAAAGCCTTCTACTTTCTGCCTGGCCTCTGTGTCCTTACATGCCTCCATTTTTGGGTAGTATTCCTCTCTCTTTTTTATCCTGAAATCTTTACTGGAGTGCTGGTAATCCTTGATGACGTCTTCATGTTTTAGGGATTGAGCACTGGGAAATGAAAAGACCTACCTGTGATTGAGGTTGGAATGGGGGCCTTGTCACTTGGCAGACTTTCCTGGGACATCGTACCATCATGGGCTTGACTTTTCATGGAGAGACTCCCTCATGCCAATATCTAGGAGGCTTCCATGGAGATACTCAATGCTCTCTTGTCTCCTGTTCGGTGGTGACATGTTGTGAGGTCAAGAGGTGGTAAGGGTTAGCAAGATTCAAATGTTTTAGGAGTAAGAGCAAGGGGCTTAACTTTGGGCTTCACCCTAGTCCAGACCCCACCCTACCCCCACCCCCACCCCTGCCCAAGCATCTTAGGGTCACTTTTAGAGGCATAAACCACTAGACACCTGCAGGACACTTCCCACCTTTTGGGTCATCCCATAAAGAGTTATGGTCTTGGCAATCCACAGGGACAGTTCTAGCCTGCCCTATGGGTTCTCTAGGAGTCAGAGTCAACTCAATGGCAGTGAGCTTGGTTTTGGTTATCGGGAGCCCTTCAATAAGAAGCCCTGGTGGCACGGTGTACCATGTGTTGGGCTGCTAACCACAAGGTCCTCGGTTCAAAACCACCAGCTGCTCTTTGGGAGCATTATTAGGCTATCTGTAAGACTTACAGGCTTAGGAGCAGACAGGGTACTTCGACTCTGTCCTGGAGGGTCACGAAGAATCTAAATCAACTCAATGATAGTTAGTTTGAGCTGTATTTTGGTGTTGTTGTTGGGGATCTATTCCCAAACTGGACCTCCCCAGCACAAATGACTTCCCATTAATATCATCCTGACATCTGGCCGTGGAGGGCTTAGGGGGCTCACATGGACAAGACCTCAACTTCTTACCCAGTTCAAAGCCACCCAGACATGCCTCAGTAGATAGACCTGACCACTTCCTACTGGAAGGTTACAGCCGTGAATTCCCTGTGGAGCACTCTGCTCTGCAGTATGGAGGTAGATGGCAGCGCACAGGCCCACCAGGAGCTGTCCCTCCCTCGGATCTGTAAATCAGCTTTCCTCCTGTGACTGCCTTTCCTTCCAAAATGTGCTTGAAATAGCTTCTGTGCTATTGTCTGCTCTTTCCTCCCTTCTCTTGGTGCGCAGCGAGGTCTTTGATTCCTTTGTATTTCAGTGGCTTTGGGGAGAGAAGGAGGAACTAGT
The DNA here is from genome assembly GCF_000313985.2 of Echinops telfairi. Classification (NCBI taxonomy): domain Eukaryota; kingdom Metazoa; phylum Chordata; class Mammalia; order Afrosoricida; family Tenrecidae; genus Echinops; species Echinops telfairi. The sequence goes on along the minus strand of NW_022111309.1, from coordinate 15,714,926 downwards.
GACTCCCTTTTTGCAAGGCGAGTGACAACGGCTAGTATTTGGACAACTGCTGCTGCTGCTTTGTCCCATGGTCCCCAGACATGAATCAGAATAAAGCCTGTCTCTGCTGAGTAGCATAGTGGTTACTTGTTGGGCTGCAATCAACCACCAGGCTCTCCACTAGAGAGAGACAGGCTTTCTACTCCCATAAAGAGTTCCAGTCTCAGAAACCCACAGGGGCAAGTTCTACCCAGTGGTCCTCTAGGTTCCCTGTGAGTCCACATCGACTCAATGGGAGGTAGTTCAGGGGTTTTGTTTGAGTGCTGAGTGGCGCTCAGAGCCCTTAGTTTGTATTCACTCCTGCTCCATTCAGAGCTGCCTTGTGAACCCTTGACCTTGTATTTATGGACCTTACATTCCATAAATGTAAGAAGGTGTAATGAATGTGTGGAGTGGAAATACTGTTCAAGCCAAAAAACCAAGTCATGGCACACACTTTGTCTGAGGACCCCGCATCCAGCAAAGCAACCATTTAGACCCCCAGCTAGATCAAGCACAGACAGTCACAGGGAAGTCACGTTCCAGGGGTTTTCTCTGTGTGTGGGGGATAATTACACCACCAGACAGAACCCCCATTCTGCAAAGACTGTTGCATGTATGAGCTCTGCTAATGTGGACTTTGAATCACTTTATTGACCGGGCTGCTTCTTTGGGTTAGGAGATTTTTGGGGGTGGTGGGGTTGGTGAAGCCACAGATGAGGTTCCTGGAAGCCAGTGTAGAGATAGGGATCTTTTACAAGTACCAGTTCTGGCCCCCCTGTAAGTAGGCTACATAAATGTCAGTGGTGCCTCCTAACCACAGTGTGTCCCACTCAGGTTAGGTCCAGGCGTGGGCTGGGCTTGTCCCCCTGTGGACTGGTTAGAGTTGCTAGCAGAGTTCCGGGGGAGAA
>NW_022111309.1:15711368-15712593 GCF_000313985.2 Echinops telfairi | reverse complement strand
AAAGCCTGCTTTTTCTCAAGACTGGAAGCCAGCCCAAGGGCTAGGCACTGTCACTCCCCACTGCAGGGGGCTCCCTTCAGATCAGATCCCCGACACCATGTCCTCCTCATCGCTCAGCTCCTTGGGCTCTCGCCCCTCTCTTTGATGCCCTGGCAGAGCTCCACTCTCCCCTTTCTCGGCCCCTGGGCCTTCTGTGGCATGACCCTTCATCCAGCAGGTGTTTCTCTTCCATGTCTGCAGGCTCAGTGTAGGCTCAGCAAGGCCAGGGTACACTCTTCCCCTGCTGTTCATGCTCCCAAGGAAAGACCTGTCTGCTGTGTCTGGAGAGACCATAGAGACCCTGAGGAGCAGGGGCACTGTCAGCGCTAGGGGCCCACAGTAGCTGGTAGAATACGATGTCCTCTCGAAGCAGGCATGGATGCTGAGGCTCTGCAGGCTGCCAGGTCCTGGCTCCTCACTCTGATCTTCCACCAGGAGGTTCCCTTAATCCATCAGGGGGTCCCTGACAGGGCAAGAGAAGTGTACCGTGGCTGGACTTCTCTCCACGGCAGAGCCCTCTGCACTTGGGCCGTGTTCCTTGTAGCATAAGGGGCCGCTCTGCACCTACTGGCTTGTCTCACAGCAGAGAAGGCATCCGGCTGCCCCAGCAGCCTTTGCTTCCCCACTCGGGGTTTCAGCTAGGGTGTGTCACAGTGGGAGATGCTGGACTTGGGTCAGAATGGGTCATCAGTTGCCTCCAACACGTGAGTGTCCTCCCGAGTCGATCTCAGTATCAGTCGGAGGAAGGATACCTGCTTCTGAACCAGGGTTGGACAACAGGTCTGGGTTTCTAAGCAGCATCCCTGAAGGAAAGCAGGAAACGTAGCCAGATGCTCTTGAGAAGCGAGAGTGGAGAGATTCTGTCTCACATGCTTCGGACGTATTATCAGGAGGGACTGGTCTGTGGAAAAGGGCATCCTGCTGCGCATGACTGAAGGTCAACTAAAGAGCAGATGTCCCTCAAGGAAACAGATTGACATAGTGCCTGCAGCACCAAGCATACACATAGCAACCATTATGTGGATGGGGCTGGGAAGTATTGCATTCTGTTGAGTGTGGGGTCGCCATGTGTTGGCTCAGACCCGGTGGCACCTAAGGACTACAACATGCAGCTGTAATTAAGTAGATCTCATTCCACCCCACCCACCCCTGTGCCCTGCAGGGGTCCAGGAGCCCAGGCTGTTCA
>NW_022111309.1:15708519-15709522 GCF_000313985.2 Echinops telfairi | reverse complement strand
TTGTTTTCAGGAAGCATGCATGGCACTACAAACCATGGACGGGAACCCACAGCCAGATATGGCCGATCCCCGCCCGGACTCCCACTGACGAGGGATGGGCAGGACCATTGAGCGCTGGGCTGCCCTCTCAGACTGCCAGGCCAAGGTGCACGTCCCATAGCAAGGACAGGCTCTGGTAAGAAGGTCTTCCCCAGCCTGGGGGTCCAACTCCCAGCCGCAGCCCAGGGGACGAGGCAGGCTTACCAAGCCACACGCTCCCGAGCAGAGACACATGTCGAGAACATTGAGCGTGCTGCCAATAGGGCCGCGGTCCCTATTTCTGAGGGAGGATGGCCAGAAACGGGGACAGAGGGAGGAGAGTTGTGCATACCATGGACCCTCATGCTGGATTTTCCAAGTCTTTCCCCGCTTTGGACTGTGTGGCGTAGGACACCCCAGCTGCGAGTTGGTGCTCCTTGTCTGCAGGCATCACCCCATGTCTCCCCTGAGCCCCGGAATCATGGACATAGCTCCAGAACGCCGCTCTTTCTTCACACAAGCACTCGTCTAAGCGGTGGGACCTTCTTGGCCGGCATGATTAGGATGCTGCTCCTCTTCCTGCCTCTCACTTCTATCTGGCTTCATCTGGCTCGTGGCATTTTTCATCGCGTGTCAGGGCTGCAAGGATATTTCAAGATCACCCAGCACAATCCCTTATCAGATGTTGCCCACCCTCCCCGCGGCTCCCAGCGAGTGCTCTGTGTTGGGCATTGCCTGCATCCATCATGCGTTCAGCTTCCCGAGGGCCCCTGGAAGAGCAGCATAAAGATGCTTCTGTGTGGCAGTGGAGATGGAACTGGAAACCTCACACGAGCACCATGGTCCTCAACAACTACAGGGTCAACATTTCCAAACCACGAGCTGCTCCACAGGAGGAAGATGAGGCCTTTGGTTCCCTTATAGAGTTAGAGTCTCGGGAAACCACAGGGCCAGGTCTACCCTGTCACTGCATCAGGGTCACAGC
>NW_022111309.1:15686320-15706836 GCF_000313985.2 Echinops telfairi | reverse complement strand
ACATGATATAGATTTCTGTCACCTTCTATACTAACAGACATTGTTTAGCAGAAGGTAATGATGGGTGTTTATTCCCAGCCACTTAGTTCAGTATAATGGACTTGCAGATGAAATATGGAAAGTGGGTTCCTTTGTCTGGGGAAAAGTGGGGACCCTTTCTGGAACAGGCAGCTGATGCTGCTGCAGAATGAACCTTTCTAGAATTTTCTCTAGCAGAAGGCCCCGACTTGCATGGTTGAAGGTTTGGGACCTGGTGAAAGCCTGGGCTGAGTGTTCCTCCTCCAGGAGCCCAGTGGAGAAGAGGAGGCTGGTTGTCCATGAAGGGGACCATCCACTCGCTGTGGATGACTTAGGAGCCAGGCTTGGCCACATGTGACATGGGGGGAAATGGGACTGATGTAGGAGTGGGGGGTGGGTGGGAATTCTGAGACATTGCCTCATTTCTTCAGTTCGGGCATCGTAAGGGAGCCATAGGCTGGATCTTGAGTGAAGATAATCATGACATTTGGTCTGAGGCAGTTCACTCTGGGCTAGCTCCAGGCCCGACTTGCCTTGCGATATTTCCTCAAGCATTGTAAAGGCGTGTCAATTAGGATTGTTCCACTCTGATTTTCTTTCAATCCTCTTTTCAGATCCAATTAGAATAAGCAGCAGCCCCAGGAGAGGCCTGTGAAGCTGATTTGGTACAGCCCAGACTCTCCTGGGGGAGGATTTCTCTGAAGCCATGATCAGTTTCCAGAGTATCTTCCACAAAGAGCCAGATGATACCAGAATGGGAAACCTTGGGAGCCCAGTCAGGAGCTCCTGGCTCCCGGTGTTGGAGCTCCAATGTGTTCACAGCGTATCCTAGGGGTGGGGAGGGTGTGTGCTATCCCGACCGGGTTCAGATTGCAGGTCCCCCAGACCTTGGCACAATTCAAGCATGACACTTTGCCATTTTTTCCTTGTCCCAAGTAGGAGGGGGGAAAAAAATCAAAAGATGCCATTTATGCTAACTGATGAAAAAATACTAACTGATGAAAAAATTCCCCTACATGAACGAACCAGGAGGGAATAATCTTATATATTCCCGAGTATGTGCTTTGTGGCTGTGACCAACTTGTCCCAAGGACAGCTCCCACTCCCCCGACCCCCAGGCCCAAGGCAACCTTCCTGATGATCACGACTCCATTTGATCCGGGTTTCATTGCCATGGTCACACACCTAAAAGTCAGGAGCTGCATGCAGTCATGCTTATTACGTACTTAGGTACAATTATACTCACTGTAAATACTTGGTAACTGGCTAAAAACAGTTACGTGGGGCAGAAGCATGTCTTCAGCATGGAGACAGGACACCCAGCCAGCCTGAATTAATGTCATTTCACACGGGCATGCCAGCCCAGGGGAAGGTGTACCCCAAGGATGGAAAGTGAGTGAGACGTGGGATGGAGTGGGGTCCTCCAGTTCCCGCCAGAGCTCTGGAAGCAGAAGGACCACTCATCTTCATTACTGGTGGTGGCCTCGTAGCCTTGTCTTCAGGGAGTCAGGGAGAACTCCTTTCCCGAGCCTGTTTGGGTCGAAACTGCCCAGAGATGAGTTTACTCTTTTCTTCAACTGGATTCCCTCTGTGCTAAGGTCTTTAAGGGTGATGGAAGGAGCGTCTGATGATCTCCTTTTAGTCAGATGACCAAAGCCCACACGAACACCAGTCTCATTGCCACATTGATTCCAACTCTGAGTGAACTGAACCAAACTACTCCAGAGTGTTTCCAGGACTCTACATGTTTACAAAAGAAGTTTGACGCATCTTTCTCCCAAGGAGCAGCTGGTAGGTACCAACCTTTCCGTTAGCAGCCTAGTGCTTTAAGCACAGAGCCATCAGGATCCCTAATTCATTAAGAATCTAGCCAGAAAACCCCTGTGGAGTAGATCTACTTGCACCACATGCCGTCACTATTACCAGAAGCTACTGGCTGGCAGCCCAAAACAACAAAGGTCATGAATCTGAACCCGCTGAGACATGCATGCCAGGTGAGACAGAAATCAAAGGCTGGACTTTATTGCTGGGTCGAAGAAGGTTGCCTAGACTTGAGGCTAAACTGGACCTTATTGTAACAAGTCGACAATGCCACGTTTACATCACTCGGTCATATTAATTACATTAATTGTGTCACTATCACTAATAGTCTTCATGACATGGACTTCTTACAGTAAGGTGACCAGACGTCCCGCTTTTTAACAATTTTTCCCACGTCCCACGGCGTTTTTAAAAAGTCCCGATTTTTGGAAAGCATGCACGACAAGCTAGAGTAGACGGTTTTCAGCTGCCATGTGGCGATGTCGCCAGGATATGAGTTTTACCAATGGTGTCCCGCCTTACCAATGTTAAAATCTGGTCAGCTTATCTTAAAGCCCCTCCCAGGTCTTGAACTTGGGACACATACAGGTGTTGGGATCACAGAGTCATTGTCCTTCCAGTGTCTGGTGGGTCACAGTCTGCTGTACCTCCAGCAACTCCAGGAGCTCAGGAGCGAGCCAGCCAGCAAGACCACACTCACAAGGTCCCCCTCCTGTTGACTCGCTAGCCCTGCCCAGAAGAGAAATGTGGGTCCTGATCTTCAAGAGGACAGGGGGGCAGGGGTAGGCTGGGGGTTTCCTTTCATGCCCCCAAGGAGACAGGAAATCCTGTCCAGTGGTGTGAGGCTAAAAAGCGAGAATGAGACAAAGCGACCCTACACTCACTGGTGCATTCATCCTCAGGGGAGGTGGGAGCTCCTGTGGCCAGTGCTGGCCTGTATGAGTACGGCTCTTCGCAGGAGGAAAATGGCCGTCCTCTCCATTCCCATCAGTGAGCACCCGAGGCACACTCCTGGTGGGAGGCATGTTCAAGAAGACAGCAGATGCGCATTCCCGTCGGTTGAGGCCCCTAATAGCCGATAACTAGGAAGCAAGGCTCTGCCTCTGCTCCTTCGCCAAACAGTCAAGCACAGTCTACCCACAGACCCCCGCCCCAGCTGCCTTTAATGCAGTGTTTCCCTAATTGTGCTTTGAGGGATGTTAATAGGCATCACACACACACACACACACACACACACACACACACACACACAACTCCACAGTCTAGTGGGTTTGAGGAAATTTGCATTAAGTAAATCTCTCCCTGTGGGATGTGGGGTTCCGGGGAGCCTTGATTGCCAGAGGACACGGTGACTTTCCAAGCAGGGGCGTGGATCTCCAGCATTTCTACTGTGTCTCGGGCTACTGACAGGACCTGGGTGGTGAGGTCTACCTGTTAGTAGCTCTGTGGACACACATGCTCCGTGGGTCACCTTCTGGGTGGCTCAGGGGGTTGGGGTTCTGTTTGTGCCGCCTCAGCAGATGTGGTGACTCACGCCCAGATGAGTCTGACCATGGCTGGCACACCCACTGTCACATTTCCTACCCCAGAATCCGTGGATGGGCCCGCATTCCCGGCAGTGTCTGGAGTTGGGGGGGTGGCATTTCTGGCAGAGCACCCGGTCCGCTTAATACTAATGGGTCAGAGGGTCTTTGGCTGTTGTTCTCAGCCTGGAAGCTCTAGTAGATGCTTCTCAAACTTCCTAAAGTCCCAGATCCAGAGAGGCCGGTCATGGCCAAGTTCCCACAACATTCTTCATTTCCAGGCTAATCCCTCACTTAGAACTGGAATCTTAGGGAGCCATTCTCACGGAGAATGCTCTGGTGCAAGCTGCTGTTCCCCAAACCATTGTGGTGAAATGGTGGCGAAGCCACCTCTGACCGTCTCTGGCTTCAGTAGGGAGAGGAAGAATCCAATCCCTTTTTTTAAACCATGTTCTGACCGTTTCTCTCACAGCACTGTCTCTGCTGGGTTCAAGAATCGGTGATGCTGGCCGCACCGAACTCCTGCGTAGGACTCATGGTTGTGGGGATGTATTTGAGAAGTTAACAATTTGCCACAAGTCAGGATCAGAAAGCATTAGGGATACGGCAGTGCCTGTTTTCAGCCACGCCGTCGGGCACCTCTCTCTCTCTCTGGTCCTTGGTCTCTTAGCAATGTGACCCCTTAGCCTCTTCCCTAGTCATGCAAGAGTTACAAAGCTCCTTTGGCACTGATCAATGTGCAAGCCAGTCTCCTGCCCAACGTCCCTCTGCTTTACTCCTTCCGTGGGCCAGGAGAAACACTGCTCAGCCTCAGGGTCTGTGGGCTGTGGCCTCTGCCACGCAGGCAGGCCCGTGTGCATTCTTCACCGGCAGGTCTTCTTTCTCTCCCTGCTTCTGAAAGGGCTCTCTTCAGACCCAGTGGAATGGCAAAACTGACCAACGCCCTAGCCACAGGACCCTACACCTTATCTGTATGCTTCTACCCAGTCATGTAGTAGGCGTTTCAAAGACTACGAGAGTAAGCCGTTTGAATCGGAAAGTCAAAGCATCTCATTATTGCAACAAGGGCATCTGATGCTCCTGGCATGAAGTAGGGCCAAAGCATGGCCTAGACCACCGAGTAGAGTGAGTTTACACAACCCCCTTTTAGATCAGGAACTAAAGTGAAGTGGGCCCTAGCCCCCACCTTGATGACTGCCTAATTACTTAATTACCTCCCCCACACTGGATGCAAGAGCACTAGAATGGCCAGTGCTTTTGAGATGAAGTGTTCTGAAAATGTTAACGTAGTCTGCAAACTTGTGTAAGTGGCTCATGCCTGATCACCCTTGGTTTTACAGCAGTGGGGTTGCCACTAACCTCACAATTCCTACTTCACACAAGCTGTTGGGGGAAACCAGCTTCAGGGGACCAAAGTCTATTTTCAAAGTTTTTGAGATATTTCTGAAAAGATAAGAAACCTTCCCTCCAGCAAATTCTTTTCCCCCAAACTTTAACAAATGGCATTTTATGACCCAGATGCTCTTTGGAAGCAGGGCTGTAATAGGTTGGTTGTCAGAGAATGATGGATGGTGATGAGCAGAGGGCTCAGGCCAATTTCCTTTTGGGTTAATGAGACCGCAAAGCTGGGGGCTCTGCTAGGGGATGGCAGAGAGATTCTTAGTGGGGTTTGTTTGCCTTTGTCTTATCCCCTACCCCCATCACCAAACAGCTATTTGCCCAAGGCCCCTTGCTGGTGGATGGTGGAACCAGCATTCAAACTCCAGGGTTTATTAGCTTGCTCCAACCACTGATGGCCTCCTCTCCACCTGGACCTCAACCTTCTGGGGGATGGATGATGATTAGAGCCTTTCAGAGAGAGACCAGCTCAGGTGCCTCATGAGGTTAACCCTTCCGAACCGAAGAATCTGCTCACCTGTGAGGCAGCAGGGGAGAGTCCATTTCTAAAGCCTCTGTGATGCCGGAGTTGGCAGCCCTCTCCTCATACCTACCTACCTGAGGTGAGGTCACCTGGGGCATCGGAAGCCTGGGAGGCTGGTCTTCCAGAACTAGAGCTCAGCTGGAGATGGGCTTTGGGCTGTTCTTGGAGGAGAAAGACTGAAGTCCTTTGAACTAAGCTAGCCTCTTTCTGGGCCAAGCCCACTTTTATCCCGGGCCTGGTGATTGTGTAGCTTCATTTGTCACCTAGGCAGTGGCTGGGTCTCTCACCAGGCATCGTATTAGCTTCTGTCCCCAGACCCCGAATGGCTGGTGATGCAGCAACTCTCTGCGCTGGATTCTGCTGAGCCAGGCAGCTCTATTGCCACTGGTAATGAAGAAGTGTTGGGACCAAACTCCTAATGGCTCATTGATTGGTTGAATTATGCTCAGTGTAATTCTGAAAATAGATTTTAAATATGTGCTTGGGGATTTGTGGGGATTTGTTACTTAGGAGCTTTAACTCAATCGTGGCTGGTTGAACAAAGATGCCGATGTTGGAAGCCTGGGCCTGGGCCATGCTGTTCACCTCCTCCAGGCCAGCTCAAACCAGGGCAGCTAGCCGGAAGGGCATGTGGGCAGATTTTGCGAGATCCCAACTCCTTCCATATACGCTGCTGGGGAGGGGTCCGAAGATGATCATCATGTCTGAATGGATCACTATACCTCCTTATCCCTAAGATGAGGTGGGCACATTGTGGGTTCTAGAATCACCTTCTTACTCCCTTTGAAGTTAAGTTAAAAGATTGGCCTTTTCCTAGAACTGCCACTCAGGGGAAGAACCCCAGCGAGCCTTGAGACGCCTCAGCCTCTCAGCCCTTCAGCAGTTTGTCCCTGTTCTATCTGTTGTTGTGAGCTGCAGTCCAGTCCTATCCCCGCACTCATGGTGACCCCACGCAAGTGCAATGCGACAAAATGCAGCCCCATTCCCATGACCCAGGATCTGCCGCTCCTGCTGCTCAGCCTGTAGTAATTCATAGGGTTTTCAGTGTGAGCCACAAGGGTTTGTTTGTTGTTTTTTTTTCCATTGGTGGACTTTGAGAAGGAGATCAGCAGGCCTTACTTCCCGGTCCATCTTAGTCTGGAAACGCTGCTGAAACCTGTTCAGCATCAAAGTACCACACAAACCTCCACTGACCGATAGAGAGATGGGCAGTGACTGTGCTTGAAATGCATTGGCCAGGGATCGAGCCTGGGTGTCCCAGACGGAAGGTAAGGGTTCTATCACGGAAGCCCACTGCCCCTGTGTGTGTCTATTTGCATCCAGGGCAACGGGTCCGCATTCTTTATGCTCCCACTCCTCCCTCCGTTCCCACCTCCATTGGAAAGGCTAGTTCCCGCTTCCCCGGGGGCCTCTGCACCCAGTCACTCATTAGCAAACCCAGGATCCTCAAAGAAGGGAGGAAGTAAAATGAAAACCTAGAAGACAAGAAAAAAAAAAAACACCCAGCAACACTCCATTCTAATAAAGACATTTCTGACATTCTATATTATGAACTGTTTTAATTTTTAATGGCTGAGAAAGGAGTTGATTTATAATGCATCCTTCCCAGCCACGGAGCCTGTCCCCAGCTAATAAATAAATGACAGGTCTCCTGTATTAAAAGTATCAGTCATTTTACATCGTTGGAATATAAATGGCATGAGATATTGAATGAAAAGCCCCTAGGAGGGGTGGGTCCTGCTGTCCCCAGGCAGAGAAGGGGCTGGCCAGGGAAGCTGGTCTAGCTATGAAACTGGGGGACAGCACACTGCGGCCTCTTGGTCTCAGAAAAGGTGACCCAAGTCCCTCCAATTCTTGTAGTTCAGGGGAACAGTCATAGGAAAGGATAATGGGCTGGGAATTTAGGGGTGGTCCATGACATTGATTCAAATCCCAGGTCCTTAAGCACTTGATTCAAACAGATTGTGTGTGTGTGTGTGGGGGGGGTGCTACTGCAATGGGTGGAAGGAATCTATAACAATAAGGAACATTTGTCATAAAGTTAGCAGGCACCTCAAGAGTTTGTTCTTACAAACGGTGGGGACAATAGATAAAGCTAGAAAGAACCAGGTGCGGGCCCGTGCGATAAAGAAGGGCATTATCGGCTGATCAATCAGAGAATGTTTCACACATATAAGCACACCCACGGTGGTGACCCTAGAGAGGACAGAGTAGAAAAGACCCCTCCCCAGTCCCTTACAGGAGCAGGTCATATCTTCTTTCTCCCTCAAGCGGCTGGTGGGTTCAAACTGCTGACCTCACAGTTATTTGACAAATATGTGCTCACGTGCATATGTGTGTGCGTGTATATACAAATGCATGTTAGGATGCACATGCACATGTGCACACACAAACACATGCATGGATACATACTTGTGCATTTATCTCTGCTTCCAAAGTAATACATCCTTGTTATCACTATTTAAGGACAATTCAAAAAATTGCAAAGAAGAAAATAAGCATCTCTCCAAATACCAGAAAATAACACCTCCAAGCATTGCCTCTCCATCTTTCTCCTTTGCATAGACCTCTCTTGCACGTCCACTCGTAGTAGACAACAGTGATGCCATCTTCTGCAGCCGGTTTCAGACGGTTGAACCCGCCACTTCACAACACATCATCAGCATTTGTTTAATCGTATTCAAATGTACGCTGTGATTTTTGTTTTGTTTCTTTAATCATTTTATTAGGGGCTCATACAACTCTTGTCACAATCCATACCTACATCCATTGTGTCTAGCACATTTGTACATTCATTGCCCTCATCGTTCTCAAAACATTGCTCTCCACGTAATCCCCTGGCATCAGGTCTCATTTTTCCCCCTCCCTCCCGCTCCCTCCTCCCTCATGAGCCCTTGATAATTTGTAAATTATTATTTTGTCATATCTTGCCCTGTCCGACATGATTGTTTTTAATGGCCAAGACAGAGTCACAGGGTGCTACTGATGAGCTGGCCGTCAGTCCATAAAAATAAGAGTCTTTGGTTCTCCATCACAGTGCCAGCTCTGGGGTAAACTTCACACAGGATGAACAAGAGCATGCACCCCATAATTCTGGAGTGTCTCCTCCAGCGCCGAGTCAAGGCAGTGAGAATGGGCATTGCATAGAGTGGCAATATCCGCGCACAGCAAGTCCGCACTCCCGCCGGGAAGTTGGGTTTTTAACGCTCCCCTGTTACATCGCAGAGGGTGACGCTTCCCACAGAGACCTCAGAGAGGACCCTTGTGACTGGCGAGCAAGGGTGCTGGGGCACCAGTGATGGCTTCTGGAGCAGGCAGCCATTGGGCTAGAAAGTGACCAAGGATTGAGAAGGGCAGATGCAAAGGAAGGGCTCTGTAGACGTGGTGGCTGGGAGTAGGAACTTGGAGGGCAAATGAAGTTCAGGTGTAACTGGAGACGTGCTGCGGGGGGAGAGGGAGCTGTCCGGTTGCGTTGTCGTGCAGGGTATGAGGCGTACTTGGGGACTTCTGCCTAGAATTTGTGCTTACATATTTCAAGTTCACTGTTTGCCACACTTGTCAATGTTACCCGTGTCTCAGATGTAGGTAATGACATGAGAAGTACAAAAAGCATCATCAGAGAGTAAGAAAGGCAAAACAAAGTCTGTGGGCTCTCCCTTTTGAAGGGAGGGGGGCAGCCACAAGTACACACACAAAGGATCCCTGTTTCAGAAAGTCACGGAGATAAAGTGCTTGATGAGTATACCTTTCAACACAAGGGAGGTGTGTTGGAAAATGAGACAGATTTAGCCGTCACTGCCAGCAGGTTCCAGTCCCTCTGATTGATTTCGATGGTCTTTGTAGACGTATAACAATGTCAGTGTGCCTGCATCTGAAAACCCGCATTTCTGCCCTTTCACCTTTGTCCTTCGGTCTTGATTTCTGTGTACATTTCTAAACAGAGCTCTCACTGCCATCTAATCGTTTTTTTGATCACAGCGACCCTATAGGGCAGGGTTGAAATGCCCCCGTGGGTTTCCAAGACTGTAACTCTTTACAGGAGTAGAAAGCCTCGTCTTTCTCCCGCAGCAATTGGTGGATTTGAACTACTGGCCTCACGATTAGCAGCCCAATGCAGAACCGCTAGACTACCAACGCTGTTCCAACAGAACAAGACCAGTGCTTTTTCTCAGGGGGCTGAGGGTTTGGCGGGAGGGGGATGTCTGAAGCTGCAGGAGAGTTCATTATGCAGGAAAGACTCTCAGACATTAATTCCTCAAGCACCTTGAGAGATTCTGCATTATTATTTTTTTCAATAATTTTTCACTAAGATTTTTGTTTATTTTAATGACGCTAGTACAGACAATGTCGAACTGAAACCCATATTGCAGACCAAAAAATACAAATTAAAAAAAAAGAGCAGTGTTCCATTGTATACACTTCTGCATGAATAGCTATAATTGCCGATGAAATCTAGAGCTTTCCTGGGATCTTCTGGCAAGATTTTCATTTTTTTATTATAAATCATTTTATTGGCGCTCTTACAGCTCTTATAACAATCCATACATCCTCTGTATCAAGCACATTTGTACAGATGCTGCCTTCCCTTTCACAATATTTTCTTTCTGTTTGAGCCCTTGGTATCAACTCCTCTCCACCCGCCCCCCCTCCCATCCTCATGAACCCTTGATAAATTATAAATTATTATTTTCATATTTTATACTGTTTGCTGTCTCCCTTCCCCCACATTTCTGTTGTTCAGCCTCCTGGGGTGGGGGGGAGTATACAAGGATCGTTGCGATCCCGATCGGTTCCCTATTTCTCCCCTTTCTCCCCATACCTTCCCCCTACCCTCATGGTATCGCTGTTCCCAATACTGTTCCCGAGGGGTTTATCTGTCCTGGATTCCGTGTGTTGAGAACCCTTATCTGTAGCAATGTACATGCTCCGGTCTAGCCAGATTTGAAGGTAGAACGGGGGTCATGATAGTGCATGTGTGGGGAGGCATTAGAGAACTAGAGGGATGTTGTATGTTCCGTCAGTCCTGTGCTGCACCCTGGCAGGCAGTGCGGGTCAATGTTTCTGGAGTATATTAGTCTTCTGTTCAGCAATTTATACACTCCCCCCCCCCCCCCCCATGATATTAGTTGCAATCCCTCATGCTCCCACTTTCTCCTTGCATTTCCACTTTCTGTTCCTCTCTCATTCCTGCCTGCGGACCTTTGTTGGCAAATACTGCCCATTGAGCCGCCCATGGTTGACTGCTCCCAGGAGTGAGCTGTCCATGGATGCTCTTGTTCATTTTATGAGCGGGGCTGAAACTGGATTCCCAGGAATGGGTTCAGCTCCAGGTTTGAAGGCTTCTGAGGGCCATCTTGGAGGTTCCACCAATTTGGTCTTTTTTATGATTTTGAATTCCACTCTACTTTTCTCCTCTGACAGGACCTTCGGGTCAGAGTGGATGGTGGGGGCACCCAGGCACCATCTAGTTCTTCGGGTCTCAGGCTAGTGTGGAGGCTGTGGATCGCTTTAGAAAACTAATTGTTTTCTTCGGTCTTTGATTTTCTTCCTACCGTCTTTTCAACTAAGGCGGGACCAACAGTTGCATCTGAGATGGCTGCTCACAAGCTTTTTACGACCCCAAATGGCATTCATCAAAATAAGATGTACAACATTGTCTTTGTGGATTGACAGCTAAGTCCAGTTGACCTCAGTGTCCCCCAAGATGACTGTCCTACCCCTCAACCCCTGTGATCCTGTTCTTCAAGATGTTTGGTTATATCACGGACATTTTCATGTCTTTGCCCTCCTGTGTGCTCTGATATATACACTGAAATATTTGTAGCACATACAAATACATATGCCAAATATATATATATGCCATTCTACCTGCTCAGCTTGCATATCTACCTATGTATCTACTCGTAACTATTCATGTTTGTTCTTGCTGTTATTGTTGGACTATATATGGTATAGTTTTTACCATTGTGAGCTTTTACCTCCATTTGGCCCCGTTATGCTGACTTCCTCCTCATTGCATCTTGCCTTTGCTTTCACACAAGTGAATATAGATCTACTCTCTAGCTACTGATTTACCTCGCTCCCTACTCCGTACCTGGAAACCATCAAATAATATTTCTTTCTGTGTGTTCACCTTCTAAAAAACCTTTTGCTGGTAGTGGTCTCATACACTATTTGTCTTCTCGTGATTGACTACTTTCACTCAGCATGATGTCCATCAGGTTTTTCCTTTTTAGATGATTTGCAGATACATCATTATTCTTGAACAGTGCAAAATAATCCACGTGTATATGTATCAGAGTCTGTTATTCCACTGGTGGGAACTTAGGTGGTTTCCACCTTTCTGCCATTGTGAATAGTACTATGATAAACATGAGTTTGCATGTATTGATGCATGTCATGGCTTTTATTTCTCTAGCATATATCTACTTAGGAGTGTGGTTGCAGATTCATATTTTAACTCCATTTCTAGTTTTTCAGTTATGTGATATTCTACTATTAGAATTGTCCCTATTAGGACATCTATTAGACTGTCCCTATTTTTTTCTCCCATAATATTTATAATTTTAAGTGTGATATTAGGCCTTTGATCCATTTTGAATTAGTTTTCGTGTATGCTGTGAAGTGTAGATCTTCTTTCGCTTTTTGACAGATAGACACCCAGTTTTACTAGCACCACTTGTTGAAGACACTGTCTTTTCCCCTATTTAATGGAATTTTGTCCTTTCTTGATGACCAGTTTTCCACTGATGGATGGATTTACATCTGGGTTCTCAATTCTGTTCCATTGCTCTATGTGCCTGATGATCTAACAGGCTTTGTTGAATACTATGGGTGTATTATATATTCTGAAATCCAGTATTTTGAGGTTTCCTATTTTACTCTTCTTCAGTGAATCTTTACTTATCTGGGATCTCTTCCCTGTCCATATAAAGTTAGTGATTATATAATTTTTCCTTCTCATTAAAGATTGTGGTTGAAATTTGCATTGGGATTGTATTATATCTGTTGATTACTTTGGGTAGTGTTAACTTTTCACATTGTTATGTCTTCTTATCCATGAGTATGTTTTTCCATTTATGTAGGTCTCTGGATTTCTTGCAATAATATTTTATAGTTTTCTTACAATTCACACACACTTTGTCTCATCCCACTGAATGCAGTCACCATAATCAAACATCGTTTATCCCACTTCCTCCTGTGCTTCCTGTTTTCATCCCTTCTTTTTTTTCACCCCTTTGGAACTTTGGTCTTGGGTTAATGATGCTGCCCTTTTGATCTCATAAGACCCCTGGTGGCACTGTCAGGTAAGCATTGGGCTGATAGCCATGTCAGGGGTTCAAACATATCACCTAGTCCATAGGAGAAAGGTGAGGTATCTGCTCCTGTAAAGATTTATAGCCTTGGAAAGGCTCTATCATGTCACTGTGAATCAGAATCAACTCTATGGCAGTGAGTTTGTTTATCTCAAATGATTGCTTATTCTAAGCTGTGTACACATCCTTAGTGTTATTGTTCCCTTTATTGACCTTTTATTTGGCTTAAAATAGGGGTGAGTTCATTTCCAGACCTTAAGGGTAACTAAGAGCTATAGCTTTGGGGGTTCCACTGGTCTCTTTCAGACCAGTAAGCATGGCCCTTTTTGTGATTTTGAGTTTTGTTCCAATTTTTCTTAATCTAGGGCCTTCTAATGCTAGTCCTTTCAAAGCAGTTGGTAGTAATATCCAGGCACCACCTAGTTTGGTGTTTCTAGAAGTAACACCATTTCTGGGGGGGATGTTAGTCTGGGTATTTTAGAGAAACAAATCCACAGAAAGAGTTTTATATAAAGGTTCATTGCATATCAAGAAAACATCCCAACCCAGTGCTGCCCAAGCCCACAAGTCTAACATTAACCCATATGTCCGACACCAATTTACAAAGTCCTCCTCCATCTCACAAAACACACACTATGACGCCGATTGCAGGAGGAAAGCCAAGTCAGTGAACATGTAAGCACCTCAGTGCTGGCAGGGGTCTCCACATGGCTGCTCCAGCACCCAGGGCTGCATCAGGGCAGGTCCATGCGGGCTTCTCCTTGGGGATGTCTTGCAGGAAGTGAGCCTTGCCAGCTGAAGCAGGGAACTGGCTATGGCAGCTGCATCCTGTTCTGACCATCACAAAGCAAGAGACCTGAGAACTAGAAAGGTGAGGTTCACGGAGCCATTTATCTCTCTGTCCTTCAATTAACCCCACATGTGTTTATTGGTCAGGTTGGCACAATTTACCTCAGGGGGGATGGAGGTGGAAGAATTCTGGAGGCACTACAAAAGCAATACCTACACTTTATTATGTGCTACAGCACAACATTGTTAATTCTGGGAGAGTACTAAGTAATTTTCTTTTCCTTGAAAAGGGGACAGTAGACCAAATAAGTATGGGAACCTGTGGTCTAATTCTTCTGATCTCAGGATTGTGGAGACTTTTGTTTATTGTTTCCATGTATCTTCAATTTCCATTGGTCTTCATTTCTCTGGATGAGGGCACACCAATAGTTGGACCTTAGACAGCCTCTCATGAGTTGTTAAAGCTTTGACAATAGAGCCTGGGGGTTTGAAAGCTCCAGTGACCATTCTCCAGGGTAGGGGGTAGAACATTGTCTTTTAGAGGCTATGTTATGCTTATTGACCTTGGTGTCCCGTGAGACTATGGTCCTGAACCCCCAGACCCAGTGACTTGTTCCCTCAAGTATTTGGTTAAGTCTAAGGAGTTTTATAACTTTGACTTTGAATGCACTATAATTTTCATGGATAGAATTGTAGCAAAGATAAATATCTATATATAATGTTCTCTGTCAAACCTGTGTGTGTGTGTGTGTGTGTGTGTGTGTGTGTATAGTCAGCATACAAACCCAGTCTTTGTGTCCATACATCTAAATGTAGATCACTGCTATTCCAAGATTATGTAAATAACAAAATTACCTCTGTTGCCTTTCACGTTTATATTCCTGTCAGCGTCTTCCCCTGCTGCCATATTTTTTACCAACCTCCTTCTTATTGCATAATGCATTTCCCTTCATGAAAGTTAGCACTTGTTTATCCTGTAGCCAATAACTGCCCTTTCCTTCCCCTCTGATCCCTGGCCATCAAATCATATTTCTTTTAGTGTTACATTTTTTCTTGACTTCTTACAAAAGTGGTCCCATACACTGTTTGTTCTTTTATAATTGATTACTCTCATTCAGCCAAATGTCCTCCAGGTTGATATATTTTGCACAATGATCCTATTATTTAATGTTGAATAGTATTCCATTGGGTGTATGGATCACAGTTTATTTACTATTCTTCCACAGATGGGTATTAAGCTGTTTCTGTCTAATTTGGTATCCTGTCAATGGTGCTGCCATGAACAAGGGTGTGCACATGTCTGTTGGTGATGTGGCTTTTCCTTTTGTAGGTTACATACCAGGTAAAAGGAGCATCTCGTTTTCCATAATGGTTACACCATTTTGCAATCCCACCGATAACATATGGGAGTTCCAGTCTCTCCATGCTCTCAGAATTTATTGTTTACTAGGTTTTGAATTTTGCTCTTACTGTTGGGTTGAGATGACCTCTGTTTGTTGTTTTGCTTTTGCCCTTTTTGTTTAACCTCTGTAATGGACAATGATCACAGACACTTATTTATTTGTTGGCTATCTGAATGTCATCCCTGCCAAGTGTCTGTTCATGTCCGCTGTCCGATTTTAAATTGGATCATTTGTTTTTTTCAGTTGTGTCTTGTAATGTCACTCAATTAATTTCTTATTTGGTTTCTTTGCTGCTTCCCCTGCTTTACTTTCATCAATTGTATTAATCCTTTCCAAGAACCTACTTTTGGTCTTACTGATTTTCTCTTTGTTTCTCTACTCTGCACTTCATTTCTTCTGCTTTAATCTTTATTGTTTCCTTTCTGCCAATTCCTGTTGGTGCCTTTTGCTGCTTTCTTGCTTGCTTGAGTTGTAGGGTTAATGTTTGGATCTTGATCTTTTCCTCTCGAATGGAGTTTTCATTTACTGCTCTAAGTTGTCCCTGCAGCACTGCTTTTGCTATGTCCTAAAGGCTTTGGTATGCTGTGTTCTCATTCTCATTTGAATCTGTAAATATTAAAACTTCATCTTGGATTTCTTCTATTACCTAGTGGCTGTCAAACAAGGTGTTCTTCAATTTCCATGTAGTGGATTTTTACTCCTTACTCTTCCTGTTATTGATTTCTACCTTCGTAACGTTATGAAAAGAGAAAAGGCTTTGGATTATTTCGTGTACGACGTTTTATTGGGGCTTGCTTTGTGGTTTGAAATGTGGTCTATTCTATGGAATGACCCATGTCCTCTGGAAGAGAACACACACTTCATGATGTTGGCTGATTGAGTTGATTTACTGTGGCAAGTCCTGGTGGTATAGTGGGTCCCCTGCCACTTTTACAGTCACTGAGCAAATGGTCAGTGATTCAAAACCACCAGCCACTCCCTGGGAGAGTGGTGAGACTTGTGTAAGGAGTGACCACTTCAGAAACTCACGGGGGCAGTCCCCCTGCCATAGAGGGTGGTCATGTGCTGGAATGGACATGAAGGCAGTACGAGTTTTATTTACTATTTTGGAGATATCTTTGTTGACTTTCTTTCTAGTAGTTTCATCTCCCACCAAAAAAGGTCTGTTGAAGTCTGCTAGTATATTGGAGAGCTATGTTTTACTTCAATGTTGTTAAAGTGTATTTCTTGTATTCTGAGACCTGACATTGAGTGTGTGTGTGTGTGTGTGTGTGTGTTATGATTATATCCTCTTGGTGTATTGACCCTTTAATTGCTATATAATATCCTTCTTCAGCTTTTTTAGTTGACTAACCTTAAAGCCTATCTTACCAGAGATTAATATTACCACTCTTCTTTTGTTTTCTGATATAACTTTTTCCCCATTTATCTATGTCTTTGCATCTAAAGTGTGCCCCCCTGCAAACAACACGTTGATTGTTTTGTTTTATTCATTCTGCCACTCTGTGTCTCTTTATTGGTGTGTTTAAGTCCTTTGCTTTCCGTGTGATTATTGATAGGTAGGAGTTTATGATTGTCTTTGTTATGTGTATCTATTTTTTGGTGGTGTTGAAGGTTTCTTTGTTCTGTTGAAGTTTCTTTGCTGACTTCTTTGACACTTATTTTTAATTATTGAATGTGTGTTTTTTTAAGGTGTAACTTTTTTTGATGAGTAGATTTGTTAACTTTATTTGTGGTTATCTTGAAAATTTCCTTTAACTTCCTAAGTTTAAAGCAGTTTTTTATTTCTTGACATCTTCTTCCTAGAAAGTTCTAGAGATACACGATTTATTTACCCCTTTTTGTTTTGACATTGGCAGCATTTACAATTGACATCTTTGTCTTTAAGCTTTGTTTTACTTTGAGAATTCTTGTTCTGGGCTGGTGCCTGACTGATACTGTCCTGTGTCCTAATCACAGGCTGGTGCTTCAGTACGGTTGGTTCTCTGCCCGAAGGACTCTTTTCAATATATCCTGTAAGGCTTGTGTGGTGTTTACAAATTCTCTTCATTTCTGTTTATCAGGAAATGTCCGAATTTCTCCATTATGTTTGAGAGACAATTGTGCTGGATATTGCCTGTGTCTTGGTTGACTTTTGTTGACAGTTGTTTTGGTTAGCAATTCCTCCCCACCCCCCTCAAAGTTTTATATATAGCATTCCATTGCCTTCTTGCCTGCATGTGTCTAGCTGAGTTATCAGAGCTTAATCTTACTGTTTCCCCCTTTTAAAAAAATCATTTTATTGGGGGCTCATACAAATCTTATCACAATCCATTGATACAGCCACTGTGTCAAACACATTTGTACATTTGTTGTCATCATCATTCTCAAAACATTTTCTTTCTACTCGAGCCCATACTGTTACCCTTTCGTAGATGGTTTGTTCTCCCCACATTGCTCTGAAGATTCTTCTCTTGTCTTTGGTTTTGGTGAATTTTATTAGATCTTGGTGTCTCTAACTTGGGGATCTATACTATGTGACATTTGTTGTGCGTCTTGCAATGATATCTTTTCATCTTTCATGATATCAGGGGCATTTTCTGCCAACAAATCTTTAGCAGTTCACTCTGTAGGATTACTTGTTTGTGTTAGCTTCCTGTGCTAGAATCCCAATCATATGCAAAGATTTTCCCTTCACAATGCCCCACATAATTCTTTGGCTTTCTTAATCTTTTTTGCCTTGATATTTCCTCAAACAAATTGGTGTCAAGAGATCTGCCCTCTAGGTTGATAGTTGATTCAATTCTGCTCTGATGTCTTCCTATTGCATTTCTATTTCTGAAATTGTATCACTAGCCTTTTGATTTTCTAGTTCCTGCTTTTGTGTGGTTTCTAATGGTCTGTTTATTCGGTGGTTGGATCCTTGTATTGCTTTCCTAGATTTGTCTAGTTTTGTCTGTCTTTTCCTGGACATCTTTCTTGCTCTCTCACAGTACTCTATATAGTATCCATTTGAGTTCTTCATTAGTAGTTCTTTTAGCATTGCTTCTCCAGTAGGCTTAAGGGTTCACTTGCTAGAGCCAGCTTGGTCTACCTTGGTATATGATTGTCATGGTCTCTCAAGACATTATGGCATTATTATGTTTGTTGTTCGATTAACTCTGTAGTCGCTCTGTTATTCTTATGTATCTGAGAAGGTGGAGCGGATGTGTTACTCTGCTCAGTAGTTTGGCCTTGCTGCCCTTCCCACCACTTGTTTCCAGGTGAATTGAAGTGCAAGTCGATGTCCACTGGTTTTATGGGTAGGGGTGAGGTGGGGGTGGGGGTGGAGCATGTAGCTGGCATTGCTGCTGAGGTGTTGTATCTGTCCATCTGGCCACGGGGGGAGGGGGGGAGTATAGGAAGCATTCTCACTGATCCTTGGATTAGGTATTTATGCATATGTACACAGCTGGTTAAGGTGTGAGGGTTCCTGGGCTACTGGTCGACAAGTAGGTGGTACAGAAGTTTTTGACAATCTCAGGTGGTCAGCGGGTATGTAGAAGTGGTTAGAGCAGGCACGAGCTTCCCATTGCATGGCAAGGTGGTACAATGGTTAATGTAGTGCGTGGGTGCCCACTAGGAGGACCAACAGCACTGTGTCCCTGGTACAAGTCACTGGGGAGATTAAAAGGCACCAATAACCCCTAGGCCCCTGGCATGAGTAGTTGGACATAGCAGTGGCCACTTCTGGTTAACGGGCAACCAGTGCCAATTGCTAGGTGGAGCAGTGAGCATCACTGGTGTGTGTGTGTCCTCAGTGTGGTGACTGGGCATAAAGGTGGAGGCTGTTGATCCTCGGGCTCTTGGTGCAGTTGATTGGGCAGAAGGGGGAATGCTACCCATTTTCAGACCCCAGCTTGGATGGCTGGTCTTAAGAACTGGTTGGACCACAGACTCCCAACAGGCATGTGTGTTGGGACAAGGGGCCACCCCTCTGCATCGGCCCTGATATGAGGGCCTAGATGGAGAATGGACACTGATCGATTGCAAGTCACTGGTGTGGTTGGGTGGGCAAGAGCGGGAACTCAAGTCTCTGAGGTAAGGGGTGAGCACCATATTGTGGACCCCCAGCTTGGGGTGGGGGGTAGGTTGGTTGGAGATGGTGTTGCTGGGCTGTGATCATATGGGAAGTTGGTGACACTGAAGGTCTACTGGCCTTTAGCTTGGGGAACCAGGGTAGGTAGTGGGTGATTTGAATGCACTTAACTTTCACAGGGGAGCTTCTCTTTTCTGGTTCTGTGTGTGGGTGCAGAGTCCCTGCTGCTTGGCTGAATCCCACGAGGGCTTCACCTGGGAACGCTGTCTTATCTCAGTATGGCAGACCGGACGGATTTGGCCGGCAGGGCACCGACACTCACGGTTCTCCATGTCCACTGTTTCTGCACTGTCTCCTATTACTTGTCTCTGCGTTATTCTTTAGTCTGCTTTTGGTGAGGAGAGTTCTAGATTTGTCATTCATCTAGGATACACTTGTTTCCTTGGGTGCTTTTTGGTAAGAAGGACATTATGAGGCATTTGACTGGGCCATCACTTGGGACCATCTTCCCACTTCTGTATTTTAAAGAGTTGAAAAGGGGCACCTCAAGGTCAAGTCCTCACTGGGGCTGGCTTGCAAACTAGCCAGTTTCAGCTGCCACATGATCATCACTTACATTTTTCCCCCTCAGATCTTGGACCCTGAATTGTTCCAGCTATAGGACTTGACTGAAATAAATTTTGTTTCTTTTCGCCTTTCGTGCTTGTTAGTTGTTTTCGTTTAACTTCCTGTAGAACATGGTTTTATTATTTTTTAATCTGAAAAAGACCTAAGAGGCACCAAGACCAGTCTCTCCTCACCTGCCACGGAAGGTGAAGGCTGGGGGCACATAGTAGGATGGCATAACTATCTGCTATCAGGATGACCTGATGCAAGGAGACCTCGGGGTGCCAGCGAAGACGTGTGCCCCCTGGGTTTCCAGGAGCTCTTTCTTTGACGGAGCTCACCAAGCCTTTCTTCAGAAGCACTGGGGTAGCTAGACTTGACCATTGCCCATTTGTTAGCAGCTGAGTTCCTTAAATGCCCCCCGGCCCAGGATACAAAGGCACAACCACACAATCCTCTGCAGGCAGCAGCAGGTTAGAATTGTCGGCTATTATCTCTCACGATGCGATACTTCCCACTTCTCCTGAACTTGTAAGTGGAAATACAATCTTTTCATTCCCCCAACAGAAGTTGATTTTTGTCTGGGCCATTTAATAAGGAACGTCTGACAGAAGTGAACTGACACAGGTGCAGTAATTGCTACAGAAATTGGTTCTAGCGTCTTTGGGGAATTCTGTCGTTGAAGCCAGAAGGCATCCTTATCAAGTACAGTTTGCTCCAATGCTTCCACAAATAGTCAGAGCCTCAAATACTCCTGTTTCTTGTTGCAGTGGTTCTTTGTTGCTTTAGTAAACTTTCCAGGGCCACTGTCCCGCTGTTCCTACTGAGGTTGCTGTAGGGATGCCACACTCCTATCTTAGTGTGTCCCCTGGCTTCCTGAAGCCAGGCCGTGAGACAGAGGTGGCCTGATACGTTCTCTGGGACAGATCTGTTCGAAGAGCATCTGAATTCCTGTATACGTTAGAGAAACAAATCCATAGCAACTCATGTATAAGAGAGAGTTTTATGTAAAGGTTAAGTGTGCATCAAGAAAACATCCCAACCCAATGCTGCCCAAGCTCA
>NW_022111309.1:15683325-15685270 GCF_000313985.2 Echinops telfairi | reverse complement strand
GTGTTTTTGCTTTATTTCGGGTTTACTTGACCAGCCCTGATGTTGTTTTTTAGCGATTGGTCTTCCTTGATGACATGTATCAGGAAGGCAAGACAGTCTCACCTTCCATCTAGGAAGCACTCTGCTCCTAGTTCTCCTAACACTAGTCTGTTTGGGGCTTGGCCCATCTGCAGTACTTATATAGAACGTGGTTTGCCATCAGTGTAGTAGCAATTCTTCTTCTGTCTGCCTTTTGTATCAACTACTTCTGCATGCAGGCGATGTCACTGAAAAGACCAAAATGAGCTGGTCTTAGTTAGTTTCAAACAGCTTACCAGGATACCCATTTAGTTGTCGTTGGCAGGAATGTTCCATATGGTTGTTCTGGGAAGCCCGTGGTTCTCAAAGTGCAGTGCTCCGACCAGCAGCATCAGCATTGCCTGAGACCATTGGAAGTACAGATGGTCAGGGGCCCTGGATGAGCTGGATGGACACAGTGGCTGCAACAATGGCCTCAAACACAGGAACCAGTGTGAGGATGGTGCAGGAGCTAGTGGTGTTTCCTTCTGCTGCCCACAGTGTGGCTGGGGCCTGGAACCCCCTCGGGGCACCTAAGAGCAACAACAGACCAACTGGGTCAGAAACTCTATTCGCATTCTGTATTTTCATACGCCTCTGGGTGATTCTGTAAAGTGTATTTGGGGGGTGGGGCCTTTCAATAAAATTACTGGTCCTATTATGTCTACCCTCCTCAACAGTCATTTGCAGAGCATGTCCTAACCATACGTACGATAAAGGGCTTCAAAAAGCTTGTGGAGAAATGGACTTAGAAGACAATGGACGTTTTCCACCAACGTTGTGAAGGCGCCTTTGTGTATGATGGTGGCATCTAGGTACCGTATCCTTGCACGCTGTGCTCCTGGGTGGCAGCAACCGTCTGTGCTCAAGAAGTCCCTAAAGGCTGATGGGCTGAGCTGTGCAGCCCCACCGCAGAAGAAGGTTCTGCAGCTCTGCCTTCGCGGAGAGGACTGCCACGAGCCGACTGTGGGGCACTGCACTCGGAACCCCAGAGGGTCCCACGAGTTGGAATCCACTGAACACACTGGGATCTTTTGATGGTGTATTTGTCTGTTTCAGATAGTGTGCTGGCTGCTGAGGATGTGCAAATGAACAAGCTCATTTGGATGTGGTTGTCTTGGTATCAATGTGGGAAGACGTATTGGGGGTAGGAGCAATATAAATAAGAGACCCCAACTCTCATCCTTACCCCTTATCTTCGCCCCACTTGCTTTGTTGTTTCTGGCTCTTCCCCGTTGGGGACCTATCTCCAAGCTTGGGGTCAGAGTGTGTTGAGAGCAGGGAGGACTGTGTCCATCGGGGATGGAAAGGGGCAAAGAGATGGGTCAGGGATGGCAGTGTGTCATTTCAGAATAATCAGGATTTGTGAGTTGCAGGTGGGAAAGTGCTGCCCCGTATGGCCAACATGGCCACCTCAGAAGGTCCCAGCCCACCCAGGAGTGCACAGTGGAGTGCACTGACTTGTGGGCTGGTGGGTGATGCAGAGGTGGCAGGGGCGAGGGCAGAGAATGGCTAGAAAATGACACTTGCTTCCCCTCCATGATGTACATGGCTCTGCAAATTGGAGAAGACCTGGGCCTCTGTGGTCAGATCACCTGAGGGTGGACAGTGTCGCTTCCCTGGGCTGTGTGTCTCCATCCTACAGCAGGACTAGCGGGAGGCCCTGCCTCCCAGGATCATGCCGAGACATAAGTAAGTTCACGCATGTACAGTTGCCTGCATTTGGAAGTGTGATGGCTAGAATAAGGGTCTGCCTCGGTGACCATTAAATGTCGCTCATAGGCAGTTTAAATGTTAGGATGATCCTGTTTTTCTACGAGCTCTTCCTGGGAGTTGATGGTGCAGATTTGGCTTGGCATCCTGCTGCCACCTTGCCATGGCTGCCTTG
>NW_022111309.1:15676445-15682177 GCF_000313985.2 Echinops telfairi | reverse complement strand
CAGACGCTATATCTTTTGATAGCTGGCCACCATCGGGCCACATTTTCTTTATTGTCTGTGGACTACAGTAAGTTAGAGCCAATCTGAAGGCAACTAACCATGCAACATAGCCCCTTCTTGCCAGTTCCTGTTCTACAAAGGAATGGAAACATGAGAACTTCTCAATAAGTTGAGTACCACCCCATTCAAATGAGGTCCCAGCTAAATGTTCTCAACGTTCCCTCTGCTCTGCCTTTTTGTCAAGAGAGCTAGGGACTTAGATTTCTCTTGTGAATGTCCTTCTGTCTCTGTACCCGCCAAGGCAGTTCCACCGTGTCCTGTAGAGTTCACTGCGCATCCGAATTGGCTCCATGGCAGTGAGTTGTTTCTAAGCAGACTGGGCAGAGGGAGGTGCATTCTGGGATTTATCAGTCCATCCAGATGAGTGAGGTCTTCGCTATGAGGGGCCTGTGAGCCATTGCGTTCACCTCAAACTCTGAAGCCAGTACTGAGGGAATGGACTATTTGTTGACCTGAAGGATGCAAAGAGAACATCTGTAAAATGTTTGTCCTTCTTGGGTAGCATAAGGGAGTCGGTGATGTGTGACGAGGAGAGCTCAGGTCTGAGCATCAGTTGATCCAGATTCCGGTAACTGCTGTTAGCCCGCGGCTGTGGGAGGTGAGTAACTGAGCTGCCACGGGCTGTTCTGTGAACAGCATGACTGACCCAACTGGTTTTTCAGGTTCTAGACCCATGGTTCTCAATGTTCCTAATGCCGCGACCCTTTAATGCAGTTCCTCATGTGGTGGTGACCCCGTCCTCCAACCATAACATTATTTTCATTGCTACTTCATAACTGTCAATTTGCTGCTGTTATGAATTGGGTGACCCCTTGGGGCTGCGACCCAAAGGTTGAGAACCGCTGGTCTAGACCAAGGATTCTTTGATGTTTTGCATGTGGGTGTGTGTGTAAATTCCAGCAGCTCTGGAGATGAAAATACATTTTGGTCTTACATTTTCTAGTTCTGTAATTGTACCTTAGCGTGGACACAGATACAATATGTGCTTTCAAAAAATATACAGTACCCTTACTTGATAGGTCTATTACATTCCTTTTAGGAATAACAACACCTGTTATTATTATATAAATACCTTCAATATGTCATTCATAATTCACATAAAAGGGATTTTTTAATTCTTCTCAACCTTTCTTCTTCTTCTTCTTCTTCTTCTTTTTCTTCTTCTTCTCCTTCCCCTCCTCCTCCTCCTCCTCCTCCTATCCTTCTCCTTCTCCTTCTCTTTCTCTTCCCCCCACCAGGGGAAAAATGCTAAAAGGCTGGAGGAAATAACTACCAATTAATTTAAAATGATATTTGTCTCCTTTCCTCAGGTCGTTCAGATCTTAAATCCCCACAGAGGCCGTGGGTGGAGTCTGGAGAATGAGTCAACACTGAGGCACAGTGTAAGGTGGCCACTGCAGCTAGAGCCCTGGGGTGGGGCCTTATTGTAGGGACAGGGAGGGAAAGTGCCTGAAGGCTGAGAGGGGCAAGGGCACTGAAGAAGATCCATGCATCCAGAGATAGACAGAATTTGCCACAAAGGGTGGTGTGGGAGGGAGTAGGAAGAGCTAGAGACCAGGCTGGCAGACGTGGTGAGGAGCACTAGAGGTCTAGAGCAGTGGTCAGGGTGGTCTCTAGATTGCAAAATTAGGTGGGAAATGATAGTAAGAAAATAGGCCACAAAGCAGTGAAATTCAGGTGAGATATGGGTAATCTGGCTGTAGAAAACCCTACAACGTTTGCCTTTATTCCTTAATGGCAAAATGGGGCCAAGTCTTATGCCTGGTCATTTGGAAGATTTGTCCCGTCTTTTATTTTGTCTTGGGAAAGTTTTGTGAATCTGAAGAATCCACAATACCATTGGAAAAGAAACATCCTAGAAGGTGCTCCTTCTCAACTGAATTCCAACAGGCTCTGAGAATAGGACTAAAAGTGTCCCGTGTACTGTGGGAGGTCACTTGTCCCAGGACAAAAGTGTGGAGTTGGATCCAGTCACAGCCTCAGCCCTTACCAGTTACCGAGCCTTAAGGCAGACATCGGATTCGTCATCCCTCGGGGCTGGGCTGTGTGTTTAGTTGTTGCTCTTGTCAGAAGCTGCCATCAACCCATGGGGACCTACGCACAGTGAAACAAACTGTTACCTGAGCCGGCACCGCTCCCATGATGGGTATGGGTTTCACATGAGACCGTTGTGGTCTACAGGATTGCCATGAGCGGATTTGGGGAGGTAGATCACCAAGTCTTTCTTTGTAGCCTACCTTTAGTTTGGTAGCCCCACTGAGATCAACGGTGCTTCAGAGCAACGCATTGCTGGAGGCTGAGCTTGAAGTGCTTTGGCTGGCACCCAAACCTCGGGCTCCCATAGGAAAGGCGAGAATTCTGCCACTGAACTAATTCATTGATAATATACCTTCCCCTCCGCTCAGCCCAATCTGTCATTTCTTGCTATGATAATTACACTCATTTTTCTATCATTCCTCCCCGCCCCACTCCTTGCCCCTCCAGCCCATCTTTACACTCTAAGACAGTGGTTCTCAACCTGTGGGTCATGACCCCTTTGGGAGTCGAATGACCCTTTCACAGGGGTCAGTCACCCAATTCATCACAGTGGCAAAATGACAGATATGAAGTAGCAACGAAAATAATTTTATGGTTGGGTGGGACACTATAACATGAGGAACTGTATTAAAGGGTCATGGCATTAGGAAGGTTGAGAACCCCTGCTCTAAGACAGCATTCTTTCTTAAGTCTAATTCTTACTGGGTTATTTCCCTCCCTAAAAAAATTAATATGCTCTCCATAAATCTCAAGACAAAATCCAGGTGTTTGAACTTGGACCACAAAGCCCTGTGCTTCTAGCTTCTCACTCTCCACTGCTGGATATGTGAGCCACTGTCCACAGAGAGGAGGCACACGGCTTTGCACGAGACACCTTGGCTGGTATTCCGTTTCAAGCCTCCTTTGTGGAAGGTGACTATCCTACCACTGAACCACCATTTCTACCACTGAGACCCCATTTCTGTAGGGTGGAGGCTGTGAGCCTGCCTCCCAGGACCACGTGCAGCCCACAGAGGGATGTTGTTTGGCCTATACACAGTTGTTATTTCTATTGTTTAATTGGTAGGTAACCATTCAAGCTTGGGAATGTTTGCCTAACCCAACTGCTTTTTCCATTTATCTCGAAACACGGAGGGATCTGTCAACACGGGACTGGCCTTCCTATTTTTTAACTATTCATGAGAGCAGAGAGGCTGCGACCTTTGCAGACAAGGCACAAGTTCCCATTTTGCCAGACTCTCCTCCGTTCCTTATTGTTTTCCATTCCACGCACCCACATCCCGCACCTGGCTTTCAAGGGCAATTGAGGTCTGTGACCCTCGATTTTATTTTTCTGTAATAAAGGGAAATGTATGCCAAGTGCTGAGCACCTGGTAATCGCTCTGCTAATTGAACGTTCGCTAATATTATCATCATCTGATTATTATCACCAAAACCATCATAATTTTATCCAAATGGAGAATTAAAGCCCTTGAAGATGCCACTGAGGCTGAGGTTTCTCCCAGACCTTGTTAGCTCCAGGCTCCAAAGAGGTGGGCATTGGCGCAGCTCTCCGCCCTCAGCGAGGGTACTGGGAGGCTGATGGAGCGCAAGCCAGGACTCGGCCCTTCTTTAGCTGAGAGTTGACCGCCTTCTCCTCAGTCTTCTCTTCTCCACTCTGGGTCCAAGAGGTGGGTTGGTCTGTAGAGGCTGGGACAGCTGAGCTATTGCTGATGGGAAGAAAGCCTTCCAGCTGGGATGCTGAAGGGAGGTGATGGTCCAGAGGTGGGTCTTACTTATTCCGTTTTCTGGTAGTGGTAAAGATAATCTGTCTGTAATTGATATGACTTTATGAATAATGGAGCATGGATCAAAGGAATGCTAGCTGCTTTTTAAATATGGAAAACCACTGCGGGCAGAGCCCTGGTAACTCCCTCCTCACTCCCACTGCCCCTAGAATCGTGAGTTCTGGGAGAGACTCATTTTCCAGAAGTCATAGAATGTAATGTGTGAAATGTCTGGAAGTCCCCTGTTCCCTGAATACCAAATACTCCTCCTCCTATGGCTGCCTGGGAACCACGTGAAGTCTTTTACAAAGAGGGTCCTGGGACTTGCCCTCCAGGGAGCCTCGTTTGAGTCTGACTATGGGGCTGGCTAACTTCTCCCAGGGTTCTCAGGGACAGACTACCCAACAAGCAAGGTAAGCACAGGCTTAGTTGTGCTTACTTACTAATCTGAAGTGAGCAGTTTTACATTTCACCAAATCAAAGATTCTGCTTCCAGCTGCGGCTGTCTCTGTCTCTCACCCACCCTCATAAGACCCGCCTCCAGAATCACAGTCTTTTCAAACGGACAGTCCCTGTCTGTGATGGGGTACCCAGGAAGCAAGGTAAGCAGGATTTCCTTGTGCTTCCTGACTAAGTGGTGCTGAACCATTTCCTGTGAGTTTTACCCTGTCTTTGATGTGATGAAACACATGTGGAATTATCCATAAATGTTATGAAGGAGCATCCATAAAGGCATGCCCACCCTGCTAAGCTGGGGACCCCCTTTCTGAGTCAGATGTACCACCTGGCTTGACAAATACTGCTGCTGTCTAATCCTGTTGTTTGCAGATGGGAAAACCGAAGCCTTGAGGGTTAAGATATTTACTGAGGCATTGTCCCAAAGAGATAAGAGTTGATGGTGTTGCTAGCATCAGCAGCAGGAGCACCCAGGTGACTTACCTTCTTTTGTCATTGAAATGTATCTCCTAAAATCTCCATCGATGATACATCTTCCAGAAGCATCTCTCTCCCTGGCTCGAGTTCAGGGGGTTCCTTCTCAGTCTCAGGATGCTTTTCCTGAGCAAGTCCAGCAAAACGTAGACTTCAGCTGGTTTCTCCCAGGGGACACTGGTAAATAAATAAAAACAAAAAACAAAAATCAGTTGCCTTTGAATGGATGCCAACTCATGTTGACCCCATACCTGGCGGCCTAGAGTTGAACTCCATAGCTGTCCACGGCTGACTTGTCTAAGGAGATTCCTAAGCCTCTCTTCTGAGAAGCCTTTGGGTAGACTCTAAGCACCAACCTTTCTGTTAGTACCTGGCTACTTCACTATTTATACCACCCAGGGGCTCCTTCCTTTTGAATACGAACCCCTATCTTCCTATTGTACGTAAGCATTTTGACCCCCCTGGATCTCCATGTCTCTAAAGCTGTGCCCACGTCATCCTCTATAGACCACTCTTTGCCCATGGTATTGGCAAGTTATAGATGGAAAAGGAGATCTGTTTGGTAGAAAAAGATTCTTGGAAACAAAGCATCACAGGGCACAATGGAATTTGGGTGGCCCGTTCACTTGCTTCCTGTAAAAGCTAAGCCACTGAGGCACAGAGAGGTCATATGGCATATTCCAGGACCCGCACTTGTTTGTAAAAGAGGCCTCCTTGCTTCATATGAGAATGTCTCTCAGGAAAGCATTTTGCATTATCTGAAAAGAGGCCAAAGACAGGAGAAAAATTAGGATCCTCTTATTTTTAAAAAAATAGTCCAAATTAGAATATTTTAGGATTGAAGGAGGTACTACAACTTATTCTCTGCACGAATCTCCTCCACATCTTGCATTGGGCCTATTAGATACCCTGCACTGGTCCATTGGAGGAAGGCCTTCC
>NW_022111309.1:15672782-15676164 GCF_000313985.2 Echinops telfairi | reverse complement strand
GGGTTCTGGTTGTTAGGGTTAGGGTTAGAATTAGGGTTAGGGTTAGGCAAGAGTTGTTAGGGTTTGGGTTTGGGTTAGGGTTGTTAGGGTTAGGGTTCTGTTTCCGGTTCTTAGGGTTAGGTTTAGGGTTAGGTTTCAGGTTAGGGATGACACTCCCTGTTTCTATTTGTTTAGCAAGCCCTGAAATGTTGCCTTTGACCCCGTGCAGACCTGGTGTTAGGTCTGCTGCAACCTAACGGTGGACGTTGCTCCGTCCGTCATACTGTGGCAGCCTGTTTGTTGCTGAGGTACCAGAAGATTTGCCACCAGAATTCCAAATACCAGCAGTGTCACCTCTGGTGGCCAAAGTCAGTGGAGTTTCCAGACTCAGTTAGACAAGTCAGGAAAGAGGACCTGGTGTTCTACTTCCCGAAGAACGGGCCATCGAAAACCTTGCAAATCCCAATGGAACCATGTCTGGTCTGAAGAAGGATGAAGCATCAGGATCGGAGGATGACCCATGAACACTTTTCGATATGTAAATGACACCACTTCATTTGCCGAAAGCAATATAGGACCTGAAGTGCTGATTCGTGAATGTCAAAGACAACAGACACGGATTGCACCTCAAAGTGAAGAAACCGGGAAGCAACAAATGCATCAATAAGCAGCAATGTGATAAACAGAGAAAATATTGAAATTATCAAGGATTTCTTTGTACTTGGCTCCAAAATCCACGAGCCTGGGCGGCCAGCAGTCCAGAAATCAAGTGACATATTGCACTGAGCAAATCTGCTACAAAAGACTTCTTTTCAGGCAACAAGGCCACTTTCAGGATTAAGGTGGGCTGACCCAAGCCATTTTCTTTTTGGTCACCTCACCTGGCAGAGAAAGCTGGGCAGAGACCCGGGAGCGTTGAGGGAGCGCGGATGCCTTTGAGGGGTGGTGTTGGTGCAGAACGTTGCACCTACCTTGGGGTGCCAGAGGAAGGTGCGTGTCAGCATGGCCAGAACGCTCCTTGGGAATGAGGAGGGTGAGAGCTCGTTTCGTGCACTGGGGGCACGTGGCTGGTGGGGAGGGCCAGGGGGAGAGGTCCCTGAAGAAGAGCACAGTGTTGGGTAGGGAGGCAATGAACACGAGGACCCCCCTCAATGAGATGGATGGTGACAGTGACCTCACACGGAGAGAGGATGGGGAGGGGGGTGGGGTTGGGGAGGGTGTCCGTAGGTGCACATGGGTTTCCTGTGACTTGGAATCCACATGAGTGGCATCTAATCATAATGACTCATTTGGTGTCTTGGATTAGCCGCTTTTTCATGCCTTCCTTTCTTGTCTCTGAAATGGAGGGTCATCAAATGCCCCTCCTGGCGGGATGTTATGAAAGAGACTCAGGGTCTCATGTCCCAGAGCACTTCCAGCACAGGGAGGTCCTCTCACCCTCACCCACACCGTGAACTCTCCTCTTAGCTCCCGCCTTCCCTTTTCACACTAACCCCCTTCCAGGTGCTCCAGTTGTGGCCCCAGGTGAAGCGAGCCAGGTGTTTTGGTCAGACGCACAGGGGTCTGACTCACCAAAGACTGCCATCATCAGGCACCACCAACTGGGTTTGTGCTTGTAAGAGGAGCAATTTATTATTGGACAGTTCTGGAATGGTGGAGTCCAAATTCAGGGTATGGACAGGGCCTCCTGTCTGAAGACTCTCAGGAAACCCCTTCCCCAGTGCAGCTTCTGGTAGCCTCAGTCATGCTGTGGCTTATACCTGCATGGCTGTCCTGTCCGTGGTCACCTTCCCGCTGTGTCTCTTCTCTTTGGTAAGAATGCCGCTGAGATTGGCTCAGGACCCACCCTCGCTCACTGTGACCTCACCTTAACTCAAGTAACGATCTTCTCAAAGCCCGATTTCCACACCAGGTCAGCTACCTGGGGTTAGGATCCCAGTCTGTCTTTCTGGGGAACACAGTTCAATCTAGGACTCAAGGCTTGTGTCCCAGCCAAGCAGACTATCTCTGGGAGCTGCTGCTGCAGCCTGGGGACGTGACCTGTGGGGTACCTGAGCATCTCTGAGGAGGTGCTACACCCCAAAGCCCGCAGTTTGCACACTATGCTATGGGCTGGACCAGTGTGACTGCAGTGTGCATAGGGATGCCTGTGTGTGTACAGAAGGATGGGTGTGTGCCTCTGTGGGCTTCCCGCTATGGCTGTGCAGGTATCTGTGCTTAGACGTGCTTCCCTATGAACCTCAGTGTTTCAGCGAAGGATGGCTGGGTCCAACAGGGAGAGGCTAACTGCTTCTCTGGGTCCCATAAGCAGGCCTCACTGTGGGCCAGTGGGCCACAGTTCACCCTATCTTCCCCTTTCAGCCCCCTGTGCTGTGTGCTGGTGGGGGCCTACTGCGCCCCTTTCTGTCCTGCAGCTGCCTCTCTGTTGTGGCTGCTGCTAGCTGTCAGCAGTCCCTTTCCTGTCATTTGTGGGCCTTTGCCACCAATTCTCTTTCCACTGCTTCTTGGTAGGGTGTTGTGTGGCTCCAGGGGATCAGGAGGAAAAGCTGCCTCAATTGCTACTCTGAAAAGCACTTTGAGAGGAGAGATACTGGAGATGGATATGATAAAATTATCGGCTGAAGTTTCGTCCCTGTGTAATTTAAATCCTCCCTTCAAGAGCCCCACTCCTACAGATGAGGTGGCAGAGCAGGGGAGAAAAGGCTCAAATCATTAGAAGAGCTTGTGGAAAGCATTCCTGCAGGTGATTGAAAGATCTTTGCTCCAGTGTCCACCGCAGTGCCTGCAGGGCTGGTCCTGAGCATCTTTAAAGTCTCCCTTGAAGCCGGGGCACTCTGACAGCCAAATGAAGTGTTCTGAAGAAGGGGTTCCTCTGTTAGTCAGTTTGGAAAAGGCTGCGTACTCCTGTGCCCATGAGCACACTAGCACCAGTGGGGCTGAGAGGGCCTGCCTAGAGCATGTGGTTAAGTTCAACCTGTGAGCTGCCATCATTAGCTCAAGACAGGCCCCTTCAGATGACCTCCCTATTTCTGGTAGTTTGTTAGTAACGTTCAAGATGGAAAGGGACAGTGGAGGCCCGGGAAAGTGTGAGTATTATGGAGATTAAGGTGCAGGCTTTAAAATATAGATGAAGGGAGACAGTGGTCAGTGTGAGATATGAAAATAATAATAATTGTAATCTATCAAGGTGTCACGAGGGTTGGGGGTAGGTAAAGAGCTGATACCAAGGACTCAATAGAAAGTAAATGTCTAGAAAAGAGTGATGGCAACATGTGTAAAAATTTACTTGATACACTTGATGTGTGGATTGTTATAAGAGTTGTAAGAGCCCCCAATGAAATGATCTTTTAATTTTAAAAAATGAGATGTGGAAGGAGATATGGGGGTGCCAGGATCACCTCAG
>NW_022111309.1:15670560-15672682 GCF_000313985.2 Echinops telfairi | reverse complement strand
TGTTATAAGAGTTGTAAGAGCCCCCAATGAAATGATCTTTTAATTTTAAAAAATGAGATGTGGAAGGAGATATGGGGGTGCCAGGATCACCTCAGTAAGAGGGGAGAGCTGCTATGACCTGCTTTTTTGGGTAGCCTACTGGCCTTGTACTGTGGGAGCCATACAAAACCCGCACCAATCCCATTCCTATTGAGTTGAATTCCAACTCTTAGTCACTCTATGGGACAGGCCTTCCAAGGTTTTAATCTTTGTGGAAACAGACAGCCTCATCTTCCTACCAAGGAGCTGCTGCTGGGTTTGAACCATGGACATTGCAGGTAATAGCCAATTGCTTTAACCTTGGGGCCACTGGGGCTTCTGTGAGGTATGCAGATACCAGAAATTCCAGGGTTGAAGAACACCATAGGGGTCTCATCAGAATTGAAATATTAACTGGAAGCCAACGTTTGAGGTGACCTATTGTAGGAGAAGCGGCACCCATAGAGATGGAAGATTTTAAAGGGCAGGGGCCATTGCAGGGGTGAGCCCATGAGAGGCAAACACAGTGGCCTTGTGAAGGAGTCCGTGAATGCCGGACCCTACTTCTCTACTGCTGCTCCAGTTGCAGTAACACAAGTGACTGACTTTAAAGAACAGGCATGTATTTTCTCATCGTTCAAGAGACGAAATGTCTGAATTCAAGGTAAAGCTCTAGGAGGAATCTTTCGGAATCTATTTCAACGTGTTATTGTTGTTGCTAAGTGCCGTGGAAGAGGCCCAACGGGCAACAGGATGGCTCACTGGCCAGTCCTGCATCGCCCGGCTCTCCTCGAGCCCATTGTTGCCACCACTGTGTCGCTCATGTTTTTGGGGGTCTGCCTCTTTCAACCAGAAACCGTTGGAGTTGCTGGGTTTGTGGATTCCTCTCTTTTGGGGTCATCATCCTGGTCAGATAGCAGCTGTCTTCTTCCATGCTTGTGTCCACGCTGCTGTTCGTACAGCCTAACTGTAGGATTGTAAAAAAAAAAAAATGGTGGTGTGGCCTCAGATCGCATCTAACTTCATGCCCAACTTCCTAAGAGGGAGGAGAAAGAATCAAGATCAACACCTGCCCACAGCTGATTCCCATAAGGTGGAGCCAGGCATACCCCTCTCATGAACCTTTGACCCGTTTTGGCAGCAGTCCCACCCCTCTTGGTGGCAGTCCTCCCCCTCACTGCACGGTCTTTGCCCTGCTGGCTTGACAGTGCATCGCAGTGCCCCAGAACGCACGGACCATGCTCACAGCTGCTCACTGGGCATTGCCTTTTCTAGTGGACAGCGCTCTGTCCCTTGATTCTCGGAGGTTCTTAGTGCAGAGACCCACGGATCAAGAGCTGCTCTCGCTCCCGACTCTTGATGAGCTCCCACTTACCTCTGCTTCTATGCTTGGCTCGTTTTAAACTTTGCAGAGTGGTAAAACCGACCAGTCCCCTCATTAGGATTCCAGAACCTTCTATGCATGGTTCTACCCACCCCCTAGAGGGTTTCATGTCCCTTATTTTGTATTACTAGCAACTGTCCAGTCTTCTTGGTGGGCCACAGATACCTAATTTTCATAGTCCCAGATTCCCATCCTATAATGTTGTGGGTATCAAAAGCCCAGGCATAGTTCTAAAACACCAAACCCAATTCACTGCCTCAAGTCAATTCAGACTCACAGCAACCTTGTAGAACATGGTAAAACTGCTGTTGGGGATTTCTGGGACTAACTCTGGACAAGAGTAGGATGCCTCTTCCAGGGTGGCTGGCGGTTTCCAACTCCTGATGTTGCTGTTAGCAGTCCGATGTGTAAACAGTACACCACCAGGGCATCGAGGCTTAGCTAGAAGGACCATATTAAATAATTCATTGGCTCACATGGATCTACCCTATATTGGTATGACCTAACCAAATCAATCCCATTGCATTAAATTACGTTATGGGAAGTGGTGATGTGGGTCTAGATGACTCTTCAAGTATAAAAGTTGGGATTCCAGTGCATCTTTGGGGCAGGGGCAGTGAAGAAGAGGAACAAGTCAACTTATAATGCCAATGAATCCTGTTCTCTAGGGACAGTTCCATTGGTGGACCCAGTAAAGAGGTCATCGATGGCTGTGTGATG
>NW_022111309.1:15659082-15670460 GCF_000313985.2 Echinops telfairi | reverse complement strand
AGGAACAAGTCAACTTATAATGCCAATGAATCCTGTTCTCTAGGGACAGTTCCATTGGTGGACCCAGTAAAGAGGTCATCGATGGCTGTGTGATGTGATTGATGGGGACACTAGTCACACACCACTTTTGTCATAGTGCACACATCCCATAATTACTTTGAAATCTCTGGGACTGTCGGAAGGCTTGAGTTGCCTGGAAGGCCACCTCCTATTATTCCTGTTTTCCTCATGGAAACATGGTGACCTATACACAGGCCTCTCTGAAAATTCAAGTATGTATCCAGAGCACTCCAATCCAGAAAGTCCCATGTGAGTGTCACACAAGGGTAGAGCCCAGTGAGCAAGGAGTTTTAGGTGAAAGGAGGGAGTACGATGCCATTGAAATTTGGAATTACGCAAATGGAGGGCGAGGCCACCACCTCATTTTCGTACAGCATACATACAAATTTCCACCAAGTTGGTTTCCACTCCTGGTGAGCCCATGTGGATCAGTAGAACTGCATCCCATAAAGTTTTCAATGACTGATTTGTTTTTAATAGATGGCCAAGTCTCTTTAATGTGATACCTTTGGGTGGATTCCTACCCATCAGTTCCAACCAAACATGTTAACTATTTGTATCTTTGCACAAATTACTTAACTTCCTTGGGCCTGGCATTTCTCTTACTTACGCAATGTTGAAAAGCTCGCTGTGTTAGGCAGTGCAAGAATGGGATGGCATGCCGATTAGCATATGGAGGACATCAGGGCTCTGGTACGTTTTTCCCTTCCTTATGTTGGCACAGATCAAGGGGAGCTGAATGGTGGCGTGGTCGTTGCCACTCCTGCCACCCCTCTGCCTGGTTCTGGGCCTCTGATCTGTGCACAGTCCTCTCTGTATTTCCAGGCTGAGTTGCCCTGACTTCTCCCCATACCTAGCAAATTCCTCTGAGTGTTTCCTCTTCCCTCAGCCTTCCCTAGCACAGTCCTGTGTCACCTGACCTGTGACAGGTAGCAGTGCTTGCAAATATGCTGGGAGTGACACAAGGGTAGGACAATGTGTTCATTTTCTAATTGCTGTTATGATCATGTTTGGCACTCTGTTGGTATTTTGGACCTGAACAACACATATTGAGACTGTATCCTCAAGGAATACTTTTCAATCGGTTGTAAATCTCTTTTCTAGGCTGCATGCTTTGTCTTTCCATGGACCGAAAGCACTCCCTTTTGCTTTCCCTCGTTGAAGTTCATCTGCCTATTGCTCTCTTTTGCCTCCCCCTCTGGCCCCCAGAGCAGAGTGTCATTTGAGATTGCCCTGTACTTAGAGCTGTTTACCTTAGCTTTGTAGTACCTGGGAGACTAGTGGCCCACCTCATAGACCAAGAGTACCAAGAGATGCTCTGAGGGTGGAGGCAGCAGGCTGCGGGTGAAGGTGCTTATCATGGAGAAATGCAGGGCAGCAATGCTGAGACAGTAAGGTCCCCAAAAGGTCTGGAGACTGTCCAGTCAGAGGCCCAGGAAACTGAAGCACTACCAAGAAGCCAAACTCTTCAGAAAGCTTCTTGCTGTCTGGGGGGTCTGTTCTCATGCGTGTGCGGTTTGGAAGCAAAAGCTCCTGCTCTTGATTGGGGAAGGATTTCCAAGAGACTCTGTGACCAGCTTCTCATCCATGACGATACAGCTTCCCAATTACCATGGTGACTTCCAATTTTAAAATAGCCGTTGGGGTGGAATCTTCCTGCAAAAAAAGAAGAAAAGAAAAACCATCCAAATATATCATAGCAGTTGGCTTCCACTCCCTTGTTTCTGGTGCTTCTCTCCAGGATTGACATCAGGCTTGGTTTTTTCTTAGGAAGGAAGTATTTATTTTTCCATATGCCATGTTGGCTTATGTGATGAGTGATTACCTGGTTGGAAATTTGTTCTGCAGGCCTTACTTCTTGGAGGTGTACAGTACTTTGCGAGTTAAATGCGAGACTGCTAGCAACATCTCGCCAGGTTTCAAATCCCAGCTCTGTCTCCCAGTAACTGTCACATTGAGCAAGTTTCTCAACCTCTCTGCCTCACCAGTAAAATTAGACCAATAGGATGCCTACTTTGTGTTGGTGTGACATGGTTCCCAGAAAGCTAAACCTGCAGGCACTCACAGCAGTGTGTGGTTCATAGTCATCCTCCAGGTCATTCCATGCATGATTTCTCTGTAGGGAACTCTGAAGTACTCTGGCCTGTAGTTCGCCCTTGGGTCTGGGATACGTATGAGACTGTTAGCTCCCATCAAGATTTAAAACTTCCAAAACCCAAAGGGGCAGCTCCACTCAACCCTTACACATCACCATGAGTCAGAATGGACTCAGTAGCCAGGGAAAGGTGTCTCTGCGGCACCTGGTGGTGCTGTGTTTTAGGCATTGGGCGGCTAAATTCCAGGTTGGTGGTTCAAACCTCTGAGCCGCTCACGCAGATGAGGCTGTCTGCTGCTGTGAAGATCAGTATCCTCAGAAACCCTGTGTGGGGTCACTAGGACTCAGAATCAACTTTATAGCAGGGGGTTTTGAGAGATTACTATAGTAAAAGTCTGGACAATAACAAGTTTTGTTGATGGTGTGAAAAACTTAGAGCCCTCATTTGTGGCTGGGTGGAATGAAAAAATGATGTAGCTTCTTTGGAAAGTGATTTGGCAGTTCATCACAACGTTAAACATAGCGTCACTAGGAAGGGGCCTTAAAAAGTATATAGGAACATTCCATTAAATTTTCATTCCAGTGTATGTCTTCGGGTCTAGCCAGACTTGCACGGTAGAATTCGTATCATGATAGTGGGGACAGGGAGGAAGCATTTAGGAACTAGAGGAAAGTTGTATTTTTCATCGTTGCTACATCGCACCCTGACTGGCTCGTCTCCTCCCCGAGACCCCTCTGCAAGGGAATCTCCAGTGTCCTACTAATGGGCTTTGGGTCTCCACAGGGAATCCAGGGTGAATGATCCCTTTAGGACCAGTGGTGTGAGTGGCGATACCGGGAGGGTAGAGGGAGAGTGGGTTGGAAAGAGGGAACCGATGACAAGGATCTATATGTGACCTCCTCCCTGGGGGACGGACAACAGAAAAGTGGGTGAAGGGAGACATTGGACAGGGCAAGATATGACAAAATAATAATTATAAATTATCAAGGGCTCATGAGGGAGGGGGGAACGGGGAGGGAGGGGGAAAATGAGGACCTAATGCCGGGGGCTTAAGTGGAGAGGAAATGTTTTGAGAATGATGAGGGCAATGAATGTATAAATGTGCTTTACACAATTGATGTATGTATGAATTGTGATAAGAGTAGTATAAACCCCTAATAAAATGATAAAAATTTTTTTCATTCCATTTTCCACTAAATTTTTGAAATCCCCTAGTATATGAGCTATTTCATTCCCAAGCACATACTTAGGAAAATTGAAATCTATATCCAAACAAATATTTCCACAAGTGTTCGTAGCAGGGTTAGTCATAATAGCCCTCAAATGGAAATAATGCACATGTTGATCAACCGACATCTGTGTAATGGAATATTGTTCAGCCATAAAAAGGAATCATTCATGCTACTCACTGACTGCTAGCCTTTACCTGTGCTAGGATGCTGTGGTTGCTGCTGGTTTACCACCACGGGGAGCAGCAGACAGCATCCAAGCCCCACACTGGACTTGAAAATCCCCATTCTATGAAGCCAGCATTTCAATCAATGCTTTTAGGTAGTGTCTCACACAGGGCAGAACAAATTCATCTAGTTCCATGAAATGATAGTATAGTGTCATATCCAAACCAAACTCTCTCATCTTCTCGCTCTCTGAGATAAAGGTCATTGTATTCTCCATAAAGCCTCAGTCGCTGGGTCCAATTCCATTCTTCTCATCATGAGACAGACTTCACAGGTATGTCTAGGAGATACCCGCTCCTTATTTAGTGATGCCCTCATCACGCCCCTCCCCACCACAGCCTTGTGTGATCCTACATGTCTAACCTCCCAGGAAAATACCAACATGACTCAACCCAGGGAATTTACATGGAAAGTGGAAGGCGTCTGTCTGCATGGTATTGTGTCCGTGCTATCTGATCTCTTTGTGAAAAATGTAAGAGGCGGTTTGCAAAAATATGCAAAAGATTGCATCAAAATGAATTACGCAGAAGATGAGATCTGGAAATAGGGAGACTTGTTAAGGAAATAAATGAAAGCTAGTGGCAAGATTAGACTGTGACCGGCCTATTGCTAGCGGGAGCCTGTGGATTTGGCTCTGGGCATCCTAGAGGAAGGGCAGAGTGGGGGGAACAGCCTTGCCTGATGATAGATTCAGTGGTGCATTTCGTAGGGGGGTTGGGTTAAGTATCCTGTGGCGCATGCCCCAAACCCACTTCAGGAAGTGCATGGGTGGGTGGAGGAGAGATAGTTCAAGAAGCCCCCATGGGAGCCTTGTCATGCCCCGGGGAGACCCAGGCAGTGCCCGGGAATGAAGAGGCTTTGGGATTGATGAAATTGCCTCCTCCTACCCCGTGACATCTATCTCCCTATTCCCAGGAACCCGCTGCTTGGCTTTTACAGCCGGGAGTGTCTCCCCGAGCCCTCAATTCAGGCTCCCCTTCCAGGCTTCCTGGAACCTGGTCACGTGAGGCCGTAAATCAAGGAACTCCAGAACAAATCTCATCTGGCATTTTTATTTTGCCTCTTCTGGGGGCCTTTCATTAGCATGATTACAGCACAGGAGACTGCTCCAGGGAAT
The DNA here is from genome assembly GCF_000313985.2 of Echinops telfairi. Taxonomy (NCBI): domain Eukaryota; kingdom Metazoa; phylum Chordata; class Mammalia; order Afrosoricida; family Tenrecidae; genus Echinops; species Echinops telfairi. Next base: position 15,665,730 of record NW_022111309.1, on the reverse strand, counting down.
CTCGTGGCTCTTCAGTGGGCAGCATGACGGTTCTCTAGTTACCCTTGCTGGTCATCCTGAAAGACCGTGGAAAAGCAGTGCCGCTCCCTTACATGCTGCAAAACCGGTGCATTTCACTGACATGGGGTCAAATCAGCCCCGCGGCATGGCACCCGTGCAGTTCCGAGCACTCACTCCCAAGCCTCCCATACAGTTCATTGGCCACCACGGCTCTTATCACCACAGCCCACGTGGCTTCTGAGTAGCAGCCACCACCCTTTCAGTCCACACACACTCAGCACTCACACAGCCACTTTTCCTGGCCACACGGCTTCCAGCCATGGTCCACGCAGCCACGGCAGGCGGCCGCAGCATTCTCACACCATGCTCAGTTGCCGTTCAGTCCCCTCCCACTCACGGCAACCCCAGGTGGGTAAGAGCAGACTCCTGCTCTGTGGGACTTTTAGTGACTCGAATTTTGGAATTAGATTGCCAGACTTCCAAACTACACTCTGGGTGGATTTAAACCCCGTACCTTTCAGCTAGCAGCTGAGGGCGCACCTATGTGTGCCATCCAGGGCCATGGCATATCACACACATAACTGTAATCCCTCAGCCCTCCAAGGAGAGTCTGTATACGCTCATTCTCCGGGGGAAAGACTGAGGTCAGGGAATGGGTTCACAATTGGTCAGCGGCAGAGTCAGAGGTGAAACTTGGTTCGCTCATCCCCCTTCCCTATGCTGCTGCCTCTGTCTCTTGAAGAATATCACAACAATTATATATGGCGTTCTCCTCTTCTCACATTACAGAAGACAAAACGGGCACAGAGGCATCAAAGGTGTAGGCTATGAGGATACAAAAATCATAACCCCTGCCCCCGTCACTGAGATCATTGTTGCATGTGATGAAACTTAATCTGACATAGGATGACCCTCTTGGACAAAGGAGAACTTCCCCATAAGTTTTCCTAAGAGGAAATCTTTACCAGAACTGATCACCTGGTCTCTTTTGCCACAGAGCCATTGAAAGGTTTCGAACTGTTAACCTTTTGGTTAGTAGCCAGGCACTTCATCTTTGCATGCATAGGAGTAGGGGAATCATACCCACACCAAGCCAAACCCATTGGCATCAAGTTGATCTCAGTGCAGAGTGACCGTACAAAGGGTTCCTGAAGCTGTAAGTGTGATGGGAGCAGATAGCCTCGTCTCTCTCCCACTGAGCAGCTGGTGAGTTCGAGCCCCTGCCTGTGAAGTTAGCCGTCCAATCCTTAACCCACAGTGTCATGAGGAAACACCAAAAGAATTCATGCACAAATACTTTCTGAATTAAAGTGACCCCATGGTGAGTTTTCATGTCTCCACTCACCAAATCTAAAGTGACGCTGCTCTGAACAGAAGCCACAGCATTGCTGTATACTGGGAGCCACTCCGTGTGCTACAGGGCCTGGCCTGCAGAGCCTCATGCCAGCAAGTGGCTTGTCTCAGGTCGGATGAAATAAATCCAACGGCATCAGTTTCCTAATTCTTATTCCAAGTGTTGCCACACTTCCGTTCAGGGTTTCAGGTAGTCCCCTTGGTTTGGCATCACATTACCTTCCCTGAACTATGCCTTTTCTGGTGCCCCTTAATGTGAATGGTTCTATCTGTGGTTTCCTTGCTGCTACCTGGAGCCTTCCCCCTCCCCCACCTTCCACATCGAATCAGAGGCTAATCTCTGATTTGCTCACTCTCTGGCCTCCAGCCTCTAGTTCACCACGTGGTCTGCCTCCTGTGGTCAGGTCACCTCCTAACCCCCAGTCTACAAACTTGAGCCTCATGGCTGCAGTCTAGCCCATTGCCTGCTTTTGTATAGTTTGAGAGCTAAGAGTGGTTTTTGCAACTTCAAATGGTTGGGATCCAAAAATCAAAAGAAGCATCATATTTCTTAACACGTGAAAATTATGCGAGATTTGAATTTCAGCATCCATAAATAAAGTCAGTTGGAACATGGCCACGCTCATTCATTACATATTGTCTATGACTGTTTTTGCTCTTCAGAAGCAGGGTTGCGTGATTGTAAATGAGAGGCTATGGCCTTTAATGCCTAAATTATTTACTATCTAGCCCTCCATTGAAAAAAAAAATGTTCAGCCCTTGCTCAGACTGGGCCAGCTGCCAGCAATCCGTTTATCCTTTTCATCTTTATCTTCTGAGAGCTCAGCTCCCCTTTCAAATCCTTCAAGACCCACCAGTGCCCCAAACTTCCAAGTGTTTCATCGTGATCTCAACTCAACAACAATAATTATTATTTTAACTGTCATCCAGTCCGCCCTGACTCCTGTTGATCCTATGTACAACCGAACAGAATGCTGCCCAGCCCTGCCTGAGTGGCTAAGGTGCATACTTTTATGATTCGTAGACTTTTCATTGGCTGGTGTTTTGGGAGATCTCCAGGTCTTTCTTCTGGTCTATCTTTTTTTTTTTTGTTAAACATACTCTTATTGGAGGTTCTTACATCTCTTATCACAATCCATACGCACATCCAGTGTGCCAAGCACATTTGCAATGTGCCGCCATCATCATTTTCAAAGCATTCTCTTCCCACTTGAGCCCCTGATATCTGCTACCCATTTCGTCGACCCCCCTCCCCCACCCTCCCTCCCTCGTGAACCCTTGATAAGTTATAGATTATTTTTTCCATATCTTACATCATCCTCTGTTGCCCCTCACCCACTTTTCCATTATTCATCCCCCTGGGAAGGGTTCTAGATTGATCCTTGTGATTGATTCTCCCCTTTCTCCTCCACCCTCCCCTAATCCTCCTGGTATCTCTACTATCATTGTTGGTCCTGAGGGGTTTATCTATCCTGGATTCCCTGTGTTGCAGGCTCTTGTCTGTAGCAGTGTGCATGCTCTGGCCTAATCTGATTTGTAAGGTAGATTTGAGGTCATGATAGTGAGGTGAAGGAAATGCCAAAGAACTAGAGGAAAGTTGTGTGTTTCATCAGTGCTATACTGAACCCTGACTGGCTCATTGTAGTATTAAATTAAAAAATACTGATTTTGAGGGAGGTGGGGGGAGCCCAGCCCCCACCCGCTGCTACTCCTACGAGTTCAGTAATACTACTTCTGGGTTCAGTAATGCACAATTGTATGGTTGAGATATATAAGCATTATATTAAAGTCATCAAGAGCATGAGAGATAATACAATAATACAGTCAGGCATGTTACATAATACCATTGCTCACCTCAGCCCAGCTTGGTGGTCCACGTGGAGAGAGGGGGAAGGGGAGGAGGGTAAGGGAACAAGGGAGAGGGGAGTGACCAGGGAGTGAGCAGCAAGGAGCTCAGAGTCAGAGTCCGAGAGAGAAGTCCGCCTACATTGCTGACCCATGCCTATATACCTTTTGGGGGCATGCCAGCCCACTAATTACAGGTAGAGACATACGTCACAGGGAGGGGTTGCACTATAGGCTACACAGCAATGAGAGGGTGGTCTCTGGGTCTCCATAGGAACCATTATCAGTAGGGTGCGAACTCTGCCCTCAGGAACCAAACTAATGGTCCCAAGCTTCAGAGAGTAGTCCATTGTCTCCAGCAGCAGGGAGCAGGCCCACCCCTGTGGTGGGATGAGACAGCAGTCTGACAGCAAGTATTTGACTTCCCCCACAGCTCATCTCTACCCCTGACCCCTCTACAGATGGGCATTGGGCTTCTACTCCATGCCCGCCCCCCATTCACCTTGGGTATGGTTTATTATGGGTCTTAGATGCCTGATACCTGAACCTGTTGTCACCTCATGATCACACAGGCTGGTGTGCTTCTTCCATGTGGGCTTTGTTGCTTCTGAGCTAGATGGCCGCTTGCTTATCTTCAAGCCTTTAAGACCCCAGACGCTTTATCTTTTGATAGCCTGGCACCATCAGCTTTCTTCACCACATTTGCTTATGCACCCATTTTGGCTTCAGTGATCATGTCAGGAAGGTGAGCAACACAGAATGCTGGATTGTTAAAACAAAATGTTAAGGGAGTACTTGAGTTGAGGCCCAATGTCCATCTGTAACCTTAATTCTTAACATATAGATATGAGTACATAGTCCTATTCCCCTCTCATTATATATATATATATATATATATATATTTACATATGTGTATGCCTGTATTTAGACCTCTATAAATGTCCTTTGCCTCCTGGTTCTTTCCTTTATTTTCTTTTTACTTTCCTCTTGTCCCACCATCATGTTTGGTCTTCATTTGGGTTTAGTAATTCCTCGCTGCTACATTGCCTTTGATTAAGCCCCACCAGGCATCCTATGACCTTCCTTCCATTGATTTTAATTCATTTGTTGTTCCCTTGTCCCTGGGTTGGTTCCCCCCCTCCCCCAACTTCCATTCCCTTATCCCCCCAGAACCATTAGTCCCTTTTTTTTAATCTCTAAATTATTTATCCTGCCTATCTTATCTAGATAGACATGCAGATACATTAACAAGTGCAAAAACCTGGCAAAGCCAAATAAAGCAACAAAGGAAGTCAAAACCAACAAAATAATATCTTAGTCTGGATGCTCTACTGAAACCTGTTCAGCATGCATCAGAGCAACACACAGGCTTTCACTGAAAGACAGGTGGTGGCTATACATGAGGTACCTTTGCCAGGAATTGGACCTGGATCTCTGCATGGAAGATAAAAAGTCTTTGAACCACCCTGTCCCTTATAGCCTTCAAACTCTATATTGGATTGCTATGAGGAACTGACTTGATGGCATGGCTTTGGGTCCACTTAAAAAGGCATATCTGGGTGGTATAAATGGTAAATACACTTGGCTGCTAATTTGAAGGTTGGAGCTTCAGTCCACTCAGGTGCCTCAGAAGAAAGTCCTGGTGACTACTTCTGAAAAACCAGTCATGGAAACCCTGTGGAGCATAATTATAACCCAGCACATTTGAGAGTCACCATCAGGAGGAATCAACTTGATAGCAACTTTTTTATTAATCTTGGAAATGTTTCGTCCTCATAGTGTTGGATTTTAAGCTTTTATAGGAACCCTGGTGTCAAGGTGGTTATGAGTTGGGCTGCTAACTACAAAGTCAGTAGTTCAAAACCACCAGCTGCTCCTCAGGAGAAAAATGAGACTTTCTACTCCCATAGGGAGTTACAGTCTCCGAGACCCACAGGGACAGTTCTACCCTGTCCTGTAGGATTATCCTGAGTTGGCATTGACTTGATGGCAGTAGGTTTTTGTTTTGTTTTGAGAACAGCGGTTGTGTCTCACTTGTGTTGGTCTTCCCTCTCCTTTTCCACAGTTCCCAAGACAGTTCCCTTAAGAATAAACCCATTGCTGTCAAGTGCACTCTGACTTATTAGCCACCCCAACTGGGATGGCATGCATAAACTTATCTGTAGGGCTCTTTTTTGGGGTGTGTGTATATAATATTGGGGCAGCAGATTTCAGGTTTCTAGTGTGTCTTAGTTCAAATGAGGTAGGTCTGACCTAGGTTAATGGATGATCGAAAACAATTTGCACATCATAGGGCCGATGGATTTACAGAGAGTTCAACAGAGGTGCAGGTAATGACAGATGTGGAGCTCAAGACAAACAGGGAGTTGAGTCCACATTCCCTAGCATCTGTCCCAAGGCAAAGTACCAACACTTTACAATATAGGCAGCAAATATCTGCCACTCTTTCCCCCCCCCCCGCCCGCCCCCTTCTCTCAGTTTCATATAATACATTAGCTGAGGGTTTATAGTTCAGATCATTCGCTTTGTATTCAACAGTTTGAGCTACTAAATTAAACCTCCCAATAGTTTACCCTCAACGGTTCTCTGATGCTCGTCTCCATGTCACCCAAGTTAACACCTGTCGCTTTATCTTCGTTCCCATGCCCTCACACCTTGGCAGTCCCCAAAGTGTGTTCCCTTTGATACTAAAGTGTTTCTCTTGTTTTTAAAGATTTTCCCCCCTTAAAGCAGTGGTATCATACAACATTTGTCCTTTAGTAATTGGCTGATTTCACTCATCGTGATGTTCTTCAGTCCATCCATGTCATGAATTGCTTCATGCTTTCCTCACTGTTTCGTTAGCAATGCAAAGTAGTCCATTGTGTGCATGTTTGTGTGCATGTGCCCGTTTCTTACCCCTTCTCCTCCTGATTGGCGTGTAGATTGTTTTCATCTTCTGGCTATTGTGACCAGTGTTGTGCTGGACATGGGTGTTCATGTCTGTGTGATGGCTCTTATTTCTCGAGGATATACCCAGCAGAGGGATTGCTGGGTGATATGGGATTTCTATGTCCAGTTGTCCGAGGTGTTGCTATATCACTTTTTACAGTGGTTGTACATCTATACAGACCCACCAGTAGTATATAAGGGCTCCAATCTCTTTACAGTCCCTCCGATGTTTGTAATATTCTGCTTTCTTGAACTTACCTGTCAATGTTGATGTCGGATGGTATCGCGTCTTTGTTTTGATTTGCATCTCCCGAATGGCTATTGATGGTGAACCTTTCATATGTTTGTTGACCATTTGGTTGTCAACTTTTGGTTAACTGTCTATTCAACACCTTTGCCCACTTTTTTTTGTTTGAGCATTCTTTTTTTAAAAAAACATTTTATTAGGGGCTCATACAACTGTTATCACAATCCATACACACATCAATTGTGTAAAGCGCATTTGTACATCATTCTCAA
>NW_022111309.1:15649509-15658486 GCF_000313985.2 Echinops telfairi | reverse complement strand
CTTCTTCCATGTGGGCTTTGTTGCTTCTGAGCTTGATGGCCGCTTGATTACCTTCAAGCCTTTAAGACCCCAGACGCTATACTTTTTGATAGCCACCTTTGCCCACTTTTTAATGTTTTTTTTCTCTCTTTTTCTTATTGAGGTGTTACATTTTCTATAGATTTGAGAGATTCGTCTCTTGTCTGCTGTGTTATCATCAAAATTATTTTCCCACTCTGTGGATTCTTTTTATATTTTTTGATGCACATAAGTGTCTTATATTTAGTAGGTCTCGGTCATCTGTTTAGTCATCTGTATGCCTTTCCTCTCTTATATTTGATAGTATGTCTATGCCTTGCCACAGAGCCCTTAAGTTGGTCCCTATCTTCTCAATGATGATCTTAATAGCTCTGGGATTTACATTCAGGTCTTTAAACCATCTTGAGTCCGTTTTTGTTCATGAGGTACAGTATGAGTCATGCTTCATTCTTCTGTAGATGGAAATATCTGCTACTCTTAATCTAGTCTCCCAGGAGACCATGACAACAGCCCTTATCAAGGATTGAATGAGCGTTTTTTGTGTCTGTATTTGCATGCCTTCATTACATTAAGAAGGACTCAAAGAAAGATAAGAAGAGTTGATCTATACAGATACATGGTGGGCACCCTCTTCTCCTCCCTCTTCTTTTTATCTGCCTTTCATCATCTGCTTCGGTCACTTCACCATCATCATTAATCACAGAAATTTGGAGCCAGAAAAGCAACTCAGAGGTTTCTATGATTTAATTTTTAGGGCTATAAATTTAGAATGCATCAGCTATCTGATACCATTAGCCATACCCTGCTCTAAAGATAATCTGCTTAAAATTGATGCCACCTAGGGACTTAGGCTTTATTGATTACATTTCCTGCTAGACTCTGGCCTTTGCCTCTTGCTCGCCGTGTGCTAAACAATATGTCCCTGACCTGAGAGAGCCCTGCACCCTGCGCACAGAGGGGGCTTGAGGACTCTGCTCTCTGTGGCCAGGCAAGGGTAGGAGGCATGGATGTCACGATAGCTTTTTTCTTTCCCAACATCACAGAATTATTTCCAGGCTGGCAGCATCATTATTTAAAGTCTTTGGGAAGTAGAACTGCTTTGCAAATGCCAAGAAACTATCGTAGAGCCTCAAAATAGTATGGCACACTGTTACACACAGTCCCACAGGCAAGTAAGATCCCATGTCTCTGAGAAGCAGCATTCCCTTCCCCAAGATCCTGCCCTTTCACGTCACGGGTGGCTCCTGAGCGGGGTGGTGGATTGGTGGAGACAATGCCTGAGTGATGTGTTTGCAAAGGCATGTCAGATGCATTTGTTTAGGGACTAGAAGTGGAGAATGTTGAGACACACTGTAGTGGTTTATCCCTCCTCACCACCCATCCTCAGTGGTCCTAAAATGAGGAGGGTGGAGAGGTGGGATTGACCAATAGTTGTTAAGTGTCTAGTATATGCCATGTACCAGCTCCTGACTTGAGGGTGTATTCCCCCCGCGCCCCCCCCCCCAGCACAACAGCACCTGTTCTATTGATAATAATATACCCTCTCACAGAGGAAGAGGAGCCCTGGGTGCATGGGTAGGTTAGGTGCTGGGCTGCTTCTCATCAGGTTGCCCATTCAAACCTACCCCTGACTCTGGAAGAAGGGAGAGGCTCTCTACTTCTGCAAAGATTTGCTCCATGCAGTTCCACTCTGTCCCATAGGGCTGCCATGGGCCAGAGTCCACTCGATGGCAGTGGGTTTTTAGTTCACAGAAGGAGAGGTGGAGACTCAGAGACGTTACGTGATTAACTTAAGGTTTTAAGGTTGGACACAATTTAGTGGGAATGTAAAGCTCCGATTGGTATTTTTCCAGATACTTCTGGTGAACTTTCTGGAATTGGGAATATTTGGAGTAGGAGCTGTATGTGGAAAGTTATAAAACAAGTCTTTGAAATATGGAGTTTGATTTGATGTGGATGACTAGAGGACTCCGGAAACTCTATAAGCAGGGGATTATAAGCAGGGCTAGGGCTGTGCAACCACCGTCCAGAAAAGAAACATTGTTTGGGATGAGTTTTTTGTATCATGAACTCGTGGTGATGGCGATGACGATGATGGTAATGATGATGTACAGTCATGGCAGTGCCACGTAGACCATTGGATTGATGAGAATGAGATTTGGAAGAAAGCTTATGGCTGGAGACCAAAGAAGAGGAGTCACCCCTAGAGTTGGTCGTGAAGGATGAGGTGTGCCGGAAAATGTCGTGACAGGGGGACAAGATGGCCAGGGCAGTGCTTTCGATGTGTTTATGTACCTAGGAACCCCTTGAAGAGTCTATTAGCAGGCCGGTTCTGACGCAGCAGTGTAGGTGAGGCCGGAGATTCTGCGGTCCTGGAAATCTCCGAATGACCTGCTGCTGCTTGTCTGGGAATTTTGGATAGCCAAGCATGGGAGGACTGATCCCTGAGAGGCTACCATAGCCAACAGAGAGAAGGGGAGCAGAAAGAGAGAAAGAAACCAGGAGAACACATTCTGATACCTGCCCCGGGGACAGTCACAGTCAAGTGGTCACACACACAATTGTCATGAAGGAATCATCCAGGCAAAGAGGGGTGAAGAAAATCTGGTCATGGGGAGTCCTGGGGCCCGTCAAGAGGAAAGTTTCTGCGGAAAGAATAGAAGGTGGGTGAGGAAGTGAAGGTTAGGACTGCATTCATAGCATGCCACACTGTGACTCAAAGCAGTATTTAAAATAATCAGAATGAAAATGAACGCTGTGGTCAAGTGAAGGTCGTTGCTCATTATTTCTAGGTCGAGTGACCGTTTCTAAGGTTGTTTCATTTTTGGAATGTTTGCATGGTGCACATCCACATCACCCCGGTGTGTGCCTGCTGAGAGACAGAGTAACCACTCGGGGGCGTGCGGGGGTCCCTACCGAAATGGGACTGGAAGAGCAGAGGCGGAAAATGCTGGAGAGACCCAAGATAAAGGAAGGAAAAGGTTGGAGATAGGATTGAGGGCATCAGTTGAATGGCTAGCTTTGGAAACAAGGAAAATACTTTTTCCTTTCATGTCAAAAGAAAGAAAAATAAGTGCTCTCTAGTCAAGATAGATAGTGCAATCATTTATGCTTGCACCCCTTGGCTCCAAACATATAGTAAGGACAGAAAAACAGAAAAAAGATGTAGCTGGGCCGAAAAACAAGAGGAATATCCCAGCAGATCAAAGATGGCACAGAATAAAAGTGATGGACACTTTGGGGTGCACTTGCTGGGGTGCAAGTCTGGAACCAGGAGTTCAGTGCCAGAGGCATTTTGGCTGAATTCTTTGTGCTCCAGATTGTCAGGGGATTAGAGCTAGGCTTGCTGCGAGAAGCCAGGGACTCAGGGTCAGTCTCCCATACTCATAAAAAAGTCTCTGGAAAAAAATCGTACCATCAACTCCTGTCTGGTAGTTCGCCTGATAGGGATTTAAGAGCCTGAGGAAGTAGGTCCCAAGATGCAACCTGGGGACCAGGAACTAACTTAAGCCGTGTAACTAAATTGACAACCCTTCCGCTCCAATATGACTCCTCGATGTCCTGATCGATCAGCATGGGCCGTGGTTCAGGAGTGAAGTTCACAGTGGCGGGTGGAGGCTCCAGCAACAGCAGCAGTGGCAGCAATAGCAACAAAAACACGAGCCAGTGGCGAGTAAGCACAACATAGGAAATGAAAGAGGCGAAAACGACGGAGGAAAAACGTCCCTGTACTCTAAACAAACCACATGCTAGGGAACGCGTGAAGAAAACCATCTGATAAGGATGTCTGCTCTCATGACGTTTGTCTAATGAGGCTCTAGTAGTTCTAGCCAACCCAATAAGATAAAGAAATACATATCAGGATTGGTATGACCAAATCAAGGTGCCTTCATTATGGTACAAACGGTCAGTTCATTCATATTAAGTCAGCTCTTTACTCTGGCTTTGTCATGTGTCTCCATAGCCCCGTGTCATCTGGGACAGGTGACCTAGACAGAATTGAAGAGCGCTGGTCAGGTTTTACCAAACTTGCCCCTTAATTTAAAAAGGGAGTCTGAGTTAGTTAATTGTGCCAACCTGGCCGATAATCACATGGGGGGCTAATTGCAAGGCGGAGGGATAAATGGGTGGTGAGCCTCGCCTTTCTAGGTCTCGGGTCTCTTGCTTTGTGATGGTCGCACCAGGGTGCAGGCTGCCTTAGCAGTTCCCTGCTTCAGCTTGCAAGATTGACTTCCTACAAGACATCCCCAAGGAGAAGCCACATGGACCTATCCCGACCAGCCCTGGGTGCTGGAGCAGCTGTGTGGTCTCGAGACCCCTGCTAGTGCTGAGATGCTTGTTCGTTTACTGACTCAGCTTTCCTCCTGCAGTCGGCATCATTGCCTCTGTTTTGTGAGGTGGAGGACTTTGTGGACTGGTGTTGGGTTAATGGGTTAATGTTGGTCTTGTGGGCTTGGGCAGCATTGGGTTGGGATGTTTTCGTGATGCACCTTTTCTTTACATAAAACTCTCTTATACACGAGTTACTGTGGATTTGTTTCTCTAAAGTACCTAGACCAATACATAGTCCTTGGATATTGGGGGGAAGGCCATGGAGGTGAACTGCTGTTCTCGTCTCATCTATCATATCATGACTGTCTGCTTTTCGTAGAACCTACCACTAATGATGTCAAACCTGATCACCTGTCAAAGGGTGTACTAAGCGTCCCCATTACCAGGTGGGTGTGAGTTCAGAATCATGGCGACCCCAGGGATACAGAGTAGAACCTCACTTTATAGGATTTTCAAAGGTTTGACCTTTTGAGAGCAGAGAAACCCAAATTCACTGCCCCTGAGTCAATGTTGACTCACAGTGACGGTGCAGGACAGGCTGGAACTGCCCCTGTGGGTTTCAGAGACTGTAACTCCTTATGGGAGTAGACAGCCTCATCATTCTGCCTTGGAGCATCTGAGGGTTTTGAACTGCTGACCTTACGGTTAGCTGCCCAATGCGTAACCACTACGCCACCAGAGCTCCTCTGGAAGTAGAGATCCAGGCCTAATTTCTGAGGCACCTGTGGATGGGTTCTAACCACCAAGCTTTCCAGAAGGAATCAAGTGTTTAACCATTTCTATCATCCAATGCTTCCTCTTCCACTGGAAAGTTGCATTTTCTCCATCTTAGGACTTTGTTAGAGACTAGCCAGTCAGCATCGTGTCTATGCACGTATTCAAGGGATGCAGAATTAAGCTATCTGTATTCCTTAAGGTGGGGAGTTTCTATTTCAATTATTTGGAATTCTTCCGTAAGAGAACTTTGTTAAATATGGGGCTTTCAGAGAAAAGGAGAATATTATTTGACTTTGAGGAGGGAAGAGTTTCTTAAGATATAGACAATAAATAACAAAGGGAAGATTCATGCACTTGGAAACCTTAATCTAAACTAAAACCATTAGAAGACCCCATATACAAAATTGAAAGGTAAACCATTGGCTGAAGACATAATTTCCAGTGCATGTATCCACTGAAGAATTAGCATACAGAGCAACTAAGCTCCCACAAATAAAAAGGAGAAGACCAGCATATGAATAGACAGTTCACAGAAAAAACAAACAAACAAGGCAGCCAATGAGGATGAAATGCTAACTTCAATACGAATCAGGAAAACGTACCTTCAAATTTCAATTTATTGAAATATGGAGTAAAAGCTTAATCCAGTAAGTAATTATAAAAACATGAATTGATACCATCACTTTGGGGCAGTGGTAGATCCTTGCCTTCCATGCAGGAGACCCGGGAGGGGTCCCCAGTGATGCCCTCCTGTGCTGCCAGCGCCTGCCTGCCAGTGGAGGCTTGTGTGTTGTTAGGATGCTAAACAAGTTTCAGCAGTAACCTTTAGAATCCAGAGTAGGAAGGGGTAGGGAGAGAAAGTCCTGGTGATCCATTTCTGGAAAGCAGTTACAACTGGACACAGGGATAATGCAGGCTGGGGCGTTGTTTATTTCATTGTGCGTGAGGTTGCTATGATTCCTGGGGGCCCGTTGGGGGCTAGCTAACAAAGACTATCATCAATTTGGAGAAACATTTAGCAACAAACAAAGTTAAGGATTGATGTCCACTAAATTGTAGTGAGAGCCTCTAAAGCCAGGCCTCTCGAGCATTCAAAGGAATCACCTGAGGATACTGTGAGAATGCAGATGTTGGTGGATTCACCGGAGTCTGAGTCTCTCCTTTGTCTATCAAACTCCCAGCTGCTGCTGCTGCTGCGGCAGCAGCTGCGTCACACGCCCACATTTTGAGTATCAAGCTTCTAGAGCTGGGGTTAGCCCACGGTGGCCCCTGTCCGAGGGCCAAATCTGGCCCCTGTCTGGTTTTGTGAACAAAGTTTAGCTGGAACATAGCCACGTTTGTTTGTATATGTATTGCCGTAGCTGCTTTCAAACTACAAGGGCAGATTGATGGTCTGGAAAGCCTAAATTATTTATTATCTCAGCCTGAACGGCTTAGGGGGTTATAAGTTGGGTTAGCCGTGGGCACCCCCCTGCTGCTCCACAGGAGAAAGAAGAGGCTTTCTACACTCCTAAAGGGTTATGCGCTCAGGAAAACACAGGGGCCGTTCTGCGCCATTCTTCAGGGCTGCTGTGAGTCAGCATCAGCTCCATGGCGGTGAGGTTGAGTGTTAGTTTGCAGCCCTTTACAGGAAAACTTTGCTAACTGCTGCTCTAGAGAAACTCTCCGATGTGTGCATCTTTAGGCTCATGTAATAATATTGATTACAAGTTTCTTTGGAATAATGAAAAAATGGATGTAAGTATCAGCTACTAACCAGGCAAATAATGTATAGCATATCCACACAATGGACGGCACCAGTCCAAATGACAGCACTGGAGCCATGCGAATCAACATGGATACGTCTGAGAAGGCTCCTTTTCATTTAAAGTCCCAAATTATGCAAACCAATGCTATAATTTGCTTATAACAATGCTATAATTTGCATATGGAGAAGCATTGCCGAATGCTGCCTGGAATACTAATGGTCTATTTGAGGGCCCTGGTGCCCTTCCCTGAGGACAAGGAGAGCGAGGGCAGCGGGTCATGGGTGGACAGCCCCGTCCTCCTTCATGGCTGCAATGTACTCTTTCTTGCAAAACAAAAAGGAGAAGATAAAATATTACACATAGTTAATGTTGGGCACTGATATTTTTATATCCTCTGTGCCTTTCTGGGATCTCAGCTATTTCAAAAATTTGAAAAGGTTTTAAAAGAAAATCAAGACAGGGAAATGCATGCTGAAGAGAGGCGAGAATGAAGATGCAGAAAGGCATTGATACCCGATATTCTCCCTCATCTCAATTAAGCAAGAGGAGCCAAGTGCCAAGTGCCACACATAGTCCTTAATAGAGTCCATTTGAAAAAAAAAATTATTGGCATGTAATTCATAAATCTTACAATTCCGTACTTTGATCACATTAAGAAGAGGTGTATATCACCATCACAATCAATTTTAGAACATTTTCTTTGTCCTGGGACTCCTTTGAGAATGACGGGTTTTACCGCATGGCTTGGGGAGCAGTTTCCATCTGCGAGGCCACTGTATCCAGACTGGATGGACTTCGGTGTTTCTGGGATGAAGAGGGCACTTCCACCTCCCCGGTGGTAGTCAGGAGTGTGGCTCGGGGTAAATGTTAATGGTCAGAAGCAGTAATCCTGAGCCACACTCGGGATTACACTGCAGAGAAGTCCCTTAACAAAATTACTGACATAATTAGACCGCCAGGGAGGTTACTTTATCATACCTGGAATGTCTACTAGAGAGATTAAGACGAGTCATTTCTTAAGAATTACAGGCCTGCAATATAAAACAACAAATTTTATGTAAAACAATGTACTGCTTTGGGTACAAGATTACTGACATAATTAGACTGCCAGGGAGGTTACGTCGTTGCCAGCCTCTTGTAGAGGGCTCCGTGATGGTCAGGGCCAAGCAACAAACACAAAACAGAAAGCACTTGCTGTGGGGTTGCCTCTGAAGCGTGGTGATGTCATGCGTGCCAGAGAACAATTGTGCTTCACGGGGTTTCCTCTGACTGTGACCTTTTGGAAGGTCATTGAGTTTTTCTTCAAACAAAAGGCAACCTTTGGATTAGGAGCCAAAGCACGTTGGCCGTTTGTGCCCCCTCCTCTTTGAGCTGCTAGGCCCTTCAGGAGGCCTTCAGGGATGGGCTTCTACTTTTGTCTGAGAATCTCATTGCGCCCCTTGTCCCCCATTTCCCTCGAAGGGGCACTGTGACTTCCCTTGGGCGTGATGACAGGATCCCTCCCTCTTAGCCCCTCCTCGTTGCATCTGTGCACAGCTGGAGCCAGATGTGGCCAAGCTGGCAAGAGTAGCCAGGCCCCGCTCTGCGCCCACCTTCCCCGAAGCATCAAGGAGTCTTTGTAGGAAGAGATCTGTACGTTCATGCTGATGATCTCAGTTCAGTCCTCTGTTCCAAGTCGATCTCAGTACCACACGGGACTTTTTGCATCGTGCTTGTTATTATAGCGAGATGGAAGTACTTGACGTCACAGCATGCCCTGAACCATGCAGCAGCTACGCGAGAATGTCCTGCCGGCTTTCCTCTGCGCACGTGCAGTGGCCTTGAGTGGGAAGCCACTCGATGGCAGCTGTGACCAGAACAAAGCCGTGGCATTAGGACTCACCCCCAGTGCCAATGCCACCTGCTCTTTACAGGGCCTGGTGCACTTGAATGAAACCCAAATGAACTCACTGTCAGTTGATTCTGACCTGTAGTGAACTACCTCTGTGGGTTTCTGAAACGAAATCTTTACAGAGGTAGAACATCTCATGGGCAACTCAGAATGCGGAGACACAGGAAAAAGTAGTAGTCACAGCCACATGCCAGGGATCCCAGAAATCTTGGGGACCCTCTTCCCAAGTGCTTGGAGGGCTATTGCACAAGTAGGAAATGAAGTGGGGCAT
>NW_022111309.1:15625097-15648312 GCF_000313985.2 Echinops telfairi | reverse complement strand
CTGCCCTTCAGTTAATCCCACTTGTGTTTATCAGCTAGGCTGGCACAATAAACCACCTCACCCACCCACCCCACAAATTTGGCAGTTGAAATCCACCCAGAAGCACCTGGGAAGACAGGTCTGGTAATCTACTTCCAAAATACCAGCCATTGAAAACCTTAAGGTGTCTAGTTCGACTCTGACACACCTGGGGTTGTATGAGTCCGAATTGACTCTACGACAGCGGGGGCCAGCCAGTTCAAGGTGTTGGAAGATGATGACTTAGCCACAAGCCAGGAAGACTCAGCACTTGACTGTTGTTTTTACTATCTCCAACATCGGCACATCTTTAGATTTCAGGGTGATCTGTGGTGCATTAGATGGTAGGATGGTTATAGGGGGAAACTGCTTGTGACTCCTTCATCATCCCATTCTGGTGCACAGCCTGATTCTAAAGCGTTTCACCTCTTCTTACATCTTTGGCAAGAGGCTGTGGCAAGAGTACCACCGTCAATGAGGCAGGGTACAGAGTGGGCTCCTCTTGCCTAAAACCTGTCCTTGGCACCCCCCTCCCCACCCTCTCATTTTCTCTCATGATGAGATTCTGCCTTAGGTTCCCAGCTGGGACCTCGGAGCAAGGACCCTTGGGTACGAGAAGGCGTCAGAAGGTTCATGGAACAATCAATCCCATTATCTTCTATGAAGCCCTCCTGTATGTCAACCAACTCTTCGGTATGAAATGCTTTTTGCACAGCTAGTACTGTTTTACTGTGCTGAGCAGTTTCAACTCGAAGATGAGGCGCTAAGACCTTTGAAGGGGCCCTGTTTGAGAAGAATTCATTTGGCGCCAGTCCTTTCGTCGGGGCTGTGATGTAAACTGCGAGGACGTTGGCATGTCAGGTAAAGAGCTGTGTAGGCGGAAAGGGCAGGGACCTCCTTCTCCCTGGAAGGTTCTGGAACGTTGATGGTTCCTGAATACCAGTGTGCTGGAGTGGAACCCCCATGGGGAGTGATGTTTAGAGCTGCTTGGGAGATCGTCATGAGAATGGAGAGCTTCAGGAGCCCAGGCCCTGTTTCGTGTCACATGGCCCTAGGAGATTGGCCGCTTTCTTGCTGCTGTGACCATCCGAAGATTCATCTTTGAGGATTTGACCTGCTCTTGGCTCAAAGAGATTGGCTCCGAAGCCACTTCTACAATCCTGTGGGTTCTCAGCAACCCCTCCCTCCTTGCCTTTTCCTTCACTCCCACCTCCATTCCTAACCCGTTCCCAGAGTCTCTGGCTAGCTTCTCAGGAAACATATACCTAGACAATCCCTGCAGGCCAGCCTCTGTTCAGAACTGGTGGCAGAGGACCTGCAAGTAACTTTGTGGTGGATACTTTGTGGGGAGCTGTGGGTGGATGGAAGGAAAGGTCGGCCAAAGGGTTGGGTGGGCAAGGCTCACTTTAGCCTTGCCACCACCCTCTGCCCCCTTCCCAGTGTCCTCTGTGACCCTTTCCTCTCCCCACCTCCCAGTGAGGTTCCCAGGCAGAGGGGGAGGAGTGGAGGAGTTTGGAGCGGTGCCTCTTAATGCTATCAGGCTTCCACATTTGGAGTCTTGGAAGGGCTCCACCCGGGAATGTGTTCCAGAGAAAACAAACTTCAGACCCCAGCTCATATGGGAAAAGGCTCATGTTCATGGAGGCAGCATGGGGACCTTGGCAGAGACCGCTGTGGGCTTGGTCCCTGCTTCTAATGGATCTGACATGGAGTCTTCTAGGGCCCACGGACATTCCCTGGCCTCCAGAGCAGATATTGGTCCACATGCTCTTCTGATATCTCTTTCATGGGTGTGTGTGGGGGGAGGGGGCAGGTTAGTCCTAGGAGCTCCAGGGAACCACCAGCATTTGTTTTTCCAATGACTTATACCCTAACGAGGGCAAGAAAGACTTAAGGTGCCACCTCTTGTGCCTGCTCTGATCCTTCCCCCTTGTCATTTTTCTGAAGCTTCTTGAAGATCCGCAGAATTGCCTCCAGGGGGTGGGAGGACCCAGAAAGAAGGCCTTGTGAGCAGCAGGGGCGTCTCCCAATACACATTTCCATTTCTGGCCCTGAAACGGCGCCGAGTGTGTTAGAGAAGGGTCCACCATTTGGGGCTGTAGGAAGGAGGTGAGGGCTAGGATGTTAGCAACGGGGCAGGACAGAGTTTGTGGTCACAACAAACTTTTCTTCCTTGACTCCATCTTGCATCCATTCTCTGGTGTCATTAGAGGTTAATGAATCTGGACTGTGTGCATAAAATAAACCAGAAGACAAAGCCATATCGATAGAAGATCTGGGAACACCTGGATTTCTATTTCTGGCTTTGTGCACTTAAGAAAAATCCCACCCTATGTATTTTTTTTTTGTACTTGGGCCTCAGTTCTGACCATTAACTCCCCCATGTCTGCCTCTTCTGCCAGGGGTCTTTTCAAACATAGACAATCATGGGATATTAAACTTGAAGGACAATAGAGATCATCTAGTACCATCAACTCACTATATATATGAGGAACCAGATGTCCAGAGTGGGGAAGTGTCTTACCCACGGGCACATGGTGAGTTATCTCCTTTGACATCTTTGTCAGTACCAGCCCCTCCCCATCAGTTTTGATCCTAAAAATATCTCAAGATCCCTTTCAATCTCCATGCATCCCAGAGGACTGGGGGACGACGAGGTCCCTGAGGTGAGAGGAAGCTCTTCCTGGAGGGGAAGTTTCAGGGAACCCAGCTGATGGGGCTGGTAGGCATCAGAGGAAGGCAAGACCTTGCTGAGATAGGCTCGTGCCACAGGCATGTTGCCCAGACTGATGACCTTCCTTCCCTTCCCCCTCACTTTCCATAGCACCATTGCCCCAGGTTAGCCCAGGGTAGTGCCCTCAGCTTCCCCCCACATATGCCAGAGGAGAAGAAAGGGTCGGCTGGCTTCACAGGTCTGACCCTGCTCCCTTCAGAGAGAGAGGTCTCAACATCCAAGATGACACAGCTGTTTTGGTCAAACACTTGCTTGGAGAGGAAGAGGGGGGATTCTCAATGCAACCAGATTCTCTTTGTACCTCTGCCCATCAAATCCCCAATAGCCAGCTACCCAGCATGCCTTCCACCTTTGCAGTGCTTTACAACCCCCCTGTGCAGCAAGTGAAGGCGATTGTGATGAAGGATTTGTTGAGAGAGGGGTTGGTTCCATCATTTCAAAGTGAGGGCAAACTTACATAATCTTAAAGGGCAAGTAGGAATTGATGTCTGTATCCCAGGGATGGCCTATCCATAGCGCTCATGAAAAGAGAGGCTCGCTTCATTAATAGTTACACACGCGCGCACACACACACACACACACACACACACCCTACAGATACTTGCTTATTACAGATTAGTTTATTCTGAGATTAAAATAGCAATAGTAACAATATTGGCAGTAAAATAGCAATGTCTTCCGGGCGTTTTGAGCAGGAACGCCTACGTCTCGGACCTCCTCCGTCTGTCCAGACCTGGGTAGCCAGGAAGGAGGTCAGCTGTCACGGAGTGGCCATTTCTCTAGCTTAACTTCTCCAGAATATGCCCATCTCCTCTTGGACTTGGAATTCTGGGAAGGCCGAGGGATCAGCCATCATTCCCCACATCTCCCACTCATCAGGTGCAAGGAACAGAACAACAGGGCTCACAGGCTTAGAAGGCCCACCACTGGGGGTGGTTGCAGGTAGTCTGTGGGAAGCAAACCCCAAGAATTAGAAATGCCTTTCCCCCTAAGAAAGACCGCCTTTCTTCTCCTGCCCCTTAACACTCTAATGGCCCCAGTCTCCACCTCCCTGCTCCCACCAAGTCACCGCTCATCCTGCAGGATTGGCCTCTCAGAAAGGTGTTTGTAGACAAAGGCCCACTTAGATGAGACTGATTCTCGTCTTCCATCATGACCCGAGGCCAAGCCCTCCCCCCATGTTCTCCCCACCCCCTTCCCGGCTCAGTGGAGGCAGCAGCAAAGTAGAGTGTTTCCAGTTCCTCTGACCATGGTTTTCAATTAATCACCTCCTCCTCTCCTTCCCTTTTGCTGACAGTTCATTTGGCTGCTCCCAATATACCTGTGTTTGCACCTGTAACCTTCCCCCTTGCCAGCCCCTTCTCTGTTTCCCCTCCCAGTTTTGGTCTTCTTTGGGGGAGGGGTTTTGGTTTTTACTTTATTTTGCTTTTTTCTGTTTTTCTGTTTTTTTGTTTTTGTTTTTTTATAGGTTTCAGAGAAATTATGTTGAATCCAATAAGCCTTCCCGGACATTCCAAGCCTCTTAACCATGGCCTCTATGTTGAGGATGTCAATGTTTATTTCAGCAAAGGACGTCATGGCTTTTAAAAACAAAATACAAACCTCCTTTTAAGCCTCCCTGTTTTGATGTCACCTGGGTAGGCTGGGCCCTCTGAGAGGTTGGAAGCTCTAGGCATTGTTCGGTTCGGATCCAGGGATGCTCCTCAGTAGCAACTGCATGAGTCTCCGATGCTCCCCACTTTGTGACTCAACGAGACGGTGTTGTCCCCAAGCCACCACGGGCAGGGCCGGCCTTTCCTCCCCCGTCATCACTGTGCTCCTTTCTCCCGACCTCCGAGCCCGCTCCTGCCACCATCATTAGAGCCAATAAAGAGGATTAGAAACCTGTGCACCAGGAGCCATCTGTTAAACCCACTAGTCGTTATTTTGCTTTACCAAAACCACTGGCCACCACAAGAAAGCCTGATGAAGTCCAGCCATGCTCCGGCCTCACGTCCCTGCTTGGATCCATGGGACGTCCCCAGCTTTCCCTAGGAGAACGTGTTGTCCTCTTAGTGACCTCGTCGCCTGGCAACCTCCAGCTGGGGAAGAGTCACAGAGAGCACACGAGGTGGAGACGGTGCGATGAGGAGGGGGAGCCAGGCCCACGTATCGTGCATCAGAATAGGTCTCAGAGCAAAGAACGGAAGCCAATCATTTTATATGGATATATGTATGTATGTATGTATATGTAGGTATATATATATATATATATATATACATGCATACATATATTTTTTCTTTTTTTGGTGGAGAAAAATTCTACTTTTTTGGACACACTTGCCCCCACTTCCTCCTCTCTCTGGAACAGCCCACAGTGAGTGCGATGCTAGAAAATCCCCTGGAGGGGGCTTCTCTCCGGGGCTTCTCTTTGGCCCTTAGAACAAGCGTTGGCTGCAGGAAGTCTTGCCAGTGAACTCACCCTCCTCCTAGGACCACAAGGGACCAAGGGAATCAGGTACCAAGGCCCCTCCTGCTGGCCCATGATCCTGGGATTGGCTCTCTTCCCCTCCTGTCACCTATTCTTGACTCTGAGAACTTTCTGAACCCCGTGGAATCACCATTTGAAGACCACGATGAACTGAAGGGGAAGAGAAGGGGAAATTGGCCTCCTCCAGCCCCTCCTGGCACCAGTAGGAGCGTCAGTCTGTTCTCTGGTCAATATCCGTGTTTCCTTCATTTGCATTGACCCATGACTTACTCGGTGGCCAACCCACCCCCTTTTTTTATTTCATCCATGGGGGAGGAGGAGGGGCGGACTGCCCACATCTTCTGTAGGAAAGACACAGTGGTAGTGATTGGGCAGTACCCTAGATTGGCTGAGAGGTTGGCTGAGTGGCTGACTGGCTCCGACCAGCTCACCTACTCAGGGTACTTCCATTGTAGGCTGCCCGTGTGATGGTGGAGAGCATAGAATGGGGCCTCCCACTGGGGAGCTCATGGGGGAAACAGTGGTTGTTTGAACCCTGGAATGTGGAGTGGTCTGCTATAGCAATAGTTAATGGAAGTTAAGGTATACTTCTGGGAGCTTCTCTTGGGAGTTAGGATTTGCTTTCCGGGGTTTCCTTGGATAGATGGCTCCAGGGGCTTGGAAAGCCGAAAGCTGTCCAAGTTCCTGTGGAATATGGGGGGTGGCCTCCCAGGCACCTGCATTTCATATGGAGATCAGCTTTTCCCAGGGCCTCCAGGTGTGTGTTTATGTTGCCCCTTTCATGTTGGTCACCTTGGCTTTAGGTCAGGCGATTGCCCACAGTGCCCTGTAGTCCCTCTGGGTCCAGGGCCAACTCCCAAGTGTGGCTTTAAAGGTATAAGCTTGAGGATGATTTTTTTTAATTATTGTAAATCATTACCTCATTTCTAGCCGCACAGGCTCCATCCATCCATCCCAGCATCTTTTACTCTGCCATCTTCCTCACCTTGTGCTATGACAATGGGGCGTTGTGTTTCCAGAGACTTATAGGAGTGTTCAGTGTATAGTTTCTTAATAAACACTTTATTTTCTAATGAAATGACTGCATCAGACCTCTTATTTGGAAAATTTGGAAAGAACATTAAAGATACAGCTATTTCAGGACGACCCATATCTCTCCATACTCTCTGTTTCTCTATTACGCTTAAAGCATAGTCTAGGCTCAGTCTGATTTGCAAACAGCATTTACAATCTGTTTCATGGCACGCCTCCTGATGGGTCAGCTCCTTTGAGTGACGTGTTCCGTCATCTTGCTGAGACGTCTTGCTGAATGATTTGTCCAGGGTCACACAGCACATGCGTTAGCACTAGACTCCAGCCTGATCTCCAGCACACGTGACTCAGGTCACAGAGCTCCTCCCTTCTCTGGTGGTTGGGATTTTTTTTTTCTTTTTCCTTAGGTCTAAACCACAATGGGCACAGAGAGCTGCTCTTCCTAACCAGTGGGTAAGGATGGCTAAGAGTAGAGCTGAGGGCCCTTTATCTTAGGCATGCCAGCAAGCCAGTGTGATTCTTCCTCAGCCAGAATTGTTTTGTGTTTCTTTTGTGGACCTTAAGGAAGTGACTTTGTCCCCAGCTCAATCAGTATTAAGAGGTAACCCCTTCATACACACACACACACATCCCTTCATATAAATGTGAGGGTAAGTCAAAACATGCTATTACTGCATTCTAGTTCCTAAGTGCATGGGTTCACTCCAAACAAAAGGTGTGACACCAGTGATCAGTGGGTGGTGGCAAACAAGCTCTCTCAGTGACACGCTTGGCTGAGTCACTTGCTTAGGTTTCCGTCAGACCAAGTGCAGTCAGAATGGTGGCTTCTGAGCGGACTTCCTGGACCAGTTATATACAAGGCAGAGCGGTCAGCTCAGAAAGTATGACAGCTGCTTGGGGACTCCACGCGGCAGCCCTGATAGAGTTTCTCAAAAGCACAGGACAGGGTGGGGGCTTAGTAGGGAGACGTTTCGAGGAAACTGAAAGCTGCATGGATGAGGAAGAGGCAAGGAACGTGTGCTGAGGGCTTGTTTCCCTTTGCGGGCAGCAAGGCTGTTCTAGAAGAATTTCATTGGGAAAGCTTCCCCCACCCACCCTACAGTCCTGCCCCTGCCCCTCAGACTTCTTTTCATTATCCACATTCAGAAAACATTCCAAAGGAGCCTGGTGTAGGTCCCCCGAGAATGTCGGAGCTGGTGTGAACTGAAGAGTGCAGAGCTCTTTGGTGGAAGGATAGAGAGCTGGAAATACCACCGTTAGAAGTGTACAGACATAGATGGAAGCTATGTCAAGAAACAGCAGCTTCACATTTGATACTTTTCCATAATAGAGTTCCATTCTTTTGTAGCAATACTTTTTGACTTTCCCTTAGCTGCGCATGCCTATATACACACACCCACACACCAGTATGTATGTATATATATGCTGCCAGAAGAGGGGATGAAGCATCTCAGGGTCTCAATGAGGGTGAAATCCTTTGATGAGTGACCCTTCTGTCCCTTGTGGACTATGAGAAAGTTAGGGGAGTTGAAATGCCTTCTATCATTTAGGATCCTTTCCTTTTAGGAAGAAGGGCACTAACATAAAATCGAGACTCTGTTTGGGAAAGTAAGGAGCCCGGGAAATGGGAGATGGGACTGCAAGTCAAGATTTCTGAGTGGATGGCAATTTCCAGGGACCTTAAGAGCCGAGTTACTTTGGAAGTGCAGGGGAGACAGTGACGTAATCTGGGGGGCTCGAGTTGCGAGTCCTACACTGAACAGGCAGGCTGGGTGTCTACCTACTTTCATTTATCTTCTGTTGAAGTCGGATCTTCTTTGAGTTGCCCTCCACTCCCACCTCCCACGGAAGCTCTTTGTTCTGAGATGAGCAAAGTACGTGGTGTGCCCCCAACTCTGCATTTCCTTGTTCTTCATCAGTCCAGGGAGTTGAGATTGGAACAGGGTGCCTCAAGATTGGAACCATCCTGGGGAATAGAGGATGGAGGGGGCATCTGAAGGAAGGATGTCTGTAGTTAATAAGGGTGTGATGGAGCATCATTTTGTTCTGACGCATAGGGCAAGTCCGTCCAGGTGTGGGTGGAGAGGTGGGGTTGAAGCCACTCTGGAGAAATTAGGAGAGAACAATGTGGATGGTCCAGGAGGACAGCCAGTGCCCACCATGGATGGGGAACTTGTGGTCGGGGTTTTTGAGAGGTCAAGAGGAAAAGAATGAGGGCTGGGATTAGTTTAGAAGTTCAAGGTAGGTGAAGAACCTGGGCAAAGACCTGTCAAGTGGGTTTGACTTCGTGTGTAAAGTATAAGACCGAGCCTTGCGCTGTAAAGCATGAGATCTGAAGAGGGTCGAGGCCTGAGACTGTGGCAGAAGGGCCAGATGATGCGAAGCTTGGGAAAGTTGCTGGGCAGAATGAGGACGCTGCTGAGCCGCTAGAGCATTGCAGTTCCCAGGACTCTCTTCTTCTGGTGGTATCGAAGTCCCCAGGTGTTTAGCCCCATGCAGAGCCTCTCCCATCACCAGAGTTAGCAGGGGGCGGAGGTGGGAAGCCCCTAAAAGGAGGGTGTGGGCTTGGGTTGGCCTTGGCTCAGGGAGGCTCAGAGGATCACCTGGCCTGCAGCTCCCTGACCTCCTGGATTCCCCTTCTCACCAATAGGGTCTCAGAGTGGTTCTTTTGAATGGCAGCTTCTGTTTTAGCCTTGGGCCACTTTGTCCCAGTGGCTGATGACTGACGCTGGTCAGGTATCCAGTGTGTGTCCCAGGTGGCTCACAGTTCTGGAGAAGCTGGCTGAGGGTTACTGATTCTGGACCCTGTTTTGTAAGGTGAACGTGCCTCACTTTGGAGGCCAGTGGGAGAAAGCAGGTTTCCTGACTGCCCTGCTCACACTTGAATATTCTTCATGCCACCTCTAAGATCTCCTACGACTTCTTTGTTGGTGCACTTTTAGAAAGCACCAGACATGGATTGGGCAAAGAGCCGGAGCCCAACTTCCTGCAGGGTTTGCTTAATCTCTGGCTACCACGGTGCAGCCAGGTTGAGTGAAGGCTGAGCCCGCTGAGGACTGTGCAGAGAGGCCAGCTGGACAGAGGGCATGGTCAACACTGCCCTGGCTTCTCTGGAAAGGTGGGAAGGGTAGAAACACAGAAACATGGCAGTGGAGACGGTTTGGCGGCAGCAGGGAGGAAGAAGGAATAGTGGATGCTTAATTTGGACCTGGGTTTTTCAGGGCACGTCTAGAGCTCCTTTCCTGGACTCTACCACACTTTGCCTTCCAACCCTGTGGTGCTGGTGGGTGTGGACACAGCCTCCACTTTCTACAAGTAGCTGTGCTTCCATAGAAATCTTTAAAAAGCCTACTACTGCCCTCGCCTCCAAGCCCCGCCCTCCAAGAAAAGTCCAGCCTGTATCTGACCATGTGCTCCAGGAGCCAGCATGGACTCATCCTTTAGCCTCCTTTGAGCCCCAAAGTGAGCAGAAGGAGATATCCAAGGGAGGTTGGTAGTTCAGAAAGTTCAGGAGTCTGAGCCCCATTTCAGTGGGATTTTAGTCAGAGTTCCTTCTACACAATGGGTAAGACGTGCATAAGGCAACCCCAATTTCCCATCAAGTGAAAGCTTAACTTGTTCAGGGAGATTTCCAAGTGGGTGATAAGGTCTGACGCCTCCCTGCATGTGGTTCCCACCGAAGAGCCCTGCCCACTGTTACACACTCACTGCCACCATTCCCCAGAAGGGGCAGGGATGAACTGCAGTGTTGTACCTCTCTTATGTCAGCCCTTGGCGGGTGTAGGCATCACTTTGAAGTGGGGCTAACAGAGTCTACCAAAACTCAATGCCAACTCATCCTGACCCTGTAGGACAGGGTAGAACGGCCCCTGTGAGTTTCTAAGACTGTCGTCCTTCACAAGAGCAGAAAGCCCAGTCTTTCTCCTGAGGAGCACCTGTTGGTTTCAAAATACTGACCTTGTGGATTGCAACCCAATGTGTAACCACTATGCCACCAGGGATCCTCTGTAGAAAAGGACTTTTTCCCTCACGGGAGCCTCCTCTTCTCTAAGAGTCACTTGCCCTGAAATATGTGCTTCAAGACAAATCTGATCTTGATACTCCCTTCTCTACTGGGCCACCATGCCCGGGTGTGGTTCTGAGAGAGTGAGGCCTGCCTGCTGCACCCTAGACCTCCAGGTGGGTGTGAGTACGTGCTCTGGGTGGGGATGGTGGGACCTTGGAAGAATGCGGGAGACATGGGGGCATAGCCTTTGGAGGATACACACTCCCATGCTTCCTGGGAAAGGAGAGACAGGCAGGTGGAGCTGCTGAGGAGCATGGTTCCTACAGGGGCACAGAGGGTGCCGACAACGCCTATTTCCTGCCCAGGACTTCCAGACCAGGACAAGACCAGGTCCATCTGGGTCCAGTGTGAGAAGATGCTGGGAACTCTGGTATGAAAAAAAGGCAGGATGCCCCATGTCCCCAACAACAGTCAAAACGGTAGAGAAAGTATGGCTTAAGGGCTCTGGGGGAAACTTCAGACGTACAAGCAGGACAGGCCTGAGGTTGCCACATGGAGCCAGAGGCACCTTACGCTGCTCTCTAGGACCATCGTCAAACCAAGGGAGTCCCTTGGTGACACAAATGGGTGACACAAACAGCTGCAAACTGGAAGGTTGGAAGTGTCGGTCCACCCAGAAGTGCCTCGGAGAAAAGGCCTGGTTCTCTTCTTCTGAAGAAGCACTACAGGAAAACCCCGTGGATCCCTGTCTGCTCAGACACTCACAAGTCCAGGGAGTGGACGCGCTGGTTTGGGTGGGCTGAGGTCACCTCCTTTGCCTGCAGGAGCTACGAAGGCCTCTCTGGTGGAGTGGAACCTGACTTGGAGATGGCTGCGGGTGGAGAGAGGGGCAGGTGATTGAAGCCAGAGGGAAGGTGGCGCGGGTGGCTTGTGGCTCTCTGAATAGTCTCCCTTCACCAAGTGGTGTCTGCGAGTCTGGCCTGGTCATGATAGCCCCCTGCTCGGCTCTGCACTGGGTTCAAAGAGCAAGTTGTAAGGCTCCCCACAGGTCTGAGTTGTCGATTGTTGTCCCCGGCGGTGGCTTCATCCAAGTAAAAAGGTCAGAACGTCATGTCAGCTACCAGATTCGCCCCCAAGCCCAACTGTGGTAAGTAACGCCGGTGGCCTTGTTAGGTGACGGTGACAGCCAACTTGTCTCTGTGCGTCTGTTCCTCACAGTTTCTGTCACCGCTGTGCCATCACCCTGACACACAATGAAGCCTGGTCTGGCTGTGGGGACTGCTGCACTGGCCCAAGGTGCCCATTTCCCTAAGAAAAAGACCTTTCTCACTCCCAAGGTCAGCCTGTGAAGGTTGAGGTCTGTCCTCCAGAAAGTGACTTCTCTTCCCCGCTATGATGTGTGGCCCAGCCAGGCTTCTATGACAGAGCTCTGGAGTGCCACCTCCCTTTCCACCTAGACACTCACTCTCGCTCCTGTCTGCCCGGGGCCTACTGATGTGGTTTTCAACTCACACTGAAGCCGTCTCTACTTTGCAAGGCTTGGCCCAAAGCAATGAAGTCCTGACAATGACACGGATTTCTTAGGGGACGGGGGTGGGGTGGGGGGTGGGGGGCAGTCATGTGGAATCTCTGACACATTCCTAACCTATAGGTCAAGGGACATAGGCGCTTCTTTGGGGTGTCAGGAACACATGGCACAGAGATTCCTTGCCTTTAAAGCTGAGCTGGATTTGCCTGTGGGACCCATGCAACCGCCGAACCTCTCTGGCTTCTGGTCTCTCCTAGCACGGGTTGGAGAAGCAGGCTGCAAGATCTGCCTTACTGCTACCAAGGTCAAGATAAGGTCAACTCCTAAAAATCGATGTCCCAAGGGCCAGTCAACCAAGGTGTCTCTCTCCCAGGACCCTCCTGAAAATAGTCTTATTGAAAAGAGGTGCTCTAGACCACAAGCTAACTGCTAGCCAAGCCACGCCCATGTATTATGATAAACATACCACACTATCCATATTGTCTTCTGTTCATGCTAAGAGAAAGCCTGAGAATAATACCTCTCAAAGCAACGTTTGCTGTGTGCTTTCCTCTCTGAAGGCTCAGCCAGGCCAAGAGGGCACCGTGGAGACCAGTGGCTTTCTCCATGGTGGGAGGCAGTGCCCTCTGTGGGCCACAGCTCTGGATCTAAGCCTTTCACTTCAGAGGGTTCAGATATAGAGCTGGCCAGGGAGTGCCCGGGTCTGTTCTTTCCCACAGTCAGCAGGGAGCAGGGGAGGCGCCACCAATATGGAACATATTTGGGGAATGTTCTCCCTGGGAGGATTTAAATTCTCAATCCATGTTTTAATGACTCAAGGAAGGAATCATTCAATCTTTATAGCTGTCAATTTGGCATTTTTCCCCCTGCCATCACAGGCAGTTTCTGAATAGAGCCTTTAAGACTAAATGGCCGATCTGGACTTGGAGAAGACCAGAATAACCTCCCTGGGCCTTCACAGAGCGGTGTCTTGGCCATCTTCATCATTTTAGTGAGCCAGCCACTTCCAGGGTGATTGTCCCACAGCAGTGGGTCCGTGATCTGGTTCACTCTCTGCTCTAAATCCCAGACATGCAGTGGAACCTCGTTCTCAAACTCGAGTGAGTTGACAAATGATGCCGTGGGGCTCAAGGGTTCCCCTTTCCACTGGGTACAGCAGTCTTTGCTTTAATCTTATATGAGGGGCTAAGAGACCATCAAAGAACTTTGGAGAAGGTTACGTGGTATCACTACCTGTGGTAGGATCACAGAGTCCTGAGGTAGAATCACGGATAACCTGCAGTAGGTTATTAAACTTGACTGCTAACAGAAGGTTGGTGATTGGAGTCCACGCAGAAAAGAATTCCTTCAGGGGAAAAACCCGACAACTTACTTGCCAAAGAAAATCATCTGTTGCAAACTCTACGGGTCACAGTCCGTCGGACTGTAGCGCACAAGGAGGTCACCATGAGTCGGAATCAGCTCGGTGGCCCTGTTCATGGCGGTGGGATCAGACTGTGCATTAGAGAGTTGAAGGCTCTGTAAAGGCCGACTGTCAACAAACCTTGTAGCTTTGACTGCTTTCCAAAGTAAATTGGCCCTAGAACTTGCTTCACTTAATACCTCTTCATAGCCGCGGCACACACACTTGGGGAAACACTGAGCTATGGTATTGACCATCCGCTTCTAAAGAAGAACCGAGCAGCAGGTGTAATCAACTACCCGCCCTTAGATGTCAAGATGACCAACCACACCTGAGTCCCTCGCCCCAGCTGTAAGCTCAGTCCCTCATTTCCACCCTCTGCTTTGAAGAGTCAGGGTGGGTCGGTGTTCGGTGAGGAACAAGAGACCGCCCCTGGGATAGCTGGGAAGAAGATGGTAAGTCCTGTCCTGTCAGCGCTGAGCTCTCCCTCACTAAAGCACAGCACCTGCCCTGCCTGGAGGGCGGGGTCCCATCAACTGAGCGAAGAGCTGGGCCCCAGGGTCGGCGCTACCACTGACGAAGTGACTTGGGGTAAGTCACCTTGCCCAGTTCCACTCCGGGTTGCTGATGACATGCTTGGTGATGCCCTGGGGGAAAGGCCAGACCTGACGTTGGTGCTCCAGGTACCTGGTGGTCCAGGCTTGGGGGCTGGGATGGGCGTACCTGGGTGAGTCCTTCTCTTTCTGCTGCATGAGTAGAGTCTTGGGTGGAAAGCGTGACCTTTGCCCTCTGAAGGGTAAGGAGGCGTGCAAACGCGGGAAGGATAGTCCACCAGAGAGGAATGGCGCTCGCTCTGGGTGGGCTTGGTGGGTGTCTCTGGATGAAGAAGCAGAAAGCAGCGGCGTGGGGGTTAACAGCCCCTCTGTCACAGGCGGACGGGGCCAAGCGGGAGTTCTAGGCAAGATTTTCCGACTTTGATCTCAAGAAGGCAGTTCTGCCTAACAAATAGTCTGAAATGTCAAAGAATAAATGTTAAAGCTTGAGGGGCTGTTCCCTCAGGGCTGCCGGGCTGGCCTGGGAGGGAGAGACGGAGGGGGAGAGGGACCCAGCAGAATGCTGTGCATAAAGATTCCAACGTGGCTTTGTGATATTTAAGAAAAACAATTGAATTATTTATAGCAGAAAGAAGGAAGCAGGCTCCAGAGACGTGGCTAGGCTTCAGATGGTAGATTGCATTCTATTATTTAGCTGCCCCAGCCTTGAACTGGTGAAACTTCCCTTGTCAGGGTCTCGCTACTGACCTCTCCCTGAGTTATCTCTTATGATGATTTTAATTAAGGAAATCTATGTCCTTTGGAGGAGGGGAAGGGACAATGCCTCGAAATAATTGCTGCAGGTGAGAGGAGACATCACTTCTCTTAAAGGTTCCCCACACCTCCTCCACCAGCTCTCTCCTTGCTGACCAGCTTCCGGCTCAGTCTTCCTTGCACAAAGACCCACTGCTTCTGTAAGTGTGGGAAGCATGTTGCTTTGGGCTGTGGCCCCCACTGACCATGTCGATATGGGAAGGTGAATGTACCTCCCAGTTGTTGACCTTGAGAAACGCAGTCAATTGCTCTGTGCCCCTTCTGGGTCGGCTGGCCTAGGGACAACGCTATGTGTTCAAAACCTCAGTGCCTGGGGTGGGGGTGGGGGGATGGATGGCGTCTACATTGTGTGTGTTGTGGGGGTGGGTGGGGGGTATCTAGGACAGAAACATAAAGAAGACCAGTCAGGAGTGACCAGAAGATTGGTTCCAAAGGTGGAAAGAATTGGGTCTTCTGCTTGGTCATTGATGTTTTAGACGCTTAAAACAAATGCTTGGGGTTGACTACTCTTTCCTCATTGCATAGAAGGGGAGTTAAAATCTAGTGTTAATCCCAAAGTTGAAGATGAAATTATAAAGACAAACTTCTGCTTCTCCCCCATCCCTCTCAGTTCTCCACCTGTTTTTCATACACCTTCCACACCCTCAGAGAGGCTGCCAAATAAAGCCACGCCTGGCCGGTTTGGGGTTGGCCAGGTGAGGCTAGTCGGTGTGCAATCCAGATCATGAACTCACTCCAAAGAATTGAATTGGGGACATGTTACCTTTATTGGAAATATTCCTGCGTTTGGTTCTTTTCCAGACTTGTTTTACCCCAGCCTTTGAAGAGCGTAGAAAGCACTTTGCAGATTACATATCACAAGGACACTCCTTCCAAAGCTCTGAAAATGTACTTATTTTTACACTCAGAAATGGACTCTCCCTCACAGAGGGTGTTGCTACTCTCCACTGTCTTGGGTCTAGGGGGATAAACAACATTATCATTCTCCAGCAGGGACTTTTAACCCTTTGCGCTTTAGAACCCTCTTCAAACTCTTAGAACAGTGGTTCTCAACCTTCCTCATGCGGCGGCTCTTTAAGACAGTTCCTTGTGTGGTGGTGACCCCCAACCATAAAATTATTTTCGTTGCTACTTTATAACTGTATTTTTGCTACTGTTATGAATCAGGCGACCCCTGTGAAAGGGTCGTTCAACCCCAAAGGGGTTGTGCCTCACAGGTTGAGTACTGATGTCTCAGTTTCCTGATAACCCAAGTCATTTTTGTTTCTATGGACTATATGTGTATTGCATCTACTGTGTTTGAAAGTAAAACTCAGAAACCTGTAAAAAAAAAACGCCATTCTATTAGGCATCAGCAAAAGGATACCATCACCTCTCATGCAACCTCTGAAAAGCCCATGTATGCATGCGAGAGGGTCAGAGTGAATACATTCATACACCATCTTTATACTACTGTGAAAATTGTTTTGATACCTGAATTCTCTGGACAGTTATAGACCCACCAGGGTTTATTGGAAAATAGACCCAAGAAGATTCTGAAACCAAGAGCGGCTCCCCTCAACGCTAGTTAATAGATCAGTGCTGCTTTGGACAATCTGAATCATATTCGGTCACACCAGTACAGCCAGTGGACCTCAGCTCAAACCAAAGTAGCCATGGTCTTGTGTACTCCATGGCCGGGAAAGCGGGAAACGCGTTAGAAGGTCTTGAATAGGAAGACTGAGGAGTGGGTGTTTGTTGGCTCTGCAGAAGGACTGTGGGCTGGACGAAGCGGTGAACATTGGCTGATTGAAGAGATTCAGCATGCGTGATGTGTGCAAATTCCAGTGGGTATGAGCAGGAGGAATGGATGGCAGGGGAATGAAGAGAATGCATGACAAGCTCCACATATGTCAGCCTTCTGTTTCATAGCCTACCTTACCAGTCACCTCTGGAATTGTCCAAGGAGCACGGTGAAACTCTGCAGGACCCAGAGGGGTGTGTGTCTGCTTTAGATAGAGACTCTGCTTCCTCTCTCATTCTCCCAACCCCAGCCACCCGGGTAGAGGAAGATTGGATGAGGAAATGCGTAGTATCCTAGGGGGTCTCCCCAGGTTTGCCCAGCGTGCCATGAAGCAGAAGTATCTGTCTGATTAGGAGGTCCGAGAAGCATGACAGCGGTCGCACCTCCAGTTACTCATGCTTTACACCCGAGGGAGCAGGAACCACGGCAGAGGTGGCTGGGTCTGAGGGGCTCCTTGTCATTAACATGTCAAAATCCTCAGCAGGAGAACAGGATCCTTTCAGCGTGCCTCAGAGATCATTTGTCCATAGGTGGAGACATGTTTTAGTTGCTATACCTGGGAAGGCTGTGGGCAATCATTACAGGCAACCTCTTGCAGCAAAGAATGATTCAGCCAAAGATTTCAATCATAGTGAGATTGAAAATGTCCAGACTGTTGGGGATTCAGACTAGTGTTACCCTTAGACTTAGAGGGAGGAGCCTCATACTGCTCAGGGCCCTCCCTACTTTGGCCCTGCTTCAGGAGCCATGAGTCCAAGGATGATGAGAAATGACCCCTTGGAGTCTGTGTGTCCCTCCCTGCCCCTGTTCTAGACCAAGTTCCGGTTGCTCAAACCAGAATTCGTGACCAAATTGGCCCTGAACCAACTTCCACAGCTATTACTTGGTCTATTCACTGATTTGTGGGCTGTACTGTAGGTGTGTGTGTGTGTGTGTGTGTGTGTGTGTGTGTGTGTGATGTTAGACCCTAGAGGTGGCCAGGGACAAGTGCTCAGGGTTAATGGGAAGGGTGAAGTAGTTCAGGGAACTCAAGTGTTGCAGGCTGGGTGGGCACATGTGTGGGTAGGAGACCCCTTTTGGCATGTGGTAAATCCAGGGAAAGGAGCGGGCAGGGCCAACACTTCTGACACCACCTCAGCCCAACTCATCTTCAAGGAGCCCAAGGAGTCGGAATTCAAACCTGGCCTTTCTGAAGCCTCTCTTCACTGGGCAGGAGGGTAGGCTGCATCTCTATATAAGATGGGCTAGTTTCAGTTCCTAGATTCACCCAGAGGGACCTTTGAAGACAGGCTTGAAAAATCCCAGCCTTGCCAACCTGTGGAACACAGTTCTTCTCTCGGGCCACACATGGGGTCACCGTGAGCAGAACTGGTTCCACACCATCTATCAGCACTAATGGCTGAATTCATTGTTGCAAAAATCATTGGGCACATGAGATGTGAGCTAAGTATTCTCTTGTCCCAGGTCCTGGAAATGTAAGGTACAAGCCTGCTGCACACTGACAAGTAAGTGTGAAGACAAGGGTGATATTCTGTGAGGAGGTCACGTAGGGCTGGGACATGTAGCTCTTAAATGCGGTTCTTGGAAATACTGAGTCATGATAGCTATTTGCAGCTGTATCAATAGAAATGGCCCCACCATCCAAAGGCTCATTTTCAATGGAAATGTCCTGTCATTTAGAGAGATGTCAGTCTCTTTGAGCTTTGAGGAGCTTAATCCCATTCCCACATAGTTAAATATCACAGATCTTTGGGAACTGGCTGTCCAAGGAGCCAGTCTTCCTGCTGAACCATCTCTGTGCCTGGCAGTGCTCATGCTGTGTTATGCCCTTTTCAGGTTGCCATGGAGACCGATCATGAGGTCTCCACCATTGATTCATGCTCGTTGGGGGCCCTGTAGCATTCTGTCTGCTGTGACCTGCATGCTGTAGGAGACGGAGGGGCTGCACCCTCAACTGTGTCTGTGTACTGTTGTAAGCAATCTTCAGGACCAGAGAGGGAGAGATGCTGCAGAAATTGAATGGGAAGGATTTTTCCCCCCTTTAATAACATAGTGCTTTTTTTCTGATTACAAAAGTAATTTATCTTCACAGTAGAAAATTTGGTGAGATGCGGAAAAGCACACAAACACATAAAGTATCCACTGTCCCATCATCCAGAGACAACACTGTTAACATTTTCAGCTTTTTGCCTTCTAATCTTACATACTGATTTCATGATATAACAGGATCAAAGCACCCTGAGCATGTGCATGGTTCTGCTCCTTTTAAACAAGGATTGTTGGCATGTGCTTTTAAAGTAGTCTTTTGCGATGTTTCAAATACTGCTACAGGTATTACATAAGCATGATTTTAAAACGTTTGCACACAGACTTGTTTGTACATGGGTGTCCGTAGCAGTCTTTTTCAGGACAGACCTCCCAAGTGGGAACAAGCCAGTTGTCCCTCAGCTGGTGAATGGAGAAGCAAATGTACTACATCCGTACCGGGGGCTACGACTCACCTGTAAAAACTGCACAGTGCTGATGCATGTTACACCACGATGAACCTTAAAACACTAGGGGGAGGGGAGGAGGCCAACAGTGACCACTTAGTGCACAATGCCATTGCAGAAGAGGTCCACGTGAGGTGAATCTAGAGAGATGGATAGGAGATAGGTGTTTACCTAGGGCTGGAGTGGGGGGCTGGAAATTCACGGTGAATGGACCCAACACATAGTATTAAGGCGATGGCACCCTTCGAAAATTGGTTTGTGGCAGTTTGCTCAAGTTGCTAAATTAACTAAAATTCATTGAATTCTACATGAAAATTGTTGAATTTAATAATATGCAGCATATACCTGAATAAAGTTTACATATGCAAAATTTATGTCCATACACATGGACATGCAGATACACATGTATGTGTATGTAGACATATGGGGGTATGTATTTCTTAGTGGTTACTATCACCTGCCCTTGAGCTGACTGTTGGCTTCAAGCAGTCGTGTGTGTGCAGAAGAGAACCAACTGTCCCAGGTGGTTTGCCAGCCTGTGGAAGCGGATCTCTAGGCTTGACCTCCAGCGTGCCTTTCAATGGGGTCCACTGCCAACCCCTCCCATAGTAGTCCAGAGTGTCACCCAGGACACACACTTACACACCTGGCCTTCAGAAACTTCATGGGAAACATTCTCTTTTAAATCCATTTTCCCATAAGCTTTTTGAAGCGTTGGGGTGTTTGTATGCATGTGCTTATGTGTGTGTGTATATATATATATATGTGTGTGTGTGTGTGTGTGTGTGTGTCAGAGGATTTATATATTAGATATATCATCTGCCATTGAGTTGATTTTAACTCTTAGTAGCCATATAGGATAGAATAGGATTACCCAGTAGGGCTTATGGGAGCAGACAGCTTCATCTGGTAGCTTTGAACTGCTAACCTCAAGGGTAACAGCCCAATGGTTAATTCACTGTACCACCAGGACACACTCTATCATCTATCTGCCTGTCTACCCATAACAGTAGATATGCTGTTCATTGCTATAATTCACAGAGTCCTTACTTGTGAGTGTGCTTACTTGCAAACTTGACTTGTAACATTAACATCTATATTTGTGGCACCCAGTGGTCACTTGCAGCTGTGAGCAGATGCAGAGCTGCACACGTCCCTACGTGAGATTGACCTAGACTCCTTTAGATGTTTGCTAATTCAGTGTTTGTGGGGGTGTTTTTTGACTCCCTAAAATGATGAGAATTGACTCTATATGTGAGAATTCTCCCTGCTGATCCTAGCATGATGTATCTTTACAAGTCTTATATAAGGAAAGAATCTATCAACAAGTAAGACTGTATCATTTCCCCTCCATTTCTTCACAAATTAAACTAATCGTATCTACAGTTTCTCCAAACACTTTGAGAACGTTCTCATTCTTTTTTTAGAGCTCCACAGTATTCCATTACCTCCATGGGCTAAGACTTCTTTGCAATGTGTTGATCTTATAACTAACTCGGTATCCTCAGTCATAAGTCATTTTGCACATGTGAAAATATCCTTCGTGGATATATTCCAGGAACTTGAATGGGTGGAACAAAAGAACATTAAGGTAATTTCATATTGTTGGACCTAAATGTAATATTAACAATACCAACAAAAATACCAACTCATGCCCATTGAGTCAATTCGGACTCATGGCTTCCCTATAAGACAGGATAAAATTGGCCCCACGGGTTTCCAAGACTGTAATTCCCTACAGGAAAGAAAAGTCCATCTTTCTCCCTCCCACTGGCTGGTAGTTTCGAACTGCTAATTTCACAGCTTTCAGCCCCACTCCTAACCAGTATGCCACCATGGTTTCTAAATGTAATATGGACGTGAGGCCAAATAACTCTCATGATCTATTCAATGCCTCTACATTGTGCATGTAATTCATAGAGGGTTATGCTAGTGGTGGGATTCAAATAACTTAACTGGTCTGCTGCCCAATGACTATTTTAAGTACAAAAACCCAACATACCAAATGTTAGTTTATGATTTCATCCAGTTAATACTTAAATAAAAACAATGACAGAGGTAGACTGGATTATAAGAATTTTTTTTAAATGAGCTGATACCAAGGGCTCTAGTAGAAAGCAGGTGTTTTGAGAATGATGATGACAACATATGTACAAATGTGCTGGACCCAAATGACGTATGTACGGATTGTGAAAAGAATTGTATGAGCCCCCAATAAAATGATTTAAAAAAAATAAGGCAGGGGCAATGAGAAGAATCACGTTATATTCAGTGGTCAGTTCTCAGGCCTCAGTTCCATCCGCAGTAAAAAAAAAAAAAGAATTTAAAAATATTAAACAATACCTGGAAAGAGAACAATAAAACGGTTTATTTCCATATTATTTCTTAATGGGCAACCTTACTTGTAATATTCTTCACCTTTATCTGAGCATCAATGGTTGTGTGATTAATCTTTAAGTATCTTTTCACTGTAGGAATATTCTTTTAGAAATAGGCCAATTAGACAATAGTCATTGTATTTGACATATTTGAAACCAGTGAATTCTCTTCTCTAAACATATTCTGTTCAACCTTGAAAAACCCCTTTCTGCTCCTGCTGTACTTGTAGCAATTGTTCTGACAGTAGTATCTCTAGTTCTGTGAACACTCTCAGGAACTGCATAATTCACCGTAATATCCCCCAAGGGGAACTTGGGCCTGAACACAAAGATGAAACAAATGTCAGTGTGTCGCCCTCTGCTTGTTTGGCACCTTTTCTCTTGACGTCATACGTTTGCTTACTGAAGTAACCAATGCAAGTGAATAAAAATGTTGTAGCTCACCCATAGTATAATGTTTATGAAATGAATAAATATTACAAGTGTAGTTCCATCTGCTTTGTTATACCGATGGATGGAAAAAAAATCCTATATGACAGGTACTTAGAATACGCTGTTTGCTAATGAACATTGAAAAACAGTAAGGACTGTAAATATGTGATTTCCATATTGGGTGGCTGCCCAGCTGCCTACCTTGGAGAGGACTCTGATAACAAGTGCCATTATAACAATGGGTGGTTTGCTGAACTCAACAAAAATTACGTATTGGTTTTGCTGAACCGGGGCAAACCAAATGCATCCCACCACTGGGTTTTACCAATGTACACACAGACAGTAAGTAATTAGTAAGGAGGCTCCCACAGACTCAAAAACAGGCTTGATGTTGATTTTCTTTTTTTAAATACAATTTTATTTTGTTGTTGATAATACACATACCAAAACATACACTGATTCCACAGTTTTCACATGTACCATTAATGCCACCGATTATAGTCTTCAAGTTGTGCAACCGTTCTTGCCATCCTCGTCTAAGTTATTCCCTCTTTAACATAAACTCACTGTCCCCTAAGGTTCCTATCCAGTCTTGCAAGCTGCTATGGTCGTCAATGTGATCCGATCTTTTGAAACCTGATACCAAGTCAAGTGCATGGAGTCTCTCCTTTCTCCTGTAGAGAACCACTCACCTGGTGGTTAGCAGCCCTATGCTTAACCCATGGCAGCACCATCGCTCTCTCAATCCATATATACAGTTCCTCAGATAGCACGCTCCTTCAGGCAGACATTAGTGACTAGCTAGCACCGCTATTTCCCTCAAAGAAGACTAGAGGGGTCTTTGGGTTACAGTTCAAAGGTCATCTCAGGGAAATAGTTTCAGGGGCTCATCCTGCTGTGGTGTCCCATGAAGCCATAACCCTAAACTTTCAAACCAAGACACCAAATCTCAGGAGGTTTCTGGTTGGACCTAGGTGACCCTAGTAGCTACTCATTCTATTATTTTTTAATTTTTATCACTGTGGCTAATATATCCATCAGAGCTTTTGCCAACTCCATGTACCACTTCTTAACAGCATTGGCAAGAAATGACTGCACAACCTTCCCCGTAATCAACTCTACATTTTCATCACTGTTAACTCCCTCTTCCCCATGGCCTTCTACCTCGGATCTACAAACAAAAACAAACAAACACAGCCGTAATGCCATGGAGTCTGTTTCAGCCCATCATGACTCTATCATAGGGTTTCCAAAGATGTTTGCACGTTTAAGGGAGCAGGCGGCATCAAGTTTTCCCTGGGATGGGCTTGTACCACTAGCCTTGCTATTGGCAGCCCAGTGCTGATTGGATATCGCCACCTGGGCTCCTCCCATCCTGGGTAAGCACTAGTAACTCTTCTCTATACATTGATCGTTCCTTGTCTTTTTATAGAAGTAAAGTCATGCAAGGTTTGTCTTTTGTGATTGACATATTTCACTCAGTATAATTTCTAGGTCCACCACAGTAGCATGTATTATGATTGCATTTCCTCTACTGACTATGTACGTACCATCATATTTTTCTCTTTTTTTT
>NW_022111309.1:15615282-15624266 GCF_000313985.2 Echinops telfairi | reverse complement strand
GCTATATCTTTTGATAGCCGGGCACCATCAGCTTTCTTCACCACCTTTGCTTATGTACACGTTTGTCTTCAGTGATCGTATTAGGAAGGTGGGCACCCACTGATCTGATTTTTAGTTCTTTGATGTCTGATATGTGCCATCATATTTTGCAGATCCGTTTATCTATTGATGGGCATTTGGGTTGTTTTCGCCTTTTGGCCACTGTGACTATGAATACTGTTTCAATCAATATAGCTGGACAAATCTCTGTTTGAGTCTCTGCTCAACACAAGTTATGGTTCAGGGTATATGGTGAGGTCTGAAATGGTGGGGTTAAATGGTATTTTTAGTTTGTAGAGGAGGAACCAGCACACTTGTCCGTGATGGCTGTACCATTTCTTATTCCCATTAGCAGTAGTTAACATATATCTTTCGTCTTGAAGCAGAGACCTGACGTAAGGAACGCTATCTCCTTCTAGAACATATAGCTTCAGAGTCCAGAATGCAAAGTTGGTGAAGACAGGGGTCATTACCTTTTATCAGGTCAGGTGACTTCAAAGTGCTGCCAATACTCACATCATGTTGGTCCCCCGAAGACGTTTCTGGCCAGAGTTCACCATATTTTCTGAGCAGCACAGTCCAGAAATGTTCATGGGATTCTGTGCAAAGCTTCTAAGCTCATATGTTGTACAGATGGCTAACCAAGCATGGTGCCATGACTTTCTTAAGGTCAGTGTGAGGGCTGGGTGGCAGGGCCATGCATTCTGACCTCTTGCCCTGGCCTTTACGAAGGCTGACACCTGGGAATGCATTGGTGGTGGCATGGCTGTAGAGCTTGAAGCCACTGTGTAAAGGCCACAGACAATTCAGCATGAGGCTCAGGGCAGATGGGCAGC
Source organism: Echinops telfairi (assembly GCF_000313985.2). Lineage (NCBI taxonomy): Eukaryota > Metazoa > Chordata > Mammalia > Afrosoricida > Tenrecidae > Echinops > Echinops telfairi. The sequence goes on along the minus strand of NW_022111309.1, from coordinate 15,623,391 downwards.
TATGCCTGAGAGACATCAACCAGCTGGAGTGAATTCAAGGCATTAGTAACAGGAAAGATGGAGGGGCGGAGAGCTTGATCATGGGATTACCTAAATCTGCAGGTTATGAGGCCAAGTGATAGCTATGTTCTCTCTGGCTGATCTCAGTGGTGACAGTGAAACTCATGCTGGGGCCCCAACCTGTCTCCTCCTCTTTTTCTAAAAGGGCAGGAGAGATTTAGCCTCCCCTCTGCAGAGTTCCAGGACTTTCAGCCATGAGAAATGAGGCCCTGGTGGGGAGGGAAGACCCACAGAAGGCACAGCAGATGGAGGAGAAAGAGACCCATGCGGGGGCACAGAGGAGCATAAGGGCATGGTATGAAGGTCTGGTGACAAGAGGAATGCGCTTGGCTTGGGAGGAGCATAGAAGTTAAAACCAATGAGTGCAATTAGGTTTGTGTCACTTCCTACAGCCCAAGCAAGCTGTTCCGCGGTCATCTGACAGAGATGGCTGCCAAGATGCCATGGGGAATCCAGGATCCCTGGGTGCTGGCCCTTTTCTTTCTACCAGGCAGAGGGAGGGACCATGGATGCCAGCCCTGGAAACCCATTCAGGCATGTGTGGCCCACTATATGAGTTTCTCTTACATCATCCCTGGAAGCCAGCATAGTCTGGATCAGAACCACTAAGGTAGGGCCGCCTGGAACTGAGTGCTATAGGGTTGTCAGTGCCCAATTTTCCAGAAGTAGATGGTTTGGCTTTCTTCTCTAGTGCCTGGTAGACGCAAACAGCCAACCTTTCAGCCATAAGCATCCATACTTACCTGTGTGGCACCCAGCAGCACCCTGTCATGCTGCCCCATTAAGACTCTTCAGGGATCTTCTCCCTCCTCCCCTCGCAGGGAAATCCAGTCCCACATTAAACCATCCAGGGCTATTTCATTCTTCCCTTGCTCAGCACGGAGCCTGCTTTTGTAATTGCATAAAGAACGAATGTGTCCTCTCAACAAGAGGCCCCTCGCTTCAGGTCCTACAGAAAAACAAGCTCCAGAAAAAACAAGCAAGGTATTTTGAAACATGTTCTCTTCTTTCACAGTCTCTAAGAGGCCAAGGGATGGTGAATTCACTCCTATGACTGATGTCACCATCAGCAACTTAAGGTGTCTACCGTTCAGCTCCCTGTAGACGGGTTCTGTTTCCGTAGCGTTAGCTGAGTAGTAATGGAGTTTGCTTTGTGCCTGACACTGTGCTAGCTTCTCTCTGATCGCATTGAATCCTCAGAGTAGGTTTGAAAACCCAACTCCAAACTCCCTGCCACCAAGTCCCTTCCGACTCACAGTGACCCAGTGGGTCAGAATGGAACTGCCCTGTGGGGTGCTTCCTGGGACCAGAAGGCCCCATCTTTCTCCCACGGGCGGTTTTGAACTATTGACCCTGCTTTTAGCAGCCCACCGTGCCATCCACTACACCACCAGGGCTTTAGGGGCAATGGAGCCTAGGTTCTTAATGACACCACACAACCGTCTGGTAGGGAAAACTTTACCGGTGTAGATCTCGATGATGGTGACGAGGAAGCTCATGATGAGAATGATGATGATGGCCCAAACTTACCGCCCTTTGCCTCCTTCAGGTACTTGTGAGTGCATTGCCTACACGAAAATAGTTGCGCTCGAAGCAATTCTATGAGTAGGCACTATTGCTATTGACACCTCTTCTGTAGATAAGGAAACGGGAGCAGGCACAGGAAGTGATCATAAAGCTGCAGTGTGCTCGTCGGCTGGATGAGCCAGGTGAAGTGGAGTTGGCCAGACTTTAGCAGACTGGATACGTTCTGCGTATCCCTGGTTCTGTGCGGGGTGCCGGCAGTTCTTGCCACATCCTGGAGAATTGCGGTGTGGAGCAAATGGAGTGTTTCTGAGCAGTGTCCCTCTAAGGGACACTTGCCCCGCCCCCCTACCTCTGCCTTCCACCCCTTAAACACTGGTGTTCAAGATGGAGAGAGGGTGGGATGATTCCGCTGAGAAATGGAGTGGCGTGGTTTGAAAACATCTAGGCAATTTGCTGAGTGTGTAGCCTGTGGCAGAGAGCTGACAGGACTGCTGTCACGTCAGTCTGTCTATGGTGTGCAACTCGTTTTGCCGGTATTCTTGCCTTTGTGCGTGGAGCTCGAAGAGACTCTCCTGTTTTTCTGGGAGAGTCATTTCCCACCTGTGGCAGGACGCAGGCTTACCACTTTCTACCACTCTCTATTAACCCCACAGTTATCTGGTCAAGTAGCGTGGCTCTGTATAAGCTTCCCAAGGCTGTAAGTCATTAGGACAGTGGACAGCCTCAACTTTCTCTGGTGGGGTGGCTGGTGGGTTCAAACTGCTGACCAGCAGCATAACCGGTATGTAAGCAGCCAAGCTAAGCTATCAGCCCGACTTTCCTTCTCTGATAGGTTTCTGCCTTACATGGGTTCCTGCTTTTGTGGGTTTTACTGATTGAAGAAAGTGAGACTTCAAGCAGACAGTTTCTCCTAGATCAGTCTTCCCTCCCCACTCCCCCCCACCAGACCAAGTTAGATGCACCTCAGGGGTGCTTCTGGGAGCCTCTCCTCACCCCACCTGGTGTTTAAGACACCCCACGAACGGATGGTTTTCTCTAGACCAGTGGGCCTGAGAGGGCCAAGAGGATTCCTTGTCACCCACCCTGCCCGCATCTGTCCAGTGGTGTACACTGTAAACTTGAGCGGTGGATACATTGCTCATTGAATGCATTACGGGGCCCCTGCAGACTGTGCATGCGGCTGCAATGTCAGCAGTTCAAACCCACTGGCACACTGAAGGAGAAGGATGACATGACTTTACATCTTACACTAGCCATCATGGGTATGGTACAGCAGCAGCACTGACCCAGCCAGGCCCTGTGGGCAAGGAGCCCTGCAACAGGCTAGACATTGCACTGCCAACTGCAAAGCCAGTGGTTCAAGCCCAGCAATTCCTCTGAGGGAGAAGGACGAGGCTTTCTGCTCCCATAAAGACGAACACTCTTGGAAATGCTACATGGGCTTGTTATGAGTCTGAATAATTTCAATGGAATTGGGTTAGGTTTGGGTCTGACCAAAACTTTGTTTGGGTCTGCTAATTTTAGTGAGACTTTATCAAGACATTTGTTCTGCCATGTGTGGACACATGCATGTGTGTGTGTATATGCGCATACACACACACACACACACACACACACACACACACACACACACACGCGGGCCTTCAAAACTTTAATGAAAAAGTTCCATTATCTTTCTATTCCATTTGTCGAACTTTCTCAAGCCCCCTTGTGGCATGTCTATATATACGTATAACTGGACTTCCATCCAGATATTTAATTCTTTCCTGATAGGTTTATGACTTGGGTTTCCTACATCATTCTGCCTAAGTCATGGCTCAGAGTAACTGGAGATGCACGTGTGCTCGAGCTGAAGTCTCCCAGAACCGAGGAAGTTATACAGGGAGATGCTCTTGTATCCCTGACACAGGGACATTTGCAGGCCAGGTCAGGGCTGCCTGGCTCCTCTGTGTCTGTGGTTTTGTACTGAAAGTGGGAAAATGGTAAGTTTCCCGAGAAGACACACAAAGGGAAAGGCCTGGTTTACAGGGTAAATGAACGTGTAGAGTCTCATGTAATTCTGCTGGATGCAGGCTATGGGGCAGAGGGGGCTGTGTGGAGGAGCTGGATTCTTCGAGAGCTGGCAGGAGAGGGCAGCAGCCTAGGGCTGGGAGCGTACCTGAAGTCAGCACGTGGGGGTCCAAGAAGACTGTCCATCTGCCTGAAGACCCCACAGCCAAGATCTAGTTGAGAGAAGAGGAAATGTGCACACCTGGTCCCGTGCACCGGTATGCCCTGTGTCCATATGGTCTAAGAGGAGCAGGGCAGCTGAGGAAAGTGGCCCACAGCAGGCCAGCAGCCGAGTCCACTAGTCCACCTGGAAAGGGGCAGGCGGATAAACACGTAAGAAGGACCTGTTCTCAAAGCATAGAGAAAGTAGTGGTGAGGATTGGCGATTGGGGGTGATGCAGGGTCTGTGTGAAGAGGAAAACATTGGGGGTCCCGTGTTAGAATCCCCCCTCTGTGTTCTTTCTGCAGTCACTAGATGCTTATGTACTGCATGGATGCTGACTAGGTTGCAGGAGAGTTTTCAGATCAAGACAGGCTAGGAAGCAGTGCTTGGTGATCTGCAAATGCAGCCCATGAACGCCCAAACCCCATGGAACCCAGTGGTCTACTCCACAGCCATCATGGGGTGTCCACCAGGGTTCTGTTCCATTGTGTGTGGGTTGCCCTGAGTCTGGGGTGGTTCTGTAGCTCCGGAAAACAGCAGCTCGGAGAAGGAGGCCGCAGGAGACAGACTGAGTCGATGTTGCCTCAGCTCACTGGCATCAAAGCAAATGATCTCTCATGAAACTCAAGCAAAGAGAAATCCCCAGGCTGGTGGGACGGGGTCCTGCGTCCCCCTGCAGGGTGAGGGGAGGCTGCGGTCTGTCTTCTTCCAAAGCTAGTGAATATGTAGATTCCTGACACTGAAGGACACAGACGCCCTATCCTGACTTGAGGGGGTCACTCGAGTTTGGAAACCCTTCTGCCATTAGATTGCTTCGGATTCATCACCACCCTGTCGGACAGAGTGGAGCTGGCCCACAGTGTTTCCCAAGCTGTATGCTTCCTGCAAGCACACTTCCACACCTTTCGCCTGCAGAAGCTTGTGTGACTCCTTCAGTGAACATCAGAACACTTTAGCTACTGGCCACCAGGGTTCCTTCCAGTGGTGTCTAAGCCTGCCAATGAAACGTGGCCCTTTCTCAGTAGGGTTAGCCTTGCTAACAGTCAGTCTGGTGATGATCGGTGGATAATGCTCCCCACTCCTAACTTTCCACCGACCATCAGTCCCAGCAGCCACTTAATCACCAATGCCTCGACTCTTTCAATAGGACTGGTAAGCAAAACAAAAGAAAACAAGAACAAAAGACACTGGCATTGCTCAGAGCCCACCCTTTTGTCTGCACGGAGGACTGAAAGGACCACTGAGAACAGGAGGCCTGCAGAAATCTTGGCCGATGCCTGCAGTCGGTGCCTGTGAGGCCGCCCACTTGGAACTTGGTGAACTTGAGAAGACCTGATCTGGATTGCCAAGCCCACGGAAATAGTCCAGGGGTTGGGTGGGGGCACCCCAAATTCCAGTGGTTCTGACTTTGTAGGTAGGGGGAGGTTCCGGAGATGGGCCAGGAAAGCACCGGCCAGTGAGGTTCACATCTGGTGTGGGGGACTGCTTGGATGTCAGTTCAGAGGATGTGGTGGGAAAGCACCTGCCAGAGCGCGTGGGCTTCAGGAGGGGAAGTATGGATCTGGGCCCTCTGAGGCTGTGCGGAACGAATCTGCTGGCTGCTCCCGGCTCTGGCTGCCCACGCAGAGGGGCTGCCTGGCACGTCCCCAGGGGCCCTGGCCTCTGACCTTGTTCAGAGGTGGCTGAGGAGAACGAGGGCCAGAGCAGAGATGGGAAAGGGGGGTGGGGGTTCGGGATTGGGGAGGTAAAGGGTGCCTGGCAGAAGCCCACGCTCTGGGAGTGGGAGCTGGACCTGGAAACCTCCCCATTGGAAGGGGCCCAGCTTCTGAATCCCTGGGCTCCCCATCAGCCTCTGTGGTTTGTAATCTGTTCACCACAGTCTGTGGAGATGGACTTCAGGACCTCCAACCAGAGGCCCTTAAAACAGGGTTCAGACCCCAATTCGGGTGAAGGGAGGCTTGGTTAGCTGCAAGGCCAAGGGCTCAGCGCAGAGCATGATGTGCAGAAAGAACAAAAAAGTGCAGGTGTGTGCGCCAGGAGGGCAGCGTGAGAGAGCTGGCTGCTGCCGGGCAGGGAGAGGCGGTGTGGGTTAGTGGGGGGTAGTTTTGTCACAGTCACCCCGCTGTGACGCTGTGAAGAAAGCAGTGGGCTGGCCAGAAGGCTGGAGGGGGGTCTCCCTACCAAGCTGAGGGAAACGGTTCTAAGGGGCCAAAGTAATGTAAATGGTTAGTGCACTCAGGTGCTAATGGGAATGTTGGAGGTTCAAATCCAACCAGAGGCACCTTGGGAGAACAGCCTGGCGATCCACGGAAAAAGCAGGCACTGAAAACACCACGGAGCACAGGTCTGCTCTGGAGACGTACATGGCGTGTCCAGGAGGTGTCCTCAATGCAGAAGCAGCTCGCTACTTTGTTTTCTTTGTTTTAGTGTTGTAATGGGTTTATACACACTGAGCTGCTAACTGCATGGGCAGTGGTTCAAACCCACCAGCCTCTCCGAGGGAGAAAGAAGAGGCTGTTTGCTTCTAGAATAAGGTAACCAGACGTCCTGCTTTTGGCGGGACAGTCCCGATTTTTAACAATTTGTCCCGCATCCTGCAGCATTTTTAAAAAGTCCCGGTTTTTGGAAAGAATGCACGACAAGCTACGGTATATGGTTTTTGGCTGCCATGTGGCGATTTCGCCAGGATATGAGTTTTATCAATGGTGTCCCGCTTTACCAATGTTAAAATCTGGTCACCTTAGTCTAGAAAGATGGACTGCTTCGGACACCCTCCTTCAGGTTGCTGTGAGTCGCAGTGGACTCAACGGTAGTGGCTCAGTGTGCCATGGGAGGCCATGTTTAATCCCTGAGGTGAAGAGTGTGCATAGAAATGGGCAGGTGAGTCTTGTTTTGAAGAAGGAGCCTCAGGGTCGAGGGCCTTCACGTGCAGATCCTTTGCCTCACTCTGCTCTGCCTTTCCCTTCTCTTCCAAACCAGAGCTGCCATCTTTGCAGGTTCAATCCTGCCCCTGCTTTAGGCAGAGCTGAAGTTAAACCATCTCGCAGATCTCAAAGATCTCAAAGATGGGGTCCCATGGCATCCCTCAGTTTACCGTTCAGGCCCTTGCTTTCTTGCTGCCTGAACCAATATCTTTCTTATCATTAAGTTCATCGCAGGGGAAAGTAAGACCACAAGACGGCAACAGTCTTTTACAGCAAGATTTTTCTGGAAGCTGGTGAGTGTTTAACATGATGTGACTTATCCATAAAAGGACTAGGATGATGTACATCAATTAGCCTGCTTTATATACCAATCTGCCTTCTGCTAATACTGTTTGCTGTGTAGGAAGTTATATAGCAAGGGACTTTTAGGATACTGGTGAATAAATTCTACGAAGAGTGCTTCAAAAAGTTTGTGGGAAAATGGAACTAAAAGAGAGTGGAATTTTCCATGATCTTTTAAAAGCCTCAACACATACGTGTTGTTGATAGGGGCCACTGGGTTCGTTCCAACTCATGGCAACCGTCTTCACAGTTGTTACGTTTGAATCTGTTGCTGCTTTTCCAGTGAGGCTCTACTTTCCTAAGCCCGTTATTCTTCTCTCAGTCCTGTTCCCTCCTGATCAGATAGCCCAATAGCCCAAGTCTTTAAGACAAAGTATCACCATCCTCACGCTTTTTAAAAAAAATTATTTTATTGGGGGCTCGTACAATTCTTATCACAATCCATATATATATATCCATTGTGTCAAGCACATATGTACATTTGCTGCCCTCATCATTCTCAAAACATTTGCCTTCTACTCTAGCCCCTAATATCAGCTGCCCATTTACCCCTCCCTCCTCCTCCTCCCCTCCCTCATGAGCCCTCCATAATTCACAAATCATTGTTATTTTGTCGTAAGTTACACTGTCCGATGTCTCCCCCCGCCCTCTTCTCTGCTGTCCATCTCCCAGGGAGGAGGCTATACATAGATTCTTGTTATCGGTTCCCCCTTTCTACCTCACATTCCCTCCACCCTCCAGGCATCGCCACTCTCACCACTGGTCCTGAAAGAGTCATCTGTCCTGGATTCCCTGTGTTTCCAGTTGCTATCTGTACCAATGTACATCCTCTGGTCTAGCCAGATTTGTAAGGTAGAATTAGGATCATGATAGTGGAGGGGGGGGGAAGCATTAAATAACTAGAGGAGAGTTATATGTTTCATCGTTGCTACCCTGCACCCTGATTGGTTCACACCCTCCCTGCAATCCTTCATAAAGGGGTGTACCAATGGGCTTTGAGTCTCCACTCTGTGCTCACCCACCTTTACAATGATATGATTTTTT
>NW_022111309.1:15605699-15614680 GCF_000313985.2 Echinops telfairi | reverse complement strand
CACGTAGCTCTGTTTCCCCACACTCTTATATAAATATATTTACATTCTCACTCTTAAGAAGCAGCTGGCTGTACATTTTCCAACCCAGTCAATTCACTGTTCTTCATCAACATCCTAATTTAAATGTACCAAAATGTCTCCTCTTTTCTGGAGAAGAGAGAAATGCCTGGACTCGGGTATTTGGAGTCTATATGGAATGTATGCCAGTCCATACTGACAGGCTTTGATGTCTTGACTGCCAGTTCCGTGGGCATCGATTGTGGATCCAAGTAAAATGAGCTCCTTGAAAATGCCAAACTTGTCTCGGGCGCCTCTAGCCTTCACGGCTTTCAGCAAGCAGAGTGCTGTTGATTGCCTCTTGCAAGTTGTTATGAGACTTCCTCCAATCCTGGTGCCATGCTCTCCTTTACATTGTCCAGTTTATCTTCCAGATAATTTGCTCAGCCTATAGTCTGAATAAATATGGTGAAAGGGTACCAAGTGGACACATACCATTCATGATTTTAAACCAATCCGTCTCCTCTTAGGCTGTTCACCCTGCTGGCTTTTAATCTGTGTACAGGTTCTCCATGAGCACCATCAAATGTCCTGGAGTCCCCATTCTTGGCGACGTCATGCGTCATTGGTTATGATCTGCACAGCCTGATACCTTCGTTTGGATAGTCCGTAAAGTGCAAGTGGATCTCGGTCTTGTACCCTCTGCTTCGAGGCTAGATCTGCCTGGGCTCTCTCCTTCCATGTGCTCTGCTGAATTCGGCGAGATTTGCTAGCACTTACCTGGAAAGACTCTGCTGCAACCCTGTAAAAGTTATCTTGAGGACAACTCTACTTCTGTGTAATCTCCATGGTGCTGTTTGAGAAGTTCCACTTCTGCCGACACACCTTCATTTGTCATGGCACACAGGCAGATCTCGTCCAGTCAGTTGGCCAGGTAGCTGTCTCCCAACTGTGTCTTGGCGTAGATGAGTGCTTTGCATCAGTTGACATTCTGTCAATTCCCAGAGCCTTGCTTTTCACCGAAGCCATGGGGCAGTAAAACAGCTTCTTGAAGTGCTGTCAGTTTGGGATCATATGATACTTCCTGAAACAGGCGAACATTGACCACTTTGTTTTTGGTATAGTGGTCTGTGGAGTCCTTCCATCTTTTTTTTTAATGCATCCTTGGTTATTCAAGACTTTGTGCATAGAATCCTTCAGTCTTACAAATTGAGTTCTTGATTTTCCTTTCGTTTTTCTCCTTGACAAATGCTGAACATAGCCTTTCCCTTCGGTTTTCAAACTTCAGTTCTTTTTCACATTTCATTATAATACTTTACTTGAACTACTTCATGTTCAAGAACAAGCTTCAGAGGTTATTTCTAGAATTCAGTTAACTCCTTCTTTCTAGTGACCTTTGACTTTCTTAATGTAGGGTATGCTTGCTATCACCCACACCTGTCTAATCTTTGATCATTAGAGTGCAATGTGTCAAATCTATTCTTGAATAATTATACATGTGTATATATATAAGTTCGTTATACAATGTGTGGGCTATAGTAAATGCTCAATTAAAAATAGCTTCTAGTTATTTCTTCAGCTTGTTTTCAGTTGTCCAGTGTGAGTTAAGCGTATGTAGAGGGACAGCCAGGGTGGCTGAAGTAGATCAGCCATTAGAAATTGGCATTAGAAATAGTCATTTTCATGATAGAAGAAATAACTTCTGAAAGAATAAAGAAGGCTAGGAGACAATCTGGGGGCAAGATGGAAATATAGCCCAGTCGTGGACATCAGGAAATTTTCTACTAATGAACTATCCGGTCCTTGCCGTTCTAAGCACATAACATCTCTTAAATCATTTAAATCTCTAACAAATCATACATTTGTTACTTTAAAAAGCTATCTCCGTGTAGAGATAAAGAAAATGGGGCTCAGTGAAATTAAGTACTCAGGGGGATACATGGTTTGCATACAGATGGGTTAGCATGTTTGCACAGCGTGCACTTGGAAGACAGAAAATGAATAGCCTATCAGTCTGGTAAACCTTTGAAACTTTCACCAGACCATCAAGATTCTAAAACATCTAGCCAGAGACTAGAGGTCTTGCTTTGAAACCAGTGGTCTTATAGGCTAATGTGTATTGTGTGCTATAGTTGTTTCCTGGGGCCCCTGTAACCACCTGCCCCCAAACTGTCTGACTTCAAACACCAGGAATTGTCCTTTCATACTTCTGTAGACCAGGAGTTCAAGATCAAAGTGTTTGTAAGGTTGGTTCTTTGTGAACATCTCTGTCTAGATTCTGGAGATTACCTGCCATGAAGCCCTCCTACCTTCTGGAGGCTACTGTGAATTCTCTGCATTTAGATCTTTCTCCCCAATCTCTGTCCTCATCTCCACAGGATGGTCTTCCCTGAGTCCCTTTGTATTTCCTCTTCTTATGGGCCTACTAGTCGTTGGGGTTGGGGCTAACCCTCATGAAGTACAGCCTCATCCTAACTGATTATGTATGCAAAGATCCAAATAGGCCATACCCAGAGGTTCTAGCTGGGCGTGAACTTCTGGGAAATGCTATTTAACCAGCACCTCTATGTGCTTAATATCGCTTATCTCATCTTGATATCCCACAAAGCCAGACAATAGATACTCTAAAAAAATCATCTTATTGAGCAGATGACGAGATTGAGGCTCAGAGAGATTTAAGTAATCAGGGAGGCTCATGGAAGGCTTGAGTAGTTGGCAAGTAGTTGGAAGGAAAGAACTGATGGAGAAAGGAACTTTATAGCCATCAGTTCATTCACACATGCTTCAAACTCATCACTCCACAAAAATAATTGTATTAAACGCTGGTGCGATGTCAACAAGCTGGGCCCTTCCTGAAGTTCACTCCTGAGAACATCAAGGCTATGACTAGTTGAGTGAATCATGATTCTCATCTCCTACTAGGTGTATGTGAACGTGAATTTATACCAAGTTCTGTCTTATTCCAAAGCCAATCTCTTCCTCATGCTCCTTGCTCTATCACTAATGTTTATTTACAGCTTTTCCTGTCCTTTCTCATTCTTTTTATTCCCATGTGTTTCTATAGACGTGGATAGATGGTCTCCTTTGACTATACAAGTCTCAAAATGCCCTTTCCTCCTCTGGCCTGAAAGTGTTTAGTTTTTTGACATTAAAGTGGGCAGTGGTTATTAAAATCAATGGTGAGTTCAGCAAATGGGTACTTATGGTCCTCAGGTCTACCCTTCCCTGTTTCCCCTCATGATCTTCGTAGGGTTCATGCAATGGACCTTAAGACTTCCTGTGTGAGGAGGCTACCTCCTCACACCCCTGAGGCACCAGCAGGAGAGGTTTTGTCCCAGAGCCCCAGAGGCGGCTTGAGCAATCTTGAAGACATGGTGTTCTGTGTTCATTGATGAGACAACCACCTTGGCGGCATCATAGGAAAGACTTGGGGCATAGAGTTTGATGCCAAGCATGAGAAGCAAAGACCCATCTCTGGGTAAAGAATGCAGAAGAAGGGCTCCTGACATGACTGAAATGCAGAACGGGCCCCTGTGTGAACATTTTGAGTGAGGGCTTGTCATTGTCCAGTGGGAAAGGAAACATCCAGGCCAAAAGAGAGGAGGAAGGGGGGTGGGGGTAGGGGAAGCTAGGAAAGTGGATGGAGGGGCAGTCTCTCAACTGGAGTCTGAGCTTTGTCTTTCAGCACCTAACTTCTCAGTTCCAGGTGGCTTTCCATGGGGAGTCCTTTTGCTCTCTACTCTTGGCTCTGTAAGCCCATGCTAAATGAGAGCCAGAGAGGTTTTCCCGCCATGGAAAGGGTCAGTGTGGCATGGGAGTGAAAGCAGTGGCCATGGGAGGGCAGGCATGGTTCTGGAGGTGATGTGTGGAGCCCTGTAAGGTCAGGGCATATGTGAACTCACGGTGGTCAAGCTTGGAGGCATTGCAGCTGGGGGCCGGGACACATCTGAACATTAGCCTGACTCTCTGGGCTCCTTATGTCAGGAAACGTGAGCTGGAAAAGGCCCCAGAACAGATAGTCCTCTGCTGATCCTCTTTCTGCACTGCTTCCAGAAACAGCAGGGTGTCTTATTTATTTATTTCTCTTGATGGGAACACGGTGTCTCTGTATTCTTGACCGCTACCCCTAGCCTCAGGGTGCACACATAGGCTGGAGTGGAACTCTGATGTGCAGGAGCTTCATCAGAGGCAGACCCCAGGAACTAGCTTTGTGTGGAAGCCTGAGGTGGTGGAGACTGGGGGTCTCAGACCTTGGTCACAGAACTGCCCTGGCTCAATGTGATCCAGTTTCCTAGGATTAGTCTTGAATCCCAGATCAAAATCATTCTGCTCTTTGAAGACTTCTGGATCCTTTCCCATTCTCACTCATCTTGTCTTTCTTTATATGACTCCCCCAGCATTCTCCTTCATTCATTCTCGGAGTGGTCTCCCTGCGACAGATTTTAGCAGGAGCTCAGAGGGTGTGTTCATTTATGGATTCATTCATTCATCAAATAGCTGGTGTGTGTGTGTGTGTGCACACGCGCGTGCGCGCAGTCTCTGGGTGGTACAAATGGTGGAGTGCTTAGCTACCAAACCAAAAGGTTGCTGAGTCAAAACCATTCAAACGCCCCTTCAAAGAAAGGCCTGTTGAGTTCCTTCTGAAAGTTCCTGGGTATTGAAGGCTCTGAGGCACAAGGCATCGTCATGAAGTGGAATCAATCCGACACCAACTGGTTTTTGTTTTTACTATGTGTTAGACACTGGGGTAAGCCTAGCTTACAAACTCACATCTCACACTTGACATTGGCCTTTGACTTGAGCCCCCTTCAGACAACCATTTGTCAAGCTTTGGAAATCGCTTTGTAAGTAGGTTTGGCCAGATGATCCGCTCCTGTCCTCAGGGCTGGCTGTGTTGGCCAAACACCCCTGCGAAGAATGTGTGGCAGGCCTGGAAACATACTCACCTGGTGATGCTCTGATGTTGCACTGGAAGGGACACGTGCTCAGTGTGTCCTGCTGCTCCTGTACATACGCTGACACACAAACAGGGAAACCACGAAAAGCAGGGAGGGCCGACAGTCTTGTGTGTCATGGGAAGCAGAAATTCCTTCCAGTAGGAAAGGCTGGGGTCCTGCCCTCTCAGCAGTCTTCGTCTCCCTCAAAGATTCAGAACTGGCTCTCGGTCTCTTTCCCGCCGCTTCAAAAAGCCCCAGTTGGAGCTCTGGGAATGTTATTCTTCTCCATTTGAAGACATTCCATTTCATGTGTAATTAAATATGCGGTATTAAATTAATGTTTTCTTCTGAGCATTTTGGCAGCCCAAGACCCTCGGGTCTGACTAGTGCAAAGAAAACACGCGCTTCTCAGAGATCTCCCATCCCCATCCTCTCCCTGCTCCATCTTCCCTCCCTGCCAAGAATCGCCTCCTGCTCCTTACACACAGCTACCCACAGGACTCAGCTTACAACATGAGAGCCCAGAAGGCTGGACAGCCCTCTGGTCTTCCAAGTGGCTTTGAGGTCTTGGATCTCTGCCTTCTGGCATGATTCTCAACTCCAGAAGGAATCTCCCTTGCTCATGTTGTGCCAAGGGGTGGGGACCACGGGCAGTAAGGGTGGGTTTCATCATGCAATGGCTCTGCTCTGAGAGACATTTCTGGTTTCTAGTTAGCACCCTGTTGGAATTAGTTGCCATCTAGTTAACCCTGACTCCTGCTTACCCTGTGTGGGGAGGATAGACCCTCTTGAAAGGGTTAATAGAAGACTGTGATCCTTCAGCCGCAGATGGCCAGTCCCATCTTTGGGGGCCTCTGGGTGAATGCTGACCTTCAACCTCTCAGCCAACAAACACAGTGAGTGGCTCTGAAAGTGGAATCCCTCTGAGCTTGCAGAGACGAGGGGAAGGGGCCGTCATGACTCGAGGCCGGTAAGGGCTTCTCATACAAGACACAAGCACCCAGAAAGCTGAGATTTCAGTCCCAGACGCTGGACCATTGTGGGCAGATGCCTTTAGACCTCTGAGCGCTTACCCTCACCTCTCTAGCACCAGGTGATAGCATCATGTAGGGGGCAGAATTGCGACTAGCACTGACACTGTGTCTGCCAGGAGATTCCGAAGCTCTGTGCCTGGCTAGGGTCAGTGCTCCGTCAGTGGCAGTTCTGTGTGTCATTAATACGGGCACAGCTAGCGACCAGTGAAGAGACACACACCAAGTGGAGTGAGATGGTAGCCATGGGGGAAGATCTTTGAGGTCTCAGCAGGGGCTAGGGCAAAAGGCGAGCAGGCTCAGCTCAGAAAGCAACGGGTCACATCTGTGGGGTACTGTAGGGGGCCCTTTTGATTCTTTTGGGCCATAATCATTAGGCCCACATGCCTGGCCTCTGGGCACAGTAAGGAGCCAACGTGTTGAGGTGGCAAATAATTTCTGTTGGTCTTGCTGGGCCTGACCCTGGCAGGTGCTCCCTATTGGGGGACTAAGCTTGCTGCCTGACATAGAATAGAGCCGAGATCACCATTATTGATAACCACAGACCCTGGGAAACCTGGCTTCCTTCTTCTAATCAATACTAATCTTTCGTAGGTGGCTGTCTCTGCTGCCTGATCTCTTGATTTCATTGTCTGACCAACCTCCTTTGTGGACTCTGAAGGCGGAGGAGGTCAGACGTCATGATGGCAGGTTTGGACAGACTGCCGGTGACCCCAAGCCAGCACTGGCTCACCCCCAGGCTACCTCATGCCACTTTATTTCAGGAGAGAATCATCACCCTTTCTCAAGCTTCCTCCCAAGCATCTGTCTTGTTAGCCAGTGGGTTGAGCCCTGAGTTGAGTTGAAAATCTTGATGACTGGAAGGAAATACTCTTTTCTTGAATGTTCAATATTTCCTTTATTTTATATTATCTCACCCCCCCCCACACACACACACACACACAAACAAAACTATAACACAATCCTCTTCACAATGCTGCTAAGTAGGGATTCACACTCCCATTCTACAGATATATTCTGGTGAGAATAAGACACAATTAGTGTCAAGGTCAGGATTCAAATATAGAACTGTCATGGGTTGGGTTTGGTTTAGCTTTGCTTTGCATTGTTCCCCAAGTCTTCTGCTTTCAGCCATACTGTTTTGTGGATTGTGTGTGCCTGCTTCATCTGTGTTCAGGGCTGAGTAGCTTAAGGCTGCCACATCTCTGGAGAGATCTGGCTCTCCAGTGGGCTTATATTGGTCACGGAAGGTACTGTGAGACTCTCTCTCTGCACCTGAGACAAGAAAGCACAGGTAAAGGGAGGCAGATAGAGGGATTACGCACAGTCCACCCACAGGTCTGCAGGCTTCTTACCTACTTAGGTACCTGCTCATGCTTTTACTTTGGGAATGCCGCTCTAGATCACGCTTGCTGCAGGCCTGGAAGGCCTCCCAGAAGTGAAGCCCAGAC
Organism: Echinops telfairi; assembly: GCF_000313985.2. Taxonomy (NCBI): domain Eukaryota; kingdom Metazoa; phylum Chordata; class Mammalia; order Afrosoricida; family Tenrecidae; genus Echinops; species Echinops telfairi. The sequence goes on along the minus strand of NW_022111309.1, from coordinate 15,607,264 downwards.
ATAAGGACTATCTATCCTGGTCCCCAGTTCTGAGGGAGAGTTCTAGGAACAATCACTGAAAGACCGAAACCCCTATTCTTGACTTCTCTCTGATAAACCAGCTGATCGATGGGAATGAGAAAATCGTCAGTGGGCTCTCTCTGGTGTGATCTTCTGAAGGCTCTCTGGCAGATGGGACTCAGGGAATGGTCAGGCCAGAAGATTCTGGAAATCTTTTTCATTTCCCAAAGAAATCTCCCAATTAAAGCCCAGCCCCGGCTCTCTCCAGCAGCTGCTCTTTACTGGAGATTGGGAGGTCTTTCGGTGACCTGGCTCAGCACCCTTTTGATCCCTCCCCTTCCAGTGCCCTGACGCCTGGCCTTGTGACCCAGACCCTGCTGGGCCAGCAGACAGGCAGTAAGAGGAGATTGATGCCCTCTCTTCCTAGGGAAAAGCCATCACTCTGGCATGTTGGGTCAGGTGGCTTCACCAGAGGCAGCTCTGCACAGCACCATGTGAACTAAATATAAGCACGCACAGGGACCCAAATAATAGGCTTTTGCCCATCAGAAGTGGAATCGACTCACCGAGCCATTTCCCAGGCTCATTGCTCCAGAGTTGCCCCTCAATGACTCATTATGGACCAGGTCATCTTGTTGACAATGAAGTTGGGAAGGATGACACAGGGGGCGGCTAGTGTAACCCAAAGGACACACCTTGGAGGCCCAGGAAAAGGATGCTCAGCTTTGTGAACTTGGGAAATTTGCCCCTGCCTCAGTTTTCTCATCTGTGAAAAAGACACAATAACAATGATCTCCCAGGATCTTTATGAGCCTGCAGTGTTGAAAAAAGGTTGATTTTGGTGCACCAATGAACTCCCTTTGTTCTTCTTTCTGCATTGGTTCCTGGAAAGAAGCTGCTCAGTGGTGTTTTAGAGGCTCAAGATGTATTGGTATATGGGGTAGCCGTCCATACAGACATGATTTGCTATTTGCATTTGGCCCCAAACTAGCCTCTCCCTACCAAAGCTCCCAACTTCCTTATGGAGCCACTTCTGATCCCAATGCCCCAGAAGAAGTTCTCTCCTAAGGGAGGGTTTATGGTGGCCTGGAGCCCATTTGCATTTCCCATCCCTCACTTGTCCCTGTACTGGAGGTAGCTGCCTCCTGCCCTAGGCCAAGCTTCCACTGCTCTTTCAATAGATTGAGCAGAGGAGCCCTGTGGGACTCTAGGTTAGGCGTTGGGCTTCTAGCTATAAGGTTGTTAACTCAACCCCACCAGCCGCTGCCCAGAAGTCAGATGGGGCCATCTGCATCTGTCAAAATTTGCCGTTTTAGAAACGTGATATTGGGCCACCATGAGCCCTAATGATGCAATAGGCTATGCATTGGGCTGCTAGCTGGGAGGTCAGCAGCTCTGAGAGAGAAAGGGGAGGCTTTCTAGTCATAAAGATCTACAGCTGTGCAAGGCTAGGGAGCAGTTCCTACAAGGTCCCTGTGGGTCGGGGGCTGCCCGACGGATGGCAGTGGGAATAGTCGGAATCAACACCATGGCAGTGGGTTTGGGTTTATTAGTTCTCTGGCCCA
>NW_022111309.1:15592321-15604921 GCF_000313985.2 Echinops telfairi | reverse complement strand
CCCAATCCATACACACATCAATTGTGTAAAGCGCATTTGTACATCATTTCTCAAAACATTTTCTCTCCATTTAAACCCCCAACATTAGGTCCTCTAACTATTTACTATTTTTATGCACTCTTTGCACTTTTTTTATGACATGTAATTTCAATATCAGATGATGTGACCCTATCGGGTTTCTAAAAGGGCAAATCTTGACAGGTGCAGCTGGCCCCACCTTTCTCCTGAGCAGTGGCTGGTGGGGTTGAGTTAACAACCTTATAGCTAGACGCCCAACACCTAACCTAGAGCCCCACGGGGCTCCTCTGCTTAATCTATTGAAAGGGAAGTGGAAGCTGGCCCAGGGCAGGAGGCAGCTACCTCCAGTACAGGGACAAGTGAGGGATGGGGAATGCAAATGGGCTCCAGGCCACCATAAACCCTCCCTTAGGAGAGAACTTCTTCTGGGGCATTGGGATCAGAAGTGGCTCCATAAGGAAGTTGGGAGCTTTGGTAGGGAGAGGCTAGTTTGGGGCCAAATGCAAATAGCAAATCATGTCTGTATGGATGGCTACCCCATATATCAATACGTCTTGAGCCTCTAAAACATCATTGAGCAGCTTCTTTCCAGGAACCAATGTAGGAAGGAGAGCACAGAGTTCATTAGTGTTCCCAAATCAACCATTCGCTCAACATCGGAGTCTAGCGGCCATGTTTTTCCTTATGGGAATGAGTGTTATTGTTTTTCCTTATCTCCAGTCTTCATTGTTTGTGTAAATGGTGTAGTCACATTTTTAATCTGTACAAGTCAACGATCCGTGTCTTGTGGCCTAAAACACAGAGGACTGTGTTTAATTAATACGTGTTTAGTTAATACATGTTTAATTTCCTTTCATCAACAGTGTTTTAAGTTCTATACCATTGACTAAATAGTGACATTATCAAGATAATTGCCTTATGTCTCATGGGGATAATTTATAATGTTCTCAGTCAAATGATCATCATGTCTGTAAAATGAACCAGGGACATATATAAACTATAGATTATATGACTGGGTTTTGAGCTTGTACTTAATTGTAGCCCTAATCAAAGAATAATTAGTTCTTATGACAATGCTGTACTCAGTGCTTGTCATCATAAAGAAATCATCGAAGAAGTGGATGCTGTCACAAAGTCAGGTGAAAAATCAGATGGTGCCCGGCTATCAGAAAGAATAGCACCTGTATTCTTAAAGGATTTTCTAAATTAGAAAACAAAAACAAATAGAAATCTAAGTGAGGTGTCAGCTAAATCCACAAGAAAGAAGTACACCAGCCTGTGTGACCCAAGGATTATGCATAATAAAATCCCAATCCAGAGGAGGGGATGATAATAGAATTTAAATTCTGAACACCAGGTTTGCAGAGGGTTATGGATAATAAAATTCATGTGCAGGGTCCTCATGCTTTGTAAATCTCTGATTAGTCAGTCCCCTCTGGCCATAGTACAGGTATTTGAATAGTCTTGCTATCAGAGTGTATTGTAAAGTGGATTATGGCAGCTGTGGCTAGGTTAAAATGTAATGCCTGATCATTTGATCTCCCCTTTGGCCCATTTAAATGTTTTTTCCAGTTTTTAATATATTTTGATGTTTTTTCATTGAAGTTTTTATTTGTTTTTATTTTGTCATTGATGTTGGAATTTTTAATTGTTGTTTTGTATGCTTTTATGTTTATAAAGTCCAGGGTAGGTAAAACCTATAGGGACAGTAAATGGATTAATAATTATCTAGGGACATAGTGGAGGAGGTTGGAGGTGAATGGGGAGTTAATATCAATTAATAGAAGAATTTTTTAATGTTCTAAAATTGATGTTGGTTATGATTATACAACTCTTAATGTGCATGAGCTATTAAATTTCGTGATATGTGGATTATATGTAAATAAAACTCTTTTTTCATAAAAAGGTATGAACCAGGCCCCACAGCTGGGAAACGGGCCCAATCTTGTGAAGCACCCCTGACTTCCTTTTGCACCTGAAGCAGTGAAGCAAGTGAGGCCCACCAGCTTAGAGCAGGACTTAGGGACCCAGGAAAGATAGAATATTACTTTACCTTTATATAGCTGTGTCCAGTGTGTTGCTACCTAAGAAATCAAGAAAATTGGATGCCCATTAGGAGTCCCTAAGTGGCACAAATGGCTAACATATTTAGTGACTAACCAAAAAGTTGGGGGTTAAAATCTACCTACGAGCCAGACGCTCAGAGGAAAGGCCTTAACAATGTGCTTTAGGAAAAAGCCACCATGGAAAGGCATGTGGGACACGTTTCTCCTCTGGCTCACATGCAGTTGGTGCGAGTGAGAATCTCCTCAACAGCAAGTGGTTTGGATTGACGTATGTTACCCACTTCACAGTAGGTCATTGATGCTCCAGGAGAGAACCTGATCCGAATTAGATCACACAGGTTGGCCAGATGTTCTGGAGCAGGCCCAGGACTTCCAATGTCTTCCTGGCTTTCTAGAGCTCTGACATGACTACGCCCTATTTGTGGGCAATGCTACTCGTTGAGGCCAAGCCATGAAGGTGGCCATCATCTCCAGCTGACTGACTCCTTCCGCACCATCTGCTCTGAATGTTTTCAGAGTGTGCTTCTAGACAAGCAGCACGAGCACCGGCATCATCTACGAACTTGTTGGAAATAAACATCCTTAGGCTCTAACCTGGACCTAGTGAATCAGAATCAGGGGTTGTAGGGACTTGCTGTAACAAATCTTCCAGGTGATTCTGCTGCATGTTCAAAGTCGACAGCCACCGCCCCATTCCAATGAAAAGGAAGGGTTGGGTTGGGTCAGAGGGTTATGGGCAAAGAGACCAAGTGACCGTCTGCCTGCCCTCCTTGGCTACGGTGGCATGTGCTCAGGCTGTGGGTTTGGTTCTGTTCCTATCTTTGCTGCTAGTTGGGGGCTTCTGACTTGACCCTTACCCCCTAGTGCCTTAAATGATCTCAATAATGTTGAAGACCCCAAAATACAACTGATGTTTCAAAGGACTTACATTTTTATGAATGTCACATTCAAGGGCTCAGGTCCCAAGTAAGTAGAATTGCCATCCTCCCGTCCTCATTTCCATTTTTATTTTTATCTGAGAGAGAAAGAGAGCTATTAATCAAGAGCTAAGAAAGCGGTCCACTAGACCTCTCACTCCCTACGCAGTCCGAGTCTAGCTGCTGTGTCACCGGCTGCTCGCAGCCTCATTCATTTACTCATCCTTTTAATCCAGAGCTCCCAAGCGAATTTGTCCTACTTTACCTTTTCAGGAAAAAAGAAATCACTCGGTGTCCCCCGACAATAACTTTTATATTACAGCCTATAATCCAGAATAAAGTGTAGGTATCTGCTCTTGCAGCCTGCTCCTCTGTTGTTCCCCAGTCCCCCAGGAGGGGGTGTTGCCCTCTGTGAGAAACGCTGCTTTAGCCTGGGATTCTCCCCAGCAGTGAAGAATCCTCTGTGAATTCCCCCTGGTTTGAAACTAGCCCAGGAACTACAAAGGCAGGGAGATCGCCTTCCATGTGCCATCCACCTTTACCAACCCCCCAGACCCGTTTAAATTCTGTGAGAAAGGGTCCTGGAGGGCTTCTTCATGTGTTTTATCCATGGAGCCCCCAAGGCTGCACTGCTTGGAGGAGTGACAATTTGACCAAGCCCCTTTAACGTCCTGACCTTTATCAGCCCCTGCGCAGAAAGGGCCCAAAGGTAGCTGTCGCCAGTGCCATGACTGCGCCCAGGCCTAGGCAGGATGGAACCTGTGGAGGGTGACTGCTGCCACAAGGAGCAGTGGGCCCCCCCTTTTCCAACAGTGGGAGACTCTGTAGCCTTCCCCTAAACGATGAATACATGCCACTCTCCCAAGGTGGAGAAATGGACACAGAAGGTGCAAAGGTGAGGACTGGTGTGTCATGGCCTCCTTGTAAAAGCTGGGCTATGGCCCCACGCCCTGCGAGGATCGCCTGGCTGGAGGGGAGGGTAAAGAATGGTCTCTGCTGTTTCCTCCCTCAGATCTGTGTTGGATCTGTCATCTGGGAAACCGTGGGAACAGCGAGAACACAGATAGGAAAAGAAACAAACAAACACTGAGTCCATCGCAACTCATAACCCACCCGCTGCCTTTGAGAAGATTCTGGTGCCTAGTAACCCTGCAGGACAGAGTGTCCAGGGTGTAAATCTTTATGAGAGCAGACTGCCTCCTCTTTCTCCCATAAAATGCCTGGGAGGTTGAACTTGGCAATGAGCAGCACAATGGCTAACCTACATCCCAAAGGCTCCTTAAGAAATCTAATAGACTCACTATGAGTCCTAACTGCCCCTGTGAGTTTCCAAGACTAACTTTTTATGGGAGTAGAAAGTCCCATCATTCTCTCAAGGAACTTCTGTTGGTTTTGAATGATGGAGTTTGAAGTTAGCAGCACACCGAAACCATCCAAGTTAGTGATGAAGAAACAAGAATTCTACCAACTTCTCTAGTCTCAATTGATCAAATATTGAAGGTGAGGGATAAAGGGGGAACAGATTACAAGGATCTACATATAACCTCCTCCCTGGGGGACGGACAGCAGAGAAGTGGGTGAAGGGAGACGTCGGGTGGTATAAGATATGACAAAATAAAAATAATTTATAAATTAGCAAGGATTCATGGGGAAGGGGGGAGCGGGGAGGGAGGGGGAAAATGAGGAGCTGATACCAAGGGCTCAAGTGGAAAGCAAATGTTTTGAGAATGATGATGGCAACATATGTACAAATGTGCCTGGCACAATATGGATGGATGTAGGGATTGTGATAAGAGTTGTACGAGCCCCCAATAAAATGATTTTAAAAAATTAAAAGAAATCTAATAGAAAAAAATGTGTGGGAGAAAGAAGCCTTGAATGGTTAAGTCGCCAATGACGTTTTCAAAATGAAATGGCGAGGTTGCCAACCATTAGGTACCCATTGCGCACAGCCAGTGGCTGGGTGGGAGAAGCTAAGAGCTGCTGATCTGCTCCAGCACGGAGTGTGGCCTAGGGAATCCCCGGGGAAGTTCTACTCCACCCCACCCGGCAGGGTCACTGGAGTCGGCATCAACTCGAGGGCACGCAGCAATAATGGTGAAAGAGATGCCCCAACCAGCCAACACCCGACCCACAGCCTTCTGGTTTCCGGACAGGACCCCACAGCCTCTCCCTCATGGGGACTGTCTGCCTTGACCCTGAGCCTTCAGTGTTTGTGTGGTTAAGGTCCTGATATTCAGACGAGTTCAGTGCTGAATGGACTTCTGCCCCGTTGAGCAATTACCATAACGGTCAGTGAGTAATCTCTGTACGCCTGCCTTTCATCACTGGTTCCCTGCGTGTACGATTTCTCCCTAGCTTCTCTGAGCTCGCAGCTCTGCTTACTCCAGGCAGACAGACTTTAATGAGGTTGCTAAAGCATCAGAAGCAGGCGACACCTTCTCTTTGCAGAGACTTTGCCCTGGGGTGGTCTCTGGACCTTCCTGGCCATGGTCTTATGGGGTCTTTTCTCTTTCTCAGAGGGGAGGTGGGGAGGAAGGTATATATCAAGTAGAAAACCAACTGAACTCCCTGCCACCAAGTTGATTCTGGCTCATAGTGGCCCTGTAGGACAGGGTAGAACTGCCCCTGTGGGTTTTCCACACTCTAGCTCTTCACTGGAGTAGGAAGCTCCCTCCTTCTCCCAGGGAGCGGCTGGTGGTTTCAAATTGCTGACCCCATGGGTAGCAGTAACCACTGTGCCACTAGGGCACGTGTCAAGCAGAGGCTGCTCCCCAATAGTTTGAAAGACCTCTTAGTGATTCCTATCGTGAAGCAGTCACTGTGTGAGATGTGCTACATCCATACTGTGACAATACCAGCTGGTGTGCGTTTACTTCGTGCCGAGAACACTAGCCAAGCTCTTGGCGTAGATGATCTCATCTTATCTTCATAAGAATTCAGTGAGGAGGGTACTGGAGTTCATCCCATTTTACAGATGAGATGGAGGGTCTAGAGTTAAAAGAATACTTTCCCCAAGGCAAAGATCTAACAAGGGGGGGCGGGGGCGGGGAAGCCAGGATTCATATCTGATTCCTGCCCCTGCCCCAGAGGCCTTTCTGTTTGGAGCCTAGATCGTAGACTGACACACCCCCTGGGCATGTGTGGGAAAGGCAGAGGTGCAGGCTGGATCCCCAGACCCACTGAATCAGAATCTGCCTTTCAAAAGACACCCGCAGGAATCCCCCAGGCATTTGAAATGTGGGGGCTGACCCAGTCTGTCTCCAGGAATGATAGCAAAATGATACCAGAACCTCTGTGGCATCTAGTATAGACTAGTTTCTAGCTGGGAAGCATGCGGTGGCGAGAGGTGAAGGGTGAGCCAGGGGTGACTGAGATGGAAGAGCCCAGGTCAGATTCTCCAACCACGGTGGGATGTAGTGCCGGTTTTCAACGCCATGCTCCTGGCTGTGTTCGGGGAGCTGCGACTCTCTCCTCCTCACTAGGGATGCTGGCGTCCCCTTGTCTCTCTGTGCCTCCTAGGGAGGACACGCTCTTGGGCCTGACTTGTTGCTTTCCCTTCTGTCCCCTCCCACAGACGTGCAGCACATTAAGAGGAGGGACATCGTGCTGAAGCGAGAACTGGGCGAGGGAGCCTTTGGGAAGGTCTTCCTAGCCGAGTGCTACAACCTCAGCCCGACCAAGGACAAGATGCTCGTGGCAGTGAAGGTAAACCTCTGAGGCATGTGTCTGCTGGGGAGAGGGCTGGCGAGGGACCAGATGGGCAAAGGAGAGGCTCACTCCCTGCTGGAAGATGATGCTTAAACTGGCGCCGTGGTCCGATGAAATCAGGGGACCTTGCTCTAAGATCAATAACTTCCTCTCTATCAAAAATGACTTCCCTTCCCTTTGGAGGTCAAGAGCTGGGAGCCTGAGGCAGAGCTAGACGACCAGAGACTCTGTGTGGAAATCCTTGTTGTATTTCGGGAAGTCTTGGGCTCACCTATCTCAGGGATGCTCTCCTTCCTGTGGCTCTTCAGGCTGTTTATATACCTGGAAAGTGACTGACCATATCTCAGAAGTAGAGCCTGGCAAAGAGGCGGCCACTCCTGGAGGCCCACAGGGCCCCTGGCTTGTATTTTGGGGAGCAGGAAAGAAGGAGTTTACTGCCGCCAGTTACCCTTCTCCAACCTCCCTATAGCCATGGTCAGCCTCTCCTGTCGATCTACATTGAAGGACTCTTTGGATGTGATTGACACATCCTAAGCACACCTAGGTCTTGGGAACTCTTCTTGGTAATCTGCTCCCTTGGGTGTAGCTTGCAGGTCTGAGGCCAGCGTGGGCTCAGCAAGTTGTACTTGGACATGGGCCAACCACAGGGCAAGGGGCAGGGATACTGTCCTGTACACGGTCCCTGACCCAGGCCTTAAAAGAACCCATCTTAAAAGAGCCTGGATGAGTGTCAACAATCTGTGTCACATTTTTGGGGACTGTCGGCCTATGTATTCACAGTGTGTGTGTCTGCAGGCCCTCTCTGTTCCGAGAAGGCTTACGACCACCATACTGGCAGGCAAGGGAGTATCATGTTATGGGAATAAGCCCGAGACTCATAGACCTTGCCTCTGAATCCTAGGTTCACCACTTACCACGCTGTTGACCTTGAACAAGAAGTGAGTCTTTGGGGATCTCAATTTCCTTATCTGGAAAATAGAGATGATCCTATCTCCTCCTTCTCTGAATGTTGGTGATTGATTCCATGTGCATATAAAATTCTTAGACTACCTCTAGGAACATAAGAAGTCCTGCGTAAATCAAAGCCGCTGTTTGTTTAGATCAGCATCATTATGGCAGATACAGGTCACTTTGACTCAGTTTAGACACATGCCACAGTCTCAAGCTGACATTGACTGTCTAGAATAGAAGGGGTCAGAGTGTTTTTCCCTTTAGAGAACCAGACAGAACTATTTTAGGCTTTGTGGATTGGATGTTCTCCACCGAAGCTACGCAACTGTGCCACAGTCAATACATACACAGGGGAGGGTGGCTGTGTTCCAACAAAGCTTTTTTAAAATAGAAAAACAAGCAGAGTTTAACCAACCACTGTTCCAGAAAATTATAAGGAACCAGAGTATGAGCACCATGAAAGGCTGGTGGTAATTCTTCCTGAACATCCCGAGAGTCTGCTTGCTCATTGTGCCTCCATGCAGGGGTGAGGACCTTGGTCCAGGGAGGTGGACAGTTTTCTAATAATGTCCCTACACTCTGAATCGGTGCTTGAATCGGCCCTGGCTTGGTGCTTTTAGTTTTTCAGATGTCAGTAATCCACTAGGTGTCCCAGCATCTGTCTGCAGGCTCGTGAGGAAACAGACAATGTGTACACTTGGAGCAGGAAATGAAATGATGGATTAAAACCCTGGAAAATGTGTCCCTCGGAGGGTCCAGCATCAAGGGGGAGCTCCCAGCATGAGTCATGCAGAAAATGAGTCTTTGTTTTCATCATTCTCTCTTTGCACGCGGGGTGTTCTGGGATGTACACTTTTTTACCACCCAGTCGATCCATCTAGAGTTCAGTACTCAGAGAAGTTGTCCATCCCCCCCAGAGAGTCTCTAAGAAGTACCTTTCGACTCTTGGCTCTTTTCGGATTTTACTTTTGTTCGTGGGCTCCTTCCTCTTGAACTTGCTTACAGGTGGATGCAGTGTCATGCTGTACTTCCAGCAAACACGCCCACACATAGCTGGAATCGCCGTTCGCTGGCATCATGGCGGCCCCCGACTCACACTCTAGGCGAGCACCCATCCCATGCAGAGTGGAGTCAGGATGTTGTGATCTACTGGTTTTGCACCAACTGATTTTCAGAAGCAAGTCACCAGGCCTTCCTTGCTAGTCTGTCCGGGTCTGAAAATGCCCCTAAAACCTGTTCAGCATCATGGCAATGTGCGGGCCTCCATGAATAGACAGTTGGTGGTTCCACTTGAGGGGCTTTGCCTGGAAATGGAACTTGGGTTTCCCACGTGACAGACTGGAAATCCTACCACAGCACCACCATTGCTCCCATAGAGGATGGGATTTTTCCAGGATGGTAGTTGAACTCAATTGGCAAGGGTTTTGTTTTGCTTTGTGTCTGAATAAGCAGATGCTACAATCTTTGTGTTTAAGGTACTGTCATTGGTTGGGGAGGCGAGATGAATACCCAGGAAAGAAATGGAAAGTAGGGCAAGCTGGAGCAAACTTGTCAATGTATGTGCAGTGTAAGTGTGACACGAAAAGAACGAAATTCGTGGGGTTTGGGTTTTTTGGGTTTTTTTTTTTTCAAATAAGTGGTGCCACTTGGAAAAAAATCTTTTGGCAAATAATACACTTGCTCAAAAGAACTCTAACAGCTCTTTTCTGGTATCGCCAATGAATAAGGGAAAAAAGGTGCATGACCTTATTAGTCTTCTGAGAAATGCACATTAAGATCATCCTGAGATAGCTTATATTCCTGCCAAAAGGCTAACTAGTGGTAGCAATACCAAGTATTGCAAGGATATGAAGCAACTGCAATTCCCATAATCTGATGCTCAGAAGATAATTTATATAAAAGATTTTCTCCATGTAATGGCATGTATAAAAGGTTTAAAGGCAAGCAGAACTAAATATGCTTGTTCCTCATTTATACACTAATTTCATTACCTGGCACTTTAAATCTACAGCAATCATAAGCAATCTGCTATCTCACTATTTTATGCATTCACGACTTACCTCCTTTAGTAAGTGATGCTGAGGTGTGAGGCAAGGGCAAAACTACCTGTGATGGTGAAGGCAGTGTGTCAACTTGGCTGTGCTGTGATACGCAGGAGTTTGGCAGTTATGTAATGAGGGTATCTGGCAGTGATGCAGCGATGTCCGCATTTGCGATTTTGTGATTCGTGGTCATCTTCCATTTCAGATAAAGCCAATTTTTGCATAACAACCTGGTCTTTGGAATTTAACCACGTCAATAAGTGAGGACTGAGAATACAAGTGTGGGAGGGAGTCATCCTTAGTAGTTAAAACTCTTTTTTAAAAAGCAAGAACATGAATTTAATAGGATTGAAATTGGGGGGTGGGCACCATGATTGAGGGACAGGAATATAGAGGTGACTTTTGGGGCTGGGAATGTTTTTTGTTGTTGTTGTTCTGTATGGATAATATGTTGTTCAGTTTATGACTACAACTGATTTTTCTTTCAGGATCTATATTGTATTTTAAAATAGGCAAATTCATTCATTTCCCAAATAATAATTGAGCACTTACTATGTGCCTGGCTCTTTGTGAAGTTCTGGAAATTGAGGGGTAAAGGGGATGCCCAGATCCATGTAGCTTATGTCTCAGAGGATTAGAACATGGGAGCTCAGGAGGGATGTGAACGGAGGAGCCCGTGATGATGATGATGATGATGATGATGATGATGGTGATGATGTTGGTGGTGGTGGTGGTGGTGATGATGATGATGGATGGTGATGGTGGTGGTGGTGGTGATGATGACGATGATGACGATGATGGATGATGATGATGATGATGATGATGATGATGATGATGTTGGTGGTTGTGGTGATGATGATGATGGGTGGTGATGATGATGATGATGATGATGATGATGTTGGTGGTGGTGGTGATGATGATGATGGATGGTGATGGTGATGATGGTGACAGTGGTACCCTAAGAACACCACTTGTTAGGACACTCGTGTGTCAGGCTCTGCTCTTCATAATGGACACCTATTAATATCCAATCCTCACAACAATCCTAGGAGGTAGATCTTACTGATATCTTCATTTTATAGATGAGGGCACAAAGAGAAGTGAAGCAGTTGGCTCAGCTTCTTACAGCCAGTCAGTGGTGAAGCCGGTATCAGACTCATGCTCTTCAGACTCCCTGACTTGACAGATGAGACACCAAGGCTCCTCTGGGGCCTTTCCTGTTTGCCCTCTGTCTCTCCATATTCGGTTCAGGGTGAATACCTCAGGACTCTCCCGGTTCATTAATCCTCCTTGAGTTTTAACTGATCTAAGGTTTGTCCTGGCAGTGTAGTGGTTAGGAATTGGGCTACAATCCACATGGTTGGCAGTTCAAACCCACCAGCAGCTCTGCAGGAGAAAGACTGGGCTTTCTACTCCCGTCAACGGTCGCAGTCTTTGAAACCTACAGGGGTCCCTCGGAGTCAGTGTGTGAGGGTTTGTCCTATTTCTGAAGATTTTTTTTGTTTTGTCTTCGTTTTTGTTTAACTTCGCATTTGATTCCCAAGATTTTAAACCGGCTTTTATTTGATCATTATCTCAACTGTATTTATCTTTATTGTTGCATACCTTTTTTAAAAAGTTATTTCTTTGTTCTCTTTAAGAATTCATTTAATTTTTTAGTATTGTTATTTTAATGTAGTCATTAATGTGCCCTATAAAATTATTTTAACCTGTAGACAATGCATTGTGTGGTCACCATTATTTAATGTCTGAGTTCACCTTTTCTTTCCTTTAGTATGTCTGCATTTCTACCTGCAGTTTTCTTTTGGTCGGGAGTCCTACGTCGTCTTGTTTTGCATTGTCATACATTTTGATTCCAGTTACTTTCGATTAGAGCAGGAACTCAAACCCTTAAGAAACAGTCTCAGTGCAATAACTTGGAATTTTACTGTTTTGGCAAGTTTGAATGGTTTTTCCCTCCCACTCTGAATACTATTTTTAATCACTGATCTTTAGCGGGTCTTTGTAAAGCATTCATCCTGGGTTCCATAAAAATAGCTCCCTCTCTGTACTCATATTTCACTGGTCTCTGTAACATGTCATTACATTAAGTGATGATAGTTGCCAGCAGGTTTCAATGTCATGAATGAGTTTGGGAACAATCACCGGAGCTCTCTTGGTAAATGAGTCCGTGGGAGTATCTCTCAGGTTCTAAGGGGTACCAGTCAGCATTTTTACAGAGGTAATAGTAATAGACCAATTAACCAGCCTGACTGCCATTGAGTCAGGTCCAACTTATAGCGACCTTATGTAGGCTTTCAGAGACTGTAAGTCATTGCAGAAGCTAACAGTTTCATCTTTTTCCCATGGGGCAGTTGATGGATATGAACCACCAACATTTTGGTTGTGGCTAGCAAGCCAATGCTTACCCAACAGTGCCACCAGGACAGTGCCTAACTAGCTCAGTCCCTTAAGTGTAGCTCAGTGGAGAGTGTTTCTGGCCAAAGGAGCAGTAAGTGCAAAGGCCCGGGGGCCAGGGAAAGCTTGGCCGTTTCAAGGGATGGAAAGTCCAATGAGAATGAAATGCAGTGAACAAGGAGGGGAGAACATGTGAGAAGAAATGAAGGAGAGGAGGGACCGAGACCAGCTATTGAGGGGCCATGATGATATTAAAGAATGTGGATGTAATTCCAAAATCAATGGGAATCCTTTGGCCAATTTTAAGCCAGGGAAAGGACATGGCAAAGGAGCGTCTCTACAATATGTATGGCAACTGTTCTTCTGTCTCCCTGATAAAGTTGTTTGGGAATCTCAGCTAGGGGAAGACACAGTGGCTATTAAGGGACATGAAGAAAGATTCTTTTCAAATTAAAAGGGTTGACTGGTGTGTGTGTGTGTGTGCCAGTGTGTGCGTGC
>NW_022111309.1:15575288-15592182 GCF_000313985.2 Echinops telfairi | reverse complement strand
GATTATGAATATATTAAGGAAATCTGAAATTAACTATCCCTTGCAATATCTCCCATCAACAAAAGGAAACGTAAAGCCACAGAGCCCCTAGGCTGGACAAGTTGACACTATTAAGTGGATTTGAAGGAGATAGAAACTAGAGAGAAGGTTGGACTCTCTTTCCTTCTAAAAGTTTTTCCCTCCCATCCAATTAAACAGCCTGGCTGGACCCCTTCTCCCAAGGTCAGACGTGAGATTGAAGAGACACGGAAGCTAAGGGAAAGGAATGCAGACTCTTGGGAGAAAGGAAGAGGGCAAGGAGGGCAAGCCCCCGCTAGCATCTGTTCTATGACTACTGCCCAAGTGTCTACCCAGGAGCCTCCTGGCTTCAGGGCCCTTTTGGCTAACCTCATCTCTCTATGGGCTCTGGCTCTATGTAGATGGATTTTCTAGAGATGAGGTTTTGTCCTGTGAGACTGACTTGCAACCCATTTCACAAAAGAAAACAAGAAAAAGGAAAAACTGTTGGATACGGACTCCACTGAGTGGTGTAAGAAACAGTCTTTGGCCCCATTTTCCTATCATTATTCTAGCTCCCCTTCTCTGTCCTAATTGCATCATGTCCCTGGTTAGTGGGGCCACTTGCAACTCTGAAGCCTACTTGCCTGTTCCCCTCTCTGGCAGTTACGTAACATCTTCTGGTGGGGCCCAGGAGCTTCAGGACCCATTGCAAAGGCAGAGAGAGGCTGGAGGAGGGGTGTGTGAAGACCCAAACAGAGCAGTTGCATTGTGTTGCAGTAGCCGCACCAGGAGCTCCCAACTGCTCACTGTGCGGGGAGCCAGCCTGGGGTCCTGGGCGGCACTGCTCAAGGGCTGAGAAGGACTGTCCAGTGGCCGCCACTGGCGTCCAGGCTGTGCACGAGAATGATTTAAAGAGATGGCACGAGGCCATTCGGCTGGCCCCGAATTTGATCTACTTTTCTAAGTCATAAATCTAGCGTTCACATAAATCTTTGTATTCTCCCATCCCACCCATGCTGGGTTCATTTTTTTCCCCCATGAACATAAATAAATCACTGGCAGAGATCCTCTAGCCACGCCCCAGCCCATGCAGCTGAGAGCTGCAGCCGAGAGCTGGGCCACCGGGAGAGGCTCTCTCTCACCATGACTCCATTCACAGCGAGAAGCCTCCACACAGGTCTTTGCATGGCTGCCTCTGAGCCCGCAGCCTCTTCCTTTATTATTAAGTAGCTTTCCACAACAGGGAGGCCCCGGGGGGTTATAGAAGCATAATGACCCGAACACATGGCTGCTCACAGAAGGACTGGGGGTTCTAGCCCACCCACAGGCACCTTGGAAGAAAGTCCTAACACATGAGATCTGAAAGGTCACAGTCATTAAAATCCATAGGGGTGCAGTTATACTTTGTCGCCCATGAGGTGGCCAGGAATTGCAGCCAACATTGGTACCAGCTAGTCTGGACCAGCCATCAAGTGGAGCATGCATACAGCCAGGCTGGTCCAAGGCAAGCAGGGACCTGTGCATCTCCACCCTTACCTCTCTCTGCCCTTGGCCAGGCCCACCTGGCTGTCATTGCTGTAGGGCCTGACCCTGTTGGGGGCAGCCCGCACATCTCACCCTTGCTGACCTCTCCCTTGCACATAGTTGCTTTCCTCTGCCCCCCCACCACCCTCATCCCCTTGGAGACCTGCCTACTGTCTAAACCAGCAGTTCTCAACCTGTGGTTTGGGACCCCTTTGGGGGTCGAATGACCCTTTCATAGGGGTCACCCGATTCATCACAGTAGCAAAATGACAGTTATGAAATAGCAACGAAAATAATATTATGGTTGGGGGGGTCACCACCACATGAGGAACTGTGTGAAAGGGTCGCAGCCTTAGGAAGGTTTAAAATCACTGGTCTAAACCATCTCATAAGGTAACTCAGGCAGGTGGGTTGGACAGGAACATGGCCTGTGCTCCAGCCCTAAGGGCTTAGTCATCCAAAGCTGTTAGACCGTCTCTGGAAAATCCCTTCCCTGGCCTGGACCTCAGTCTTCAAATAAAATGAAAAGAACAATAAGCACATGAGATTGCTTTCAACATTTTGTTAGCAGTGGTC
Organism: Echinops telfairi; assembly: GCF_000313985.2. Lineage (NCBI taxonomy): Eukaryota > Metazoa > Chordata > Mammalia > Afrosoricida > Tenrecidae > Echinops > Echinops telfairi. The sequence goes on along the minus strand of NW_022111309.1, from coordinate 15,590,082 downwards.
ATTTCACCAAGCACTTTTTCATGGCACCCCTAAATGTTAAACATGAAGGGGGCTGCTGTTGAGGGTGAGCTGTGGGGCTGGGATCTCTGGCTGAGAGATCACAACCCCTTTGATCGCCAGACAGGTGTCACCTTTTTTTAGCTTCAAGATTGAGGTTCTTGGTTAGAAGGTTCAAGGCAATTCTAAACATCTGTAACACACGCTGCCATTGAGTCCATCCCAACTCATTAGTTCCCTATAAGAGAGGAGAACTGCCTTTTGGGGTTGGCAAGACTCTTTAAGTTATTGTGGAACAGACAGGCGCATCTTTCTTTCAAGGAGGGACTGGTGAGTTCAAATAGCTCAGTGGTTCTCAACCTGTGGGTCGTGACCCCTTTGGGGGTCGAACGACCCTTTCATAGGGGTCACCTGATTCATCCCAGTAGCAAAATGACAGTTATGAAGTAGCAACAAAAATAATGTTATGGCTGGGGGTCAGCACCACATGAGGAACTGTATGAAAGGATCGCGGCATGAGGAAGGTGGAGAACCGCTGAAATAGCTGCACTTGCAGTTAGTAGCTCAGTGCAAAGCCCACTCAGCCAACCAAACTTCTGTCACCAAACCAGGCTCACCGCCCTCGAGTCCCTTCTGGGTCATAGAGACCCTGCAGGACAGGGCAGAATACGCCTGTGGGTTTCCGAGATGGTAACTTTTTGTGGGAATGGAAAGCCTCCTCTTTCTCCAACAGAGCTTCTGGTGATTTTGAACCACTGACCTTGTGGTTAGCAGCCCACCCGATGAATCGCCACTACACCACCAAGGTTCCTTCCGCAAACTGCTAGAGTTAAAGATAGCTGAGTGGACTTGCACCCAGACAGGGCTGGGTCTGGGTTTTCAACTCTGAAATGAGGTTAGAACAGACAACATCTAATGTTTGGAGCCACTGAAGAGGCCAGCACTTCTAATGTATGCTGTTGACTGACGGGGGTCTGAGAAGACCCTTCCATGTCTGCCCTCCTGAGAGGGGCTCAGGTGGCACAGTGGGGAAGCACTCAGCTGCTCACCAAGAGGCCAGGGCTTTGAACGCACCCAGTGATCCTGAGAGAGGAAAGTGCTGCCGACCAGCTCCCATAACATCACAGCTGAGAAAACCCCACGGGGGCGGTTCTACTCTGTCATATGGACTTGCAATGAGTCAGAACCAACTGGCTAGCACCTAACAATGGTCCACATCCTGAAATGCTGAGAATCCAAGCCGGAAAAACAGGTGTCGCCAAGCCCTAGTGACCCCTGTGCATCTGGAGAAACAGGGTGCTGTGGTGGGTGCTTGGTGGTTGATTTGGGGGATTAGAACACTAAGTCTTCTGTCCTCTGGGGGGACTCGAACATGCAACCATTTGATTAATAGTTCAAGCACATTAACCGTTTGCAACACTCCTGGGACTACAGGCCCATACTGCCCTGTGCATTTTGGCTCATGGGGGCTGCAGGGGAAAGACGTCAGACCCCCTGCCAGAGGGGGTCACCAGTGACAGGGAGGGCCAAGCTGCCTGGATAAGCCGCAAAGGCCACCCACCTGGCCGAGGGAAGGCAGAACTGTGCTCCACACAGTCTAGAATTCTGCTAGCTGCAAATGGCATGCCAACTTCACACCCACTTCCTCATTTCCTCAGATTGTGGCTATTGAGGGCACTGAATGGTGTCAGGTGCAGCAAGCAGCTATTTGGCTCCATCTAACTTCCAACCTCGTGGGGAAAGGTGTAGATGCACCTGCACCAGCTGCTCCTCCATAGGGCAAAGCACTGTTCCCTCCACAGCTCTGGGATGCCCGAGGAACGGCACAGCCCTCTCCAGGTCCCTCCGGTAGACTTAAAAGGCCCCCAGCTCCCTGGGTGGTGCCGATGGACAACACACTCAGCGGATATCCATAAGATTGGAGGGTCAAGTCCACTCGGAGACACCTCAGAAGACACACCCAGGGACCTATGTCTCGAAAATCAGCCGCTGAAACTCCTTTGAGTCTAGTTCTCCTCTGACACACATGGGGGTCACTGTGAGTTGAAATTGAGCCAAAGTGGGGTTTTTTGTTTTGCTTTGTTGTAATGGTGCTAATGCATAAAGTTAAAACTGAATGTACAAATGTGCTTTACACAATTGATGTATGTATGGATTGTGATAAGAGTCGTATGAACCCCTAATAAAACAATTAAAAAAAACAACTGGAGCAGTGGTTTTCTCTTTTTAATGATTTTATTAGGGCCTTCTTTAGCTCGTATCACAATCCATACATCCATTCATTGTGTCAAAGGCATTTGTACCTATGTCGCCCTCATCATTTTCTTTCTACTTGAGCCCTTAGTATCAGCTCCTCATTTTTTTTTGCTCCCCCATCCTCCCTCATGAACCCTTGATAATTAATACATTATTATTATTTTTTCATGTCTTACACTGACCAATGTCTCCCTTCAACCATCTTTCTGTTGTCTGTCCTCCTGGGAGGGGGTTATATGTAGATAGATCCTTGTGATCAGGTCCCCTTTTCTCCCCCCACCTCCCCTTCCCCTTCTGGTACTGCTGCTCACATTGTTCGTCCTGGGGGCTTTATGTGTCCTGGATGCCCTGTGTTTCCAGCTCTTAACCTGTACCCGTGTGCACAGAGCAGTGGCTTTCAAGGGGTGTGGTTTAGCAACTAAATGATCTCTTCCAAGGATTCTTTAGGGCTCCTCAGGAGAAAAACAGCTTTCTACCCCTCTGAACAGTTACCCTCTGGGAAACCCACAAGGGCAGTTCTATCCTGTCTGTCTGCAGGGACTGCTGGCGGGGGAGCGTGGGGGGGTGGTTGTGAGCTTTGAACCACTCTTAACATGCAAAACCCTGCCTCTTTCATTTGCTGCACATACGGGTTTCAAAACATTGAAAAGGCTTTTAGCCTTTTTTTTTTTTTTGCATGAAATAGATTCACCTGCAAATTCCCTCTGAAGAGATTCATAATTACCCGGGATCAGATGTGTTGTGTGAAGGCAGTGGCCTGGTGTGTGAGACACAGGCGTCAGTAAGGTTGGTTTCTCTTTCTTAGAGGAAGAGGAGAGAGCCCATTGTTGTGGTTCAGGCTCGTCCTTGTTGTGTGCTGTCAGTTAGATTCTGACTTGCAGGGACCAGGGTAGAATTGCCCCATCCGATTTCCCAGGCTATGGAAGGAGATCTTTTACCAGCTCCTTCCTCCCTGGGAGCCCCTGGGAGCTTCCAACTGCTGGGTACTCACGGAAGCATTCTGCCCTGGGGATGCTTCCACCCCAAATTAAAATCGTTTTTGTTGGGAACCCAGAGAGTGTGGAATCAGCTCCATTCCCAAGGGGACAATCCAGGGACCACAGCACCCTAGTAGCTAATAGCCAGTGTCCTGCATTTTCAGGCCCTCAAGGACCCCACCCTGGCTGCCCGGAAGGATTTCCAGCGGGAGGCTGAGTTGCTCACCAACCTGCAGCACGATCACATTGTCAAGTTCTACGGGGTGTGTGGCGACGGGGACCCCCTCATCATGGTCTTTGAGTACATGAAGCACGGGGACCTGAATAAGTTCCTCAGGTAAGCACGGAGCTCTCACCTGATCCAGGAGTCATGCCTCCCCTCGGAGACTGAGAAATAGGAAGCCACCTGTCTTCTTGAGGACCCTTGGTGGCACGGGTGGTTAAGCATTGAGCTACAAACAGAAAGGCCAGCAGTTTGAACCCACCAGCAGCCCTGTGAGAGGGAGCCATAAAGATAACAATTCTGCAGGCTCCTCTGGGCAAGTCTATTGTGTCCTGTCAGGTCCTTATGACTTGGAAGGGGCTCCGTAGCAGCAGGGAGAGCCTTTCTCCTTGGGCATCCTCTCCTGAGAAGTCTTTGTCCCACACTTTAGGGGATAAGGGCAAAGGTGGAGGATGATGGGAAAAGTGTCTTATCTTCTCTGTCTTAATTTTAAGTGAAGGAGAAGAGAAAGGTCTAGAACGAGGCCAAGGAAGGAATCAGCTGGCTTACAATTTATCACCCCTAGATCCAAAGATCATCTCTCCCATGGATCTTAAGACCCTGGGGGTCTTGCTTCCTCACATGCAGCCCTCCTGGAAATCTTCTTGCTAAGGACTCTTTGGTGATGAATCCGAAGGTACAAGGTTGCAAACTCATTATGATACAATCAGGGTTTAAAAAAAGCAAAGACCTAATTTGCTTGGTTAAATTCCAGAATTGGGCTATCCAGTAAGACCCTAAGTAAGGTCAGAGTCATAAGTGGACAGTGCAATGTAAATGAATTAAAATTACATAAAATGTAACTGTGCAGGTACACTGGCCACATTCCAGATACCCAGTAGCCAAATGTGTCTATCCAAACAATCTACTGCCATCAAGTAGACTCTGATTCAGAACAATGCTATGTGGTGCTTCCAAGATTGTAAATCTTTATGGTAATCGATAGCCTCATCTCTCTCCTATGGATCTGCTAGTGGGTTTGAACCACTGATCCTGCAGGTAGCGGCCCAGCACTTACCAGACAACTCTGTTGTGGTTAGAAGCTAGTACATCAATCAGTGTTGATGTAGAACATTTCGATCTCAGAAAGTTCTAGTGGACAGCGCTGTTCATTCTAGAAAGAGTAGCCTTCTTGTAAGAAGGGTTTCCTCATGTTTGGAGGAAGAACCAGAACTGACAAGAGTTTGGCAGCTTCTAGGTTCCAGTTAGATGGTCTAGATGGAATTTCAGGGGCAGATCTGCCTTCTCTGTGAGAAACAGAGCATCTCCTCACTAGAGCTCTGGTTTTTACATCAGAGTCTGCTTTTTACATCAGCCACCTCCAACTATTATCCCAATATAGCCGGGAAGGTCACAGCCAGATGGGAGGGGTCTATAGACTCCACGGACTTCCTGGGACTTCCAATGTCCCAGGAAGCAGGTCAAACCTTCAACTCCAGGAGACTTAGACAGCATCTCTGTCACAGTCACCATTGAGGTTCATTTGAATGCCATGGCTGAGGGAAAAATGCCCAGAGATCAGGTTACAGAAGGCTCTATCAAACCACGTACCAAAAATGGAGGCTCTTCTAATAGGGTGCTGTTATTTGAGGGTGGGATCGGAGTGAGGTGATGGAGTAATAGGCTGGAGGAGATTGTGGAACTCTGTTTTTAAGAGCTGGATTGACCAAAAGAGACCTTGGAGGGATTTAAAGGGCCTGTTCTTAGGAGACCCGGTGCCACAGTCAAGTAAGCATTAGGTTCAAATCCACCAGCTGCTCTGAGGGAGAAGGGTGAGACTGCTGGTTCCTGTACAGCTTTACAGTCTCGGAAACACTCGGGAGGGTTGTTATGAATCAGAACGGGCTCGATGGCACAGGGCTATGCCAAAGGTTAGTGTTGGTAAGGTGCTTTAAACAAATTTTTCCCAAAGTGGGGGTGATGGCTCCCTGTGTAGGGGACTATCCAGGTATGATCCAGGAGAGCTGCAAAAATAGATACCGATCCTCTTTTTTCTGGATTATGGGCTAGCAATCAAAAGTGTTTACTTGCCAGGAGGATGCTGAGTGGTTTGGGGTGTTTTCCCTCTTCTTCAGAAAAAGGGGCAGTAGGCAAAATAAATTTAGGATCCATGCTCTAAGTCTTCTGATCCTCGGTTTACAAAGAAGGGCATTTCTTTATCCTCAGTTCTTAGCGTACAACACACATGGGTTCCAATCCTTGATTTTGCACTTCTTTGTGAAATCTGGAGCAAATTATTAAGCCTTGATTTTTCTCTCCTAGCAAAGAAGTGTGTTATTCATTGCTCCCCACCATGACCACCAGGGGCATGAAATGGTGCTACCTTGTGCGTGCTGGAGCTCCCGAGGACGCTCACAGTTTTCCACTGTTGGTGGGGTGCACTCGGACCACCTTCCGTGCTTCATATTGGTGGGGTGCATTTCATTTTTTCTTCTCCTGCAGGTTTCTGCCTGACTCGGCCCCCCTTGTCATAGACGGGTGTTGCTAGGTGCTCAGAACACAGTGGTTACTAGGAAAATCATGACTCTCCGTCGTCTCTGAGAACGTCTAATCCAGGAGGTTCCCTTTCTCCCTTTGCTTCCTCCTGGGGTCAGAGGGACATGCCCATTGCCCCGTGCCCTCTCTGTTGGTTAAGCAGCCATCGAGACTCTGTAGAGGGTTTCTGAGAGTGTAAACCTTTAAAGGAGCGGCTCCATCGCTCTCCCTCTGAACAGCTGATGGGTTTGAACTGCCAACCATGAGGTGAGCAGCCCAATGCCTAACCACAGCACCACCAGGATTACTTCAGGTGCCACCGACAAGTGTCTCTCTGCCTCACGGTCATGGTCCCTCTAAGGGCTGAGCAAGAAAAGATGGATAGAAAGGAAATAAAGCATGGGAAGCCAGAGGAGAACAAGGGGTGAGAGAGCTTAAAATCACAAGAAAAGGAAAAGCAGGCAAAGGGGTGCTGGAGAGCCTGTCACCTGGTTCCCACCGCTCCCCCCTCTCCCCAATGGGCACCTCTAGAGAAGGCATGGGGGACCTAGGAAGGGCACCCACTGGGCTGGGCCTTGATGACAGGCACCTATGGCTATGGCAGCTCTCCAAGGACTCTCTTTCTGAAGATATCATGGTGGGGGTTGGTGGCGGGGGTGGGGGCTGTCTCTCAGTCAGCCCCAACAGCCCTCCCAGGGCTATTTTCTAGAACACAGTATGCACTTGGGCCTTCACAGCTGACCAGAGTCCTTAGAAATGCCTACTCCATCTTCCAGGGCTGTGTCTGTCAAGGGTGGTCGTCTGCAGAAGCCCCTGGTGGCTGCAGTTTCCAGACAGGGCCACCTGAGCTTTCCTGGGAAGTGGACTGCAGACTGGTTTCACACCACGGCCTCCATGACCCCAGGCTGGCCCTGCCTCTTCTCCTAACCCCATGCTTGTGTGGGTTTTTACGGCTGGCGGGAGGATCCTTGCCTGGTAAACAGGAGGGGGCTTATCTATTGACTCTTTTCTTGTAGCCATAGCTGTAGCAGCATCCCCTCTGAGGAGTGAGGAGGGCAAACCCCACAGGGTGTAGTAAGACAAACATGTTTGTATCTAATGAAGGAGTTCCATGGAGATTGGAAAGCACTAAAGTAGGCCGAGGCCCGGCTATCCACAAGGGGCCCCTGGCCCACAACCTCATAAATAAAGGCCCCGGATGTGGTCACAGCCCCCTGGGCTTTTTTGGCCGATCTGGCCGACCAATGTGCTGGGACAAGAGCTGTAGGACTTGATTTGAAGTGGGGTGTGCTGTCAGTGCCTCAGGTCGGAGGGTCTCTTTCTCCTGGGCCCAGTAGCTCTTTCCACAGCCAACTGTCCCTTGGCAAGTTCTGCCTCTTGATGCCCCATGCGGCTACTCCACACTGCCTGCCACCTTGGCCTGATGAGCTGGTCGCACTGCAGTTTGGTTTCCTGATTTCAAAATTAGGGTGAGGGAGCGAGTCAAATGGCTGAAAATGTCAGAAACACTCAGGAATGGTGCTCGGTCCCTCAGGTCAGTGGAAGAGCTAATTCTTGTTACCATTTTATTCTATAACAGATGTCTAGAACTTGGGAACCCCCTGTGCCAGGGGTCCAATACCAAAATGAGGACCACTAGTTTACCCCATCACCTATGGGAGCCAGCTGTGGTGATCTTGCTGGGACTCGGGTTGTGTGGCCTTTCCCTGCATCCCTACACTCACCGTACAGTTTTGAGCCGATGGAAATAAGCTACCAAATAGCTGCAAAGTGAGCTTTGGTTCACGTTTGTGAGGGAGTCCAGAGAAGAGGGAGCCAGGAAGGTTTTCCCCCTTGATCTGCTGAAATTCTCTCTGCTCCTCCCTTCTCTCACCCCCACACAGGGCCCACGGGCCGGATGCCATGATCCTCGTGGATGGGCAGCCACGCCAGGCCAAGGGTGAGCTGGGGCTCTCCCAGATGCTGCACATTGCCAGCCAGATCGCCTCGGGCATGGCGTACCTGGCTTCCCAGCACTTCGTGCACCGGGACCTGGCCACCAGGAACTGCCTGGTAGGAGCCAACTTGCTGGTGAAGATCGGAGACTTTGGCATGTCGAGAGATGTCTACAGCACCGATTACTACAGGGTAAGGTGGCCTTCCTCAGCTGCAGCCGAGCTAGCGCTTGCTCACCTGTCTTTGTCATTGTCCATTAACCTGTCCCTCTGGCGCACACACAAACACACTCAGGCCCAGACGTGCACTCAACAATTCTCCGCGTCACGCCGGCATCCTGACTTACCTGTGTTGAGTGCCCACCAGGGCCCCATCCTCTTTCCTCCAGGGCATTTAGCTGTAACGTATCCTTTCTGCAATGATGTGCATTGTGTTTCCTTTGCATCAGTAGCCATCTGTCACACACATATACGCGTATGTACCTAAACATACACAGGATCCAGCCCCATTTGGTACTATGGGGGAAACACCTCCCATCCCGTCCAGTCCCTGAGCCAGCCTCCCACACGGCACATTATATTTTCTGAAATGATCTGCTGACAACAAAAGGATGATATTTTCTCCAGAAGTAGATCTCCATGACAAACCGGAACCCAAAGTAAAATAGCAACAACGATTTAATTTGAGCAGAGTTGTCCAAATAGCTTAGGAAGGATGGAATAGTTAAAAGGAAGCATGTTATGCTACCAGTTTTGGAAAGGGGTGCTAGTGGGCTTTAAAAATAAGATTCCTGGTTTTAAAGGGAGATCCCCTGTGCAGCTTGACTTCCACACCGTTGTTGTCTACTTTACATGAGCAGGGGTCTTTGTTTCATTTCATAGCATCCTACTGCATCTCCTTCCCATGTACCATTTGAGTGGTTCTTGCAGGGCAAGAACAAGTGACCCAGAGTGTCCCATATGCCAACCAGGGGAGCGAAATGCAACCTGAGACACAAGGATGGGATACTACCTTTTACAAATAAATTTGAGATATCTCAAAGTAAACATGGGTGGTTTACTTGAGAACACTGAGTAGAAGAAGAATTTGGATTAAGGGTGGAAGGATACTGTGAGGACATACATGGGCGATTGAGGGGCATGGCAGCCACCGATGTCATGTTCTCCGTAGGTAATGAGTGATATGAGAGTCAGAGAGTCCACATTTGACTGTCTACTCACCATTGGCTTCAACTTGGTAAAGCAGGAGACTTAAAATCTGACATTGAATTCCCCAGATCATTTCTCTCTGGGTGGTCCTGATGGGTTTGCTTAAAAGAGATTACCCAGACATGAAGAGTAATCATCACTTAGCCCAGAGACGTAGTGGGAAGAGTGAACTGCAACCTATGCCATGAAACAAAATGTGCATAAAGTGCTGAGTGGGAAAGGAATGTATTCTGTACCCGTCCATTCAAACCACAATAAAATGTTCCCTCAAAGAAGGAAAAAATCATAACCTCCTATACCTGGGGATATGATCCCACCGGGAAATAGGAATTTGCTACGTTAATGTGAACATATCAGTTGTAGGAAGTGGCCTAAATCAATCAGCTCTGCACTACAGAAAGAACAGATCAGGCACAGAGAAAAAACCCAAATAGAGGGAAAGCTATGAATATGTCCAAGGAACCAAGGAAAATGCTTACAGAGACCAAGACCTTCTACCAGAGCTAACAGAAGAGGGGGGCGGGAACAGCTCCTAGAACTGACACCCTCAACTCAGATTTTTAGCTTCCCAAACAGTGAGAAAACAAACTCTGTTGGTTGAAGCTCCAAAATAAAATTAATCCCTCAAGATACTTCACCTTGATGGTGTTAGTCTAGGTAGACTAGAGAAACAAATCCATGGACACACATATGTGTATAAGACAGAAGTTTACATACAAGAGCAATTGAACATGGAGAAAACACCCCAGCCCAGTCCAGATCAAGTCCATAAGTCCGACATTAGCCCATATGTCTGATAGCAATCCATAAAGTCCTCTTCAGACTCACGAAACACATGCAAAGATGCCGAATGCAGGATGATCACAGGCCAGTGGGTAGAAAGTCTTTGGATCTAGTGGCATTCTAAGCATCTGAGTGCTGGCAGAGGTCTCCACATGGCTTCTCCAGCTTTGTAGATCTTGTCAGCTGCAATGTCTCCCAGGGAGTGATAGAGAGAGTGCCTCTCCTGCCTCCAAGAAGGAAATACCAGGTTTCCCAGAATTCTCAGGAGAAGGCCATGCCCACACAGAAGTCTCATTGGCTATCTCCAGATTGACAGCCTAGACTCCACCCCTACAATCTTAATCTTTAAATTGACACCAGATTTGGTGACTACCACATTGGCCATGGCCTAGAGAAAAAAGGAATGCTTGGATACTTCCTTTGTGACCAGCGTGCCCCCACCAGAGGATGGCAGACAGTTTGCCATCAAAAGAGTGAAAGACCTTTCGGCCAAGTGGACTTTACAGTGGGGGAACAGCATCCGCAGGCAAGCGGGCAGCTCCCCTAGCCTCTTGCTGTGCTCATCAGCAGTCCTACGTTTGGGAGAGAGAGTAAGCAGCCGCAGGAATGGCTGATGGATGGCTAGGGCAAGTCTGCCAGGAAGGATCAAAGTGGAATCTTCCTCTGGCAGTTAGACCAATGTCTTTAGTCCTTTCCAGGAGAAGCACTGATGAAGAGGTTAGTAGGGATCCATCGGTCATAGATTTCTTGAGTCTGGCTGGTGCCAGCACCATTGAATTGCCTATGCACTCCATGTAATAAGGTTTGCTAGCCTGCCAAGATGAGCATAGATTTATGTTGGTGTCGATGAAAGCAAGGAGTGGTATTTTGATTATGCCAAGCTGGACCGTTCTGGATTTGCCCTAGTCTTGGGAAACTATGTTTGACCAGAATGTGTACAAACAGCCTTCAAACTTGCATCAGAGCATGTACTTAATGCTTCTTGACTCTTGATTTTTAACAAGGGCAGGGAGACCACAGTCAGTGGCCCAGATGGTCCTCCTTTGCCCTTCCGTACTCTTTGTCCTTCTTTCGCAATGGACACCTATTGTTCTTGATGCTTGGGAGAGCTGCCAAAGCCATGATGCCCTCAACACAGTCCACTTCCTTTCTGTGGGTTCAAGGGCAGACTAGAATTTAAGAAGGCAAAGTAGGCCCGAAAAATGTCTATAATCTAAGTATCCTCAATTCTACTTTATGTTTTCGAAGTCAAATGTTAGCTGAGGCCAATTGGCTTGAAAATATATGCCCTTGTTGCAAAGGTAATATGAAACAAGAAAGGATAGATGTTGGAGTAAAAAATGAACACACGATCGGAAAAAAAAAAAAGAAAGTCTATTCCAGTGACGGTGGATAGGGGCTGTATTCCCTTTATTCAGAGAGCAACTTGCATCTCAAAGTTCACTTACAAGTTGCTAGAGTCTAACAGCCACGCCTCCTTCTATAGGAAAAGGGGTGAAGAAAAAGTGAGTTGTGTAAGATCACACTATTGTCTTGTTATCGATGCTGGGAGATACCGTGGAGACGAGGGGATTCCTGGGATTTGGGCCTCATCTTACCTGTGTCACATCCTGACATCATCACATAGTGGGCGTGTGACCTCAGTGTTCTTTCCTTAGCTTCTGTTAAAGTTTCTCGTTTGTGTAGCTGTTCTATTTTCTCATTTAAAAATGAGAACAATAACATTCACTCCATAGCTTTTTGGTGTCAACTAGGCTCATGTTTACAAAGGGCCCAGAACACATTAGTTCCTCGGTCAACAATGGTCTGTTTATTTCATAGTCACTTTAACACCCGAGATAAGAAAGTCCCACTGGGAATCTCATTTTCAGATGCAATTTCCTGAATCACCTAGAAGGACTTCTGACCTCTGTGATAGAAAGGCTAGGATCATGCAGCTGGCTCCACACGTGTAGGTAAATGGGCTCGTATTTGCAGTTGCCATTACATCCGCTCCAATTTATGCAACCTTGTACGTAACAACAATAGGCACTATGGGGTAACCATTGGGCTCTTAACCACAAGGTCAGTGTTTCAAACCCACCCGCCACCCCACAGGGGGGGAAACATAAGGTTGTCTGCATCTAGGTCACTGTGAATTAGAATGCATTCCAGAGCATTGGGGAGATGTGCATACCAGAGTGAAACATTGCCCGTCATGCACCATCTCCAGGGTCTGGGACCGCCTTGAGCCCGATGTTGTGATTATGGGATCAATTTGCATCATGGAGGGTTCTGTTTCCACTGACCCTCTACTCTACCAAATAGGATGTCCTTGTCTAGAGACTGGAGCTTCCTGCTGAACGGGGCGAAGTCCATAAGACCAAGTCCGCCCTCCTTGTTTCTGCAAAGCATTCTGGTTTCATTCCTTACAACCCATGGAGGTTTTCTTCCCATGGTTTCGGTTTAGATGACATTCCTTTGTCATCAGTACTTGCCTGCTCCTCTGGTCAGTGTTTATGTGATCTGGATCATGAATCGTAGCGCTCAGTTCAGATCTGGGTGATTTATATAAGATTTTTGATATTCAGTAGATCCCGGTCAAGGTCCTGGGGGAAGGCAGTGATTTATCAGGCAATGAGAACAATGGAAAGGCTTTTTCTGTACACAGACACCTGGGAACAGGTCTGCATGTCTCTACTACCGTCTGTTACTAAAATCTGTTGGGCTTCGAAGTTTGTTGGCTTCTCATGCCTAATACATCTAAATGCATATAATTAGAGTCCATCTGTGTGTGTGTGTGTGTGTGTGTCTGCCTGCCCAGCATGTATTTCAAAGTGTACACATGAAGACAAGAGGAATGATAGCAATAAACTCTGTGTGTTTTCTTTTTCGTTTTTAATTTCTTCAAACAAAGAGGTACCATCTGGCTCATGCACAGTCACATGCAAACAGTTGACAAAGGTGAACTGCTTAATTTCCTGTTACACTTTTAGAGAGAGAAAACAAACATTCACGCACCTAGCAGCAAGGACAATTTGTTTTTCTCTATTCTTAGCTGTTGTCTGCAGACAAACTCCCCTTTTTCTGAATGGGTCACTGTGACGCTGCTGGGAGGATTGCCTTTCACCCAGCGTGGAAGAGGGGAGGCTTTGTCATTCTAGTTCATGTTTCTCTAACCATCCAAGAACATTGAGAGTTTGAAGGTCAACTCTACAATGAAAGAGATTTCACAGAGTCCAGAGTTGGTGGAGCTGGGATTCCAGAGTTAAGATGTTGTCATGCTTTCAGCAGGAAAGCAAGACGTGCTGTTCTGAGATTAAGGAGATGTGAGATAGAAGGGATCAGCACTCTGGTCCTACTGGTCCAGAGGGCCAGGAGAATGCCTGTTTTCTTTGGACACCTTGCTAGGCTCTAAGCATACTGCAGAGCCTGGCCCTTCACAGACACCCAAAAAGAGTAGGAATGAATGAATGAAGTCAGTAGGGAAATTCAAAGTCAGGCAGGACATAAATCTGGCCAGACCAGGAGGCACCTGCACAGATACTCAGATGTCCAGAGAAATGAGGGAGCATTTAGACATCCCCTGCTCTGTGCAACTCAGAGTGCGGGGACAGGAGCAGCAGGAATTTTCTAGGCTAACAGACACACTGTCTGAGGAGAATATCAATAGGAGGCAAGGTGGCCTGATTCAGGAATGAGTCACTTAAGGTCAGACGTGGGATCCCTTTGGGAATGAACCCCTCAATGTTGACAAATAAATGGGGACAGAAGATAGGTCAAAATCTAAGATGGCACATATCTGGGGAACATAAGGCAGATCTCAAAACTGGCATCCAGGCCTAAGTACTCCTGTAAAGGATGCCAACAATAGCATCTAGGGTGCAAGAATAATTGAGGAGAAGTTAACTTGGCTGGTAGAATCCTAACTTCCATGAAAGTCTTGGACAAAAAGCCCATGAAGTATGAATCTAGGAAAATTGGAAGTAGTTAAAAATTGAATGGAACACATAAAGATCGATCATATATATAGACATTAGTGACTTGAAATGGGCCATTTTGAATTAGAAAATCATATGTTTAACTCTGCCTGGAATGATACAATCAAGAGGAATGACATTGCATTCAATGTCAAATGCGTCATTTCAAGATCTATCTGGAAATACAATGCTCTCTGGGATAGGATTCTATCTCTCCATCTTGAAGGAAATCCAAGGGATATAAATATTATTCAACTCTATCCACCAACCACGAAGGTCAGTGATGAAGAAACTGGAGAATTCTCCCAATGTCTTCAGTCTGAAATTGATCAAACATGCAATCAAGGTACACTAACAATTATTGGAGATTGGGATGCAGAAGTTGGAAACAGAGAAAGGAGCGATGGTTGGAACATGTGATCATGGTGATAGAAATGAAAGTGGAGATTGCATGATAGACTTTTGCAACACCAACATCTTACTCAAATTAAATACCATTTTTCAACAACACACAAGGCAACTGTACACATGGGCTTTACCAAATGGAATACACAGATATCAAATTGACTACATCTGTGGAAAGAAACTGTGGAGAAGCTCAATATCAGCAGCTAAAACCAAGCCAGGTGCCCACTGTGAAACAGACCATCAATAATTCATATGTAAGTTCAGGTTGAAGATGAAGAAAATTGAAACAGTCGACATGAATTCAAATATGACTTTGAGTGTATCCCACCCAATTTTTGAGAACTTCTGAAGAAAAGATTTGATGCCTTAAAAACTAATGACAGATGACCTGGTGAGATGTGGGAAGGCATCAATATCATCTTTCATGAAGAAAGCAAAAGGTCATTAAAAAGACAAAGAAAAGATCAAGGTGGATGACGGAAGAGACTCTGAAACTTGTTTTTGCTCACAGAATAGCTGAATCCAATGGAAGAT
>NW_022111309.1:15554713-15575106 GCF_000313985.2 Echinops telfairi | reverse complement strand
CTTGAGTTGAAACATTGAAAGATTCTCTGGGCGAAATATTGGCCATGCAAGAAGCATCAAAAAAAGATGGGAAGAGCACATAGTATACTCTATCAAAAGAACTAGTTGACATACAACCGTTTTAGGAGGTAGCATGTGAATAAGAACCAGTGGTCCTGAAGGAAGGAGTCCATTCTATACTGAAAGCATTAGCCAAAAACAAGGCTCCAGGAATTGATGGAATACCAATTGAAATGTTCCAACAAGCTGTTGAGGTACTGGAAGCACTCACCCATCTCTGCCTGGAAAATTAAAGGACAAATACTCGGCCAACTGCCTGAAAGAGATCCAGATTTGTGCCCATTCCGAAGAAGGTGATGCAGCAGAATGGTCAAAGTATAGGACAATATCACTGATATCACATGCAAGTAAAATTTGGCTAATGATCATCCAATAACGGTTGCAGCAGTACATTGACAGAATGCTGTCAGAGGGTCAGGCTGGATTCAAAAGAGGATGTTGAACAAGGGATACATTGCTGACGTCACATGGATCTTGGCTGAAAGGAGAGAATGCTAGAAACACAATAAAGTTGAGTTTTATTGACTATGCCAGGGCATTCTTCTGTGTGGATCATAAACTATGGACAGCCTTGAGAAGAATGGGAATTCCAGAACACTTGGTTGTGTTCACGTGGGACCCGTGCATGGATCAAAAGACAGTTGTGCAAATGGAACAAGGGAATACCACATGGTTTAAAATCAGGGAAGGTGTGCATCAGGCCTGGGTCCTCTCACCATATTATTCAATCTGTCTGTGGAGCAAATAGAGAAGCTGGCTTATATGTAGAAGCATGTGGCATCAGGAGTGGAAGAAGGCTTATTAACAACTTTCAATATGCAGATGATACAATCTTCCTTACTGACAATGAAAAAGTGACTTGAAGGTAAAGGACTACAGCCTTCAGTGTGGATTCCAACTCAATATAAAGAAGACCCCAATCTTCACAACTGGACCAGATATAAAGGAGACCCAAATCCTTACAACTGGATGGGTCACATCATCATAAAACAGAGAAAAGGCTGAGGTTGTCAAGGATTTAGTATTGCTTGGATCCACAATCAATGCTCATGCAAACATTAGTGGAGACTTCAAACAATGCATTGCAATGGGTACATCTGCTTCACGGGACCTCTTTAAAGTGTTGAAAAGCAAGGGTCTTGCTTTGAGGACGAAGGTGCCCTTGACCCAAGCCTGGCCTGACCCAAGCTGGATGCTTTAATATGGAAGACTGAGAAAGAATTAATGCATTGGAATTGTGAGGCTGGAAAAGAATACTGAAAGTGCCATGAACTGCCCAAAGGACAAACCAGTCTGTCCTGGAAGAAGTACAGCCAGAATGCTCCTTAGAAGCAAGGATGGAGAGGCCTACTTCGGACACGGCATCAAGTGAGGCCAGTCCCTGGAGAAGGATGTCATGCTTGGCAAAGTGGCGAAGCGATGCAGAAGAGAAAGGTTCTCAAGAGATGGATTGACATAGAGGCTGCAACAATGAACCTGAACATCAGAAGTCGTGCGGATGGCGCAGGACCAGATGGTGTGTGGTCCTGTTGAACACAGGATTGCTATGTGTTGAACCTGACGTAATGGCCCCTAACAGCAGCAGCAGCAGCAGCAGATTGCTGAAAGTAAGCAAGTTATTTAACGTTGTGCCCCGAACGGTCGAATGGGGCCAATAACATCTATCTCATGCATTTGCTGCAAGAGTGAATAGTTAATAAAGATATAACTCCTAGGACAATACATGCTCAATAAATATTCGTTATTATCACTATTATGGGGTCTAAACACAAATGTCTTCCCCAACCCCAAAGTGGACATCCTAAACAAGGCTTATCCTGCGGCAACAGTTGGATGTGACAACATAGGATGGTTCCCTTAATACAGAAGCTCATTGTCTAAGTGACATCATTGTTGGAGTCAGTGAACAGAGGTGGTCCTCCAGGCTGAGGCCGGCTCCGCTCCGGGTTTCATGTGGTTTCGTAGGTCATTCCAATCATGCATCCCACTGCAGCCTGCTGGAAGGGGAGCCCATGCATGCAGGAATGCATGTGGGGCCTGGCGAATGGGCCTGGCTGCACAAGTTGCTTGCCATATCCCTATATCATGAGTCAGTCACGTGCCTCAACTGCCCATAAGGGAGGTGGCTAGCTGTCCCCTGAAGGAGAAGAGCAGACTGTAAACCACAGTAGGTAGCCTGCAAAAGTGGCAGAAAACTTCTTGGTCTTTTGAAATCACGTCCCATTGCCTAACCTGCCACATCTGGCGATTTATCAGGAAGTATAATGTAAAACATTCTTGCTTTTGTTGACTGTTCTCATACTAAGCATGGAGATGGTTCTCCTGGAAGGCCTTTTAAAATCTTCTGCTTGCAAACTCTTGGTGTGGCATGATTCATTTAGCCAAGAAATGGAGGAGCTGGTCAGGGGCCATCTCAGGGCTTTGGTTCTTCTATGAGGAAGGCCAACCCACAGGTAGCAAGTGAACACATCCTAGGAGCTAGGTGAGGAGAAGGGGGAATGTTCCAAATTCCAGGGAGTCTAAGTTATGACTGGTTAATTCTCCGATTGGTAAGAAAATAGTGACAACTTGGAGGAAAACAAGAAGGAATATAAACTAGATGAGCTTTGTTTCCAAATACACAGCTGGGAAGGGATGGATCTAGAAATGCCCCCAAAGTTTTACTAGAGCAGCTTAGTATTGTCTAGAACAAACTTGGGTCCTTGATTTAAGACTCAGTTTCTCAGGTACAAGAGGGTCTAGGGATGGGGTTTAGGAATTCTACCAATCCCCTGGCATTGTGTGAACCGTGCTTGTTTGGGTTTTGGGTTTTTGAAGGCCCACTGATGTCCCCGGATGTGCTGTGAGTCCCAGAACAAGACAGGAACCCAGAGATGGTAGCCACCGGAGCCCTGGCCATAGTTATATCAAGGTGGATTGAAGGTTGATCAGATCCTCCAAGACTCCTCCTGGGATACTTTGACCAACAAGACTATTGATTAATTACTGACTCATTTGAGTCTGGGATTCCTCAGAGGCTTGGGTTTCCCCTCCTTACCAGGAGGGGCCTATTAGTAAAAGCTGACTGGCAGCATGTTGAAGAGACCTTATGTTCTGTGAAATAACTTTGCACTCACTTTGAAGCTCGTGATGGCAACAACATAAACCACCAGCTTTCGTAACAGTGAAGTGCCACCATGCGTGCGGTTCATGGTTGAGGTATGGGAGGCCCAGGGGCTCGTCCCCATCTTTCTCTCCAATGTCTGTGCTTTGAGCCGTGTGAGATGGAGGAGTCAGGTAGCTAGAGATTATCATTTATACTTGACTACTGATAGCACTGTGGGAGATGGTGGTCTTCTAGTGAGGCAACAATAGACTTCCTTAAAGGGAATCCCCTCGTTAGACTTCCTGGCCCAGTTGCAGTAACTTGCGAGTGGCGCAGGTTTTAGCTTCAGGATTCAATTCTGCTCCCTTCCAGTGGACAGATACCCATCAGAAAGGGAAAGGGGCTGCGGCCACCCATCCAGTTTCAGCAATCAGGCAACTTATTCGAAGGGTCTGGCTGTGGGCCCGAGAGCTGCCTGGAGTTCTGTTCCACTTGGCATTCCTCCACTGGGGAACCTGAAACTGTGCAAAGAGGTAGAAGCCCTTCAAACTCCAGTCGTGAACCCCTTAGCTAGTGGCTGTGGAACCTCCTCACCCTCTTGATTCCTTCCTCCGAGGTCAAGAGTAGAAAGAACTCATGCGTTGTTAATCTTTGTTTTCAGCAGAAGTGAAACTTAAGGACTTATTGCCCTATATGGTGAGGGCTTAGGTAGACTTAACCCTGTCTGCCCGGTCACTAGGTTTTTCG
Organism: Echinops telfairi; assembly: GCF_000313985.2. Classification (NCBI taxonomy): domain Eukaryota; kingdom Metazoa; phylum Chordata; class Mammalia; order Afrosoricida; family Tenrecidae; genus Echinops; species Echinops telfairi. The sequence continues at coordinate 15,571,214 of NW_022111309.1, read as the reverse complement.
GACTAGACCCAGGCACCAGGGAAGAAGAAATGGTGCCAAGCAATGAGAGGTCTTACACAGACTGTCCCCTGGCCAGAACCCAGACACTGGACCTCATTGTCCTTTTGTTATTTGTGAAATATCTTCATTTATATTATGGGGAATAATAGGGAAAGTTTTCATTCCAATGATATTTTTATTCCATTCCATTTGTGATGTTTTTCCCCTATTATTTTTAAAATAAATTTTACTCTGGGGTAATTTTTAATTTACAAAAATTTTCAAAACCAGGACAGAGTTCCCATGTACCCTAGACGTGGTTCTCTGATGTTGTCATCATCATAACCACGATCTCCCAAAACAAAACAAACACACAATAACCTCTCACCCACTGAGTTCATTCTGACTCAGAGTGACCCTATCGGACCAGGTAGAACTGCCCCCATGTGTTTCTGAGACCGTAACTCTTCATGGGAGTAGAAAGCCTCATCTTTTCCCCTCCAAGTCGCTGGTGGTTTCTAACTGCTGACTTTGTGTTTAGCAGCCTAGCTTATAACTCACTACACCTCCAGGACTCCTAACATAACCACAATAACGTAGGTCAAGACTCAAAAATGAACATTGGTACAGATTATTAACTGAATCAAAGGCTGGACTTGGATTATCTGTTTTCCCAGTAGTGTCCTAGGCGCTATCAAACAGAGTCCGACTCATGGTGGCCCCTGTCTGTGGAACAGAACTGCTCCCTGAGGGTTTCTACTCTGTGCTCTTCGTGGGGGCAGAGCACCAGGCCCTCCTCCCATGGAGCTGCTGGGTCGTGGGTCACATCGCCACCCTTCCAGTGAGTGGCTGAATGACTAGCCTTGTGGTCACCCGGCTGCCTGTACACTCAATTTGCTGTTGGGGCCATTGTAACTGCTAGTGTGCCAACTGGAACTTCCCCCAGTGTCTTCTGGGTGTGGATGTGAGAGCAGTTCGTGAAGTCCTTCCCCATGGAGAGGCTTGGAGAATGCTAGCAGCCATGGGCTGACCTGCGATGCCACTGGGGCTCCTAACCTTGAACTCCCAATGCACTGCCATCATTTCAATGCCAGTTCATAGTGACTCTGTAGGACAGGATAGAACTGCGCCTGTGTGTTTCGGAGACTGTAACTCTTGATGGGAGTGGAAAGCCTCATCATTCTCACTCAGAGTCGCTGCTGGTTTCAAACTGCTGACCTTCCGGTTAGCAGCCCAATGTGTTACCCACTACACCAGCAGGGAGCAGAGTCTCTGGGTGGTACTCACTGTTAACACGCTTGGTTGCTAACCCAAAGGTTGGACGTTTCAATTCATCCAGAGGTGCCTTGGAAGAAAGGCCTGGTGACCCATTACTAAAAGATCAGCTATTGAAAACCCTGTCGAGCACAGTCTGTGGAATACACATAGAGTCACACACAGTCACCATGAGATGGAACTGACTAGATGACAACTGCTTGCTGATGTTTAAGGGCAGTGGGGTGGCTCTGGTTGAAGCAAGGGGAAGGGGAATCCTCCTTGACCCCCTTTGCCAGGTCTGGGCACACTTTCATGAGACCTTAGGGCTCCACCATTTGCCATCTCCTGGGAAGGGAGTTGTGGTTGTTGTTGTTAGGTACCACCGAGCTGGTTCCAACCCAGAGTAACCCTGTGCACGACAGAATGAAACACCACTGCCCAGGCCTGTGCCATGCTCAACCTTGTTCCTATGCTTGAATCTACGGCTGTATCCACGATGTCACTCCATCTTATTGAAGGTTTTCCTCTAACGGTACCCCTCTACTTTACTAAGCCTGATGTCCTTCTCTTGACAACATGCAGGGAGTAGGTGGGCTATAAGAAGTGCTCCTCCATCACCAAAGCTCAGAGGAACCCTATTTTCTAAGAAATTCAGAACTCCAGATTCTTACAACTGATTGGCCATCTCCTACTGCACGTGGATAGACATGCTGGAGTTAATTTTCTCTCGTGTAGCTTCAGAGAGGAGGCTAGAAGGCTTGGGGTCTCTAGTGAGACTATTTCCCTAAGTTCTCACTCTTTTCTTTGGCCATTGGACAAGGGTTCCCAGTGCTGCTAGGGAGACTCCGCCCCAGCCTAGACATCAGAGCCCTCACAGCCTGAGCTTCGGTGGGAGGTCTGGGAGCTCCAGCACACGCACCTTGAATGCATTTTTAAAAACAGCTTAAATGCTATCAGCCATTAAGCTGCACAGAGCCACAGAAGGAATGAAAACAGAGGAAGGTGTGTGGGATGGATTTTTGCTAATTTCCTTGATTAAATCCAAAGGATTTGCACAGTAAGTATCAACAAACTATCAAACATTTGGGGATGTAAAAGGGACAAGACTGATCTTTTGGACACTGGTCACATTGGTCAGTTCTGTGTCTTGAGTTTCCAATTAGAAACTTCACTCACATGAAGGAGCGTGGACAAAGTGGAGACCCAGAACCCACGGGTAAGATAGTTGGACAGTCCCTCACAGAAGGGTCGCGTGGAAGGGATGATAAATCCAGGGAGGCTTCTATCTCATTGTAGGGGCAGGCCATGCAAATAGTAGTGGGTTCTGTGCCTTCATGGAAGCTCAGTGTTGAGAGTCTGGAGTTATTAAACGTTCAGTCCTGCATTCACTTGGGTGTTGCGTTTCAGTCAGTGCTCCGGAGTCTGGCTCGTACAGTTGGATGGGTGTTCTTGTGATGGTTGTTAGCTCCCATTGGGTCAGCCCTTGATTTTTGGCAACTCTGTGCGTGAAGGAGCCCAACGTTGCCCAGTCCGATCTCATCCCACTGATCCAATAGGAGTTGGACTATTGTGACCGACATTTCAATAGTAGGCTTCTCTTCCTAGTCAATATTAGTCTGGAAACCCCTGTGAAGATCGTTAACATTATAGCAACACTTAACCTGCCATTGACAGATAAGTGGTGGCTTTGCATTGGCCAGGAAGTGAATCCAAGTTTTTTGCGTTGAAGGCAAAAATTTGACCACTGAACCACCAATGCCTCATAAGCTTGGATACGATGGATGGTCTTCAAACCAGCCCTCCAGTTTTCTGTTTCAGAAGTGAAATGTCTCTTTACATAAACCCAAACCCTCAACCACTGCCATCCAGTTCATTCCTCCAGCTCACGGAGACCATGGCTGCAAACCTTGATGGTAGCAGATAGCTTCTCTTCCCTGAGGAGTGGCTAGTGGGTGTGAACTACCGATCTTTTTGTTAGCAGCCCAATGCTTAGCCAATAGTGCCCAATTGGATCTAAGAGATCCCTAGATTCCACAGATAAACACATAGCTGGTCTGGCTGAAGGGAGAGCGTAAGGGCCCCTGGACATTTTCTGTCCCCTCCTGTCCCAGTCATGAAACTCTCCCAGTGCTTGTTGAAGGGCCTCTGTGCCCCATGGGCTGCATGCCAGGACCCCTTCAGTAGGCTCTGAGTTGAGATCGGGGGTGGCTGCTCTGGCTATACATAACTAACAGTGACAAGGAGGACCGTAGTAGTCGCTGCAAGGAACCGATGAGTGAATCATGCTTATTTCAAATGACATGTAGCACAATTTTACACAAATAATACCTGGACATATAATTTTCCTAAACTGTACAACTCATTTGATTAGTTTTCCATGCACGTTATAAGCCTATGTGCTTGTGAGTTACTTATCTGAGCACATTATATGCAAAACATGGTGTTTTCTTGCCTCTCTAATATTCATCAGTTGATCAGGTAAGCCCTTGGGCACAAGCCAGCCAAAGGAGAACCCCCCACTTTACATCTGTATGAGACGGCAGGCTTTTATACCAACCTGTGCAAGACCCTCGGTGCTGTGCCTAGAGAGGAAGGGGGCCTCTCGAGACATTCCGGAGACTTCAGGGATCCGGGATCACTAGCATCTGTTTCATTGCTGAAGAAACAGACCCTTTGGGAGCACTGGGATGTGTTCAATACCTTGGGATTCTCGCGACAGCATTTCTCAGCAGTGAGTCCATGTATTCAGCCTTATGCTGAGTGGCCCAGTTTGCACATTGGCTAACACTTATCCATGTTGATATTTTCCTTCCCCTTGTACCCAAATCCCTAGCCACTAGCATGGCACATACTCAAGCGCAGGATTCCATTCCATTCCCACCCCTGGCAGAATTTACAGTGGCAGCTTTTCCATAAGCCAAGGGAAGCAAATGTACCTGAGGGTCACGCATTTCACAATACGGCAACATCCCATCTAGCTAGAGGATGAGGGGACTGTGGGTTGAATTTCAGAGAACATTCTGATGTGAAGGGTTAGAATAAGCAAAGGACCAGAGGTAGGCAGATCAGGAACTTGCATGCCACTCAATTGGCATGGAGGGGAGGGAGGCATGGGGGGGACTTCCTGTTTACAAAGGAAGTATAGGTGAAGCTAGGCAAGCCCTTGAAAGGTCAAATGCTCTGGGATGGGAAACTGATGGGTAGTTATGGAAAGTTGTCATCTATGGAGATATAGATATGGTTGTAAGTGAGGACGTGGCACCTGGCAGTGACATGTAGCATAGGCAGCTGGGAGCAGACACCATTGAGTCAGGACATGGCAGCAGTGGTCCAAGGCCTTATGCCACCATGGCGTATGGAAGAGAAGCCAGTGGGTCAGGGAGGCCCAGTAAGGTAAACTGAAGGGCAGGTCTGGGGACTTAGTGGTGCTTGCTGAGTTTGTTAGTTTCTGGGGTGGTTTACCTCTGTTCTTGCTTCTCACACTGTAAGAATTCAGGTGGCCGAGGCACTTCTGTAAACCCAAGTAACTTTTATGAGGGAAAGGGAAGCTTCAGGCATTACAGTCTCAGACAGTACACACTATCCCTGCAAAGTGTGCAAGGCCACATGGCGGGCAGCATGGGAAGGTTCGCGATGGGAAATGGCCGTTTCAGAGGAGCACGGAAAACCACTTGGATGGAATACCAGAACAGGAGTGTAGAACCACACTTGCTGAACCAGGAGCAGGAAATCCCCAGAGGCCAAGGCAGAATGCAGGTCCCAGAGGGCCCACAGGCACCTACTGCTGCCCACGCTTGGGAGAGAGTCCTACCCTCTGCTTGCAGAGTGCACCCAAACAAGAGAAGCGTGCCTACACGTGCAGCCTGCCTTTATCCCCTCCTATCCCCGCTGGCTGGGGAGGCGTGGTTGAGGATATTGGCTAATCTTATTGACTGAGTCCAGGTATACCTGTGTAATGTCATGTCACTGGTGCAGAGGTGCCTTGGGTCTGAGTATGCTCAGTTCTGGATTTTCCCATAGGTGTCTAATTAATGTGCCTGATTTCTTTCCAGCCCCTTTGTTGTGGCATGGACAGTTAATTTCCAATTAGTGTAGGCATTCGCTGGAGAAAACTCCTTTTATCCCTAGTCTAACTTACCTTTCTTTTGGAGTTGTAACCTTGAAAAAGGATAGCAGTGACCTTGAGGGTCAGGGTGGATTTTTTAAAATGCATCTTTTAGGTCCCTCAGTCCCTGCTGAATCCCTAGAGCGTTAGAAGCAGATGAGCAAATGCCAGCTAATTCCATTTTAAAGAAACAGAAAGCTGAAAGGAGCCTTAAATGTCATCTCATTCACCTCTGTGGCCCCAGGCAGAATGGCATCAAGACCAGCCCAGACAGATGGCTTGCTGGCTCTATTCCTGAGCACCTTCTGGGATGCCCAGGGTTCCCCTCTTCATAACTGTGGCAAAGGGACTCTATTATCAATGGAAGATATATCGCTGCCTTATGAAGTCCTACTGGCGTTTAGCAGTGGGAAGTCCTTTGCTTACGGGCAGTCTATTAGATCCTCATCACAGAGTGGGCTTCAAGGAAAAGTCACAGGAGTCTATTAAGGTAAGGTGACCAGATTTAAAGCGGGACACCATTGACAGGGGCGGGGGGACAAGGTTCTTGATTAAAAATTTGGTCTATATGGACCAAATAGACTGTTCCCTAGTTCGTCGTGCATTCTTTCCAAAAATTGGGAGTTTTTGAAAACACCAAAAATCAGGACTGTCCCTCCAAAAGCGGGACATCTGGTCACCTTATATTAAGGGCAGACATAGTCGAGCTTAGGAAGATGTCCACAGAATGAAAATGACCATTCCACTGGACAATGAGGAAGAAAATGTGTATATGCGCACGCACGCATGCACACACACACACATACACACACCTAAGCTTTTACTAAAAGCAGGAACTTAACAGAGATAGGTGGGTAACACAAGTGAAATTGCATGATTGGTCCAAGATCCATAATTCCAGGTGTACATGCAGAGTTTATTACAGGATGGCTACAGGACCGTGGCAGGCCAGGGTTTGGGGATAACCTGACATTTGCCTCCTTGATCTTGTCTGTTTCTGGGGGTCCATTGTAAAGAACTATCGATAATGCTGTGCATCAAGAGCCCCCAGGACAAGCTATGGCAGTGTGTGTTTGATTAGAGTGGAAAGACCCTGTGGGGGCTGATTGTAAAATCCTGCCCCTCTCAGCCACAGAGAAAAGGGATGTTTTCTTTAGGGCATCACCGGTTAGGTCAGCAGCCAGGTTTGATCAAGGGGTGGTGGTTAGAAAAGGTCCCTTGACAATTCAGCCTGGATTCTAGGTACATATAAAAATGCTACAGTGGGGCTATGGCTCCACTTTCAGATGGCTCTTTTTCCACCCCCCTGCCTTATAGTAGCGAGAGCTGCTGCCAAGCACATCTACTTCATCCTGTAGCCTTAGTGAAGATGTGTATGTTCACATTATAATACAGACATCAATTCACTCAGGTGAACACTGAGAAGCTCAGGGCCACCCAGATGGGTCTGTGCTGTCCACAGATCCGTGGCGAGGTGATTATCATTTGATCCATTGCTTGAAATAAAAGGTATCTCCCACCTTAACAATAATCATACACGTTGACCTCTTTTGGAGAGCCATTTTCAGGGGTCTGGTCTTCACCTCCCTAGAATTTGAAATGCACTTGTTTGACTTTGTCCCTGGGGAGAGTGCAGGCCGGGATGGACACTGGGCTTGTGGTCAAGTAAGTATCTCTGCGGAGAGAGATTGGAAAAAAGACCGGAAAGATGATGGCGGAATCCTGCAGCACGTCTGCGTTGAAGCCCGTCCTCAGCAAGGTGAGGAGAGGGCAGTACCAATCGGTGTTCACATATTGGTGTGGGCCTCCTCTTTCTATTCCTGGAGGAAGTGACGATGGCAGTGCCGTTAGCACCTGACAGTGGGATATATCACAATGGGATCTGTTTGGGCTCCTCAAGTGTAAAAGGCCCTTCCTGCACCCGCCTGTGAGAGGCAAACTGAATATAGAACATATAAAGATACATAAATTTCCATACAAATATCTGCTTTACCAGCTGTAATTAAGATATTTGCATGTAAAGAGAACATTGTGTTCCATCGACTCCCCCTGGTAGGGAATTGTATTTCTCTCATAATCCTCAAAGCTGCAGCCTTTCCGGTGTCCTAGTGGCTAAGCTGGAGGAGGAGGAGAAGCAGAAGACTGGGTCCACACAGTCTCCGGGGACTGAGAACAAACGCTGTCGGCCCCTCCCCTGAATCCTAGTCCCACGGGAATAGTTCCAGGTGTGCAGGGGAGCAGACAGGAGAAGGTCCGAGAGAAGGTGAGCAGGGCTGACGCTGTCTGAACCCAGCATATGGCTTCTGCTCCCAGGCTTCGCATTACTAGCTGAGTAACCTCTGGACACTTTGATTAACTTCTCTCAGCCCTGGATTCCTCATCTGAAAAAAAACGAGAACAAATTCTTCTCTGTGCACATTACAGGAGGTAATGTATGCAAATTACCTGGTACCCATTAGGCATGCAATAGATGGGTATTATTAGTCAATGTGAGTGAATAAAGTAGAAATTATATATAAGGCACTTTATCTACTTTCAAGTAACAAACTAAGGTCTTTCCTGTGATGAGACCGGGGAGGCTGTCTGTCCCCATAAAGAATTGTGGCCTCAGAAACCAACCCTAAGGCGTGTCCAACAGGGCCACTGGAAGTCAGAAGGAATGCCAGGGCTTATGGACTTTGTTGTGCTTTGTTTTGTTGAAACAAATTGCCTAAGCAAACAAGCCAAAGCTCACCGGCATCACAGCCACCCCAGAGGACAGTGTTATGCTGCCCTGGTGGGTTTTTGAGGTGTTAACTCATGACGGGAGCAGAGAACCTCATCTTGCTGTCACGGAGAGGCTACTGATTTCAAACTGCTGACCTATCAGTTAGCAGCCTAACTAGTACTCCCCCACCACCACCACCAGGCCTCCTCAAATAAGGTTCCTCACCCCAAAACCAAACCCAAGACATTGCCGCTGAGTGGATCCCAACTTCATAGTGGTCCCATAGGAAACCTGCCCCTTGGGGTTTTCAGGGATGTCAGTCTTGATGGGAGCAGGGGACCTTAACCTTCTCCTCTGGAGGACCTGGTCTTTCAAACTGTTGACCTTGCAATTAACAACCTAATTTCTAACCTCCTCTGCCACCAGGGCTCCCTACCAGTTGCCTAGAGAGCATAAATGGGCTGGGCTGGGCTGGGCTGTTATCACAAGTTGGCGGTTCAAGATCACCTCACAGTGAGATAGAAGACAGACTTGGCAGTCCACTTCCGTGAAGCTCCAGCTCCACAGAACAATCCCACTCTGTAGGGCACGGGTCTCTATGAGTCAGGAGCAACCTGGCAGCAACGGGTCTTGGTTTTGTCATTTAGCAAGAACTCAGATTTCTGTCTCTTATGACTGACGATAGATTGCTAACCTAAAAGTTGGTGGTTCATACCTGCCTAAAGGCTCTGCCCTGTTGGGAAGATGATTATTTCCAAGAAAACCCTAGGGTTCAGTTCTCCTTGGTGACAAGTGTTGACCTTGATGGCCATGACTTTGGTGGGTTTTGTTTTGTTTGGGGGAACAAAAGCTAAGTTTGGGCCATTGTAGACCCTGCATTCCTTGGTCTTCAGAATGGGAGCGCGGGTCTCCAGGCCCCTCTGACGGCATTCTTCAGCGACATGCGACCTGGAGGTAGAGACAGGCCTGGTGTCAGTTCAGCACTCTCTCCTTTCTCTTTCTTTAATGAGCACCTTGTTCACGACTGCCTGTTCTTATGCACAGCATGGCATAGCACATGTGCAGGTGCTTTGTCAACTGTTGGCTTGGGCTTTCTCACGACCATGACTTCCGTGAACACCTGTGCTTAGGAAATGATTATATGTCCTCTACAATGAGGGAACCGAGATCCCTAAGTAGATTGGCAGTGGGTGGTCAGCATGCTATTTCTCTCACGCTGCCGGTCACCCTGATAACTTAGCTAGCTTCCTTCCAAACCGAGTCATCCTCTGCAGCTTGCATGGTCATTTGTTACCCAGTGTGCCAGCCCCCAATTCCTCGACCTTTCTCTCTCTCTTTTCCCATGCCTTTGGATCATTGAAGTCCTTGTCAGCCCTGTACCACTTTGCAGAATAAGTTCCCCGAAGTCTATCTGGAAGCGCATCCCATTTTAGCACAGTGAGTTTCACATAGAAAGTGCTGAATAAAACAATGACTTAATTAAAAAAACATCTCGTACCAGAATGGATATTTGTAATGAATAATGCCCCCACTGGCCTTTGCAATCTTAAGTGCTCTTCGTGTGTCCTCTCTTGCTGACAAAAATAGTCTGTACAGTTCAGGGTGGACACATCTGGGAGATACAGTGGCATCAGCTGAGGAAAAGCCAGTGGGCCTGGAGTCCTACCAATGACCCAAACATCTACTCGTTGTGAAGAGGCCTGAGATAATAATGTCTCACAATAATTAACACACATGAAATACCAGAGGAGCACATTTCTAATGCACACAGTGGGCTGGATTAGCTAAAAGCTCTGGTGGCGTAGTGGATAGCATACTGTGCTGCTAACAGAAAGGTCCAGAGTTCTAACTTAGCAGCTGCTCTGCAGAAGAGAGAGGAGGCAGTCTGCTCCCGTAAAGATTTACAGCTTTGGAAACCCAAAGAGGCAGCTCTACTCTGCTCTACAGAGTCTCTGTGAGTCCGACGTCACCGGAAATCAGTGTGTAGGTTGGTTAGGATCAAAGCATCCACTGCCGGAGAGTGAGCCTATATGGGAAACCTGACCATAGTGAGAAGGCTGCTGAAAGAGGAAGAAGTCAGGAGAATCCAATGAGGAATGGTGTTCTAGATGGAACTGTGTCTGCCAAAGATAGGTGTTGTCACTCCTAAACCCTATGCCTGTATAAACCCGTTGAGAAGTGGGTTGTCCTCTGTATGTTAATGAGGCAGGATTCCTGTGGGGTGTGTTTTGAGTCAATCTCTTTGAGATCTGTAAGACATTAAACACAAAAAAGAATCCAAGGGGAAGAGAGATACTGTGCCACAGGAAAATTGCCCGAGAACAGAATTCCACAGGATAAAAAGACTTTTTCCTAGAGAGGACAAAGAGAGAAGGCCCTTATCTGGAGCAGGCACCCTGAATTCGGACTCCTAGCTCCCAGACTGTGAGAAAATGAATTTCTGTTCCTGTTATAACCACCTATTTTTGGTATTTCTGTTACAGCAATTCCAGATAAGTCAGACAGATAGGCAAGTGAGAGTGATCTATTCATCTCATTACAGAGATTTCTGACTTGCCAACTGGATCCGAAATAGTCTTTTGCCGACACCCTCCCTTTTCCCCTACCCTAAGCCAAGAGGGGATAACTGCCATCCTGCTGTGTGGCCATCCTTCTTCCCAGGGCTCAAGGACCAGCCAGTGCCCTTGCTGAGAGCAGGTTCTTTCTTCATATGATACAATTGACCCGTGATGGCCCGAGGGCCACTTGGACTTTTTTCAGACAAATTTATGACAAGTATGTGTATGTTCTCATATCTTTAATGCTTATCTTAAAGACATCAACCTTATTTTCTTTAGTTTCAAATGCTTGCATGTCACCTTTGTGTGGTCCCTGATGCTTTCTATGTCTTTGAATCGCCTTCATTTCCTCCTTTGCTATCTGTAAATATAAGCACCACAAACCAGATAGTATGTAAGTTAGGGAAGACTAGTAGGTTTTATCTTAGGTTCCAGTTCTAAGTGACTGTCAGAAATGTCCTCCAGTAGAGTGCAGAGGTGGAGAATTTGAGCTGCATCTAGGCTAAGGTGCAATTGTGTGATGATCAGTTAGTGATGTCGCCTGTGAGTACAGGAAGGGAGATTGGTGCTACCTATATCATGCAGCTTGTAATCCTGATATATGCCATCTAAAGCTATGTTTTCCATTCAAAGACCCTTCTGGAAGCTGTTGGAATGCTCTAGCAAAGTGAGATGATTTATGAACAGAATTTGTTAACAAGATAGTTTTTTCCCCCTTGGAGTTAGGTAGAGATAAGAGTTAGAAATATGAACTTATTTTCTGGAAACATGAGCCATTTCTAGAATTCTCCCCCCATTCCCGCATCCCCACCCCCCCAAAAAAAAGAATTTTATAGCATGACTAAGATCTGGCCGTCACAGTAAGGAAGGAGATCTTAATTCCAGGAGGTTGGGTTATAGAGTAGTAATAAAGCAGTCAGCAGCACGGTGATTGGAGTCAAGTGTGGTCCCAAGAACGTAGCAAAGCTTCGGTGAAACCGAGGGGAGAGGAAGGGATGCTGGAAGCAGGACAACTGGTCAGAGATGAAGCTTGCTGCCTGAGACCTCAACCTGTGTTTCAGTAAGTGGTTGTGAAAAAATGTTTATGGTGAAAATGCGCTTTCAAGCACATCCATTGACACGTGTGTTTCCAGTGGTCGGGGATTTCCACACACAGTGTGCATGCCTTATTGAACCAACCACACATTCCTCATGCCTAACAGCACATCTGGTGTGTAGTAGACATTCCATAAATGTGCCTCACGTGGGAAAGAGATGGCGTCCTTATTGGTGAACGGTTGATTGGAGATGATCGTCTAGGGCATTGGATTTAGGGATGATCCGCAGTCACACTGTCAGGTTTCAGTTCAAAGGCTCGCAGGGATTGTGCGCCATCCTTGCTGTCTGGTACATAGACTGTATCACCTCTTTGTAGCCACAGTGGTAGCAAGGATAGAAAACTCTGCATATGTTTCACACTCTAGGGGGGCCAAGAAGCATAGTGCCAGAGGCCATGCACATACCCTTATTATCTGAAGCAGCCTGGTAGCGTAGTCGTTGCCAGTTATGCTTGCTAACTGCCAAGGCAGCAGTTCAAAAACACGAACCGCTCTGTGGAAGAAAGATGGGCTTCTCTTCTCCCACAAAGAGCTGCAGTCTCAGGAACTCACAAGAGCAGTTCTGCCTTGCCCTGTGGGTTCACTCGGAGTCGGCAGCGACTCCTTGGCAGGGAGCTGGTTCGGTTGTTGTTGCTGTTGATGTCTGAAAGCAGACGGTCTGCCTGTTTGTAAGAGAGTTGCCGCTCTACCCCCTGCGGTTTTTCAGAAAGTCCAGGGAGCCACAGTTTAGAATATTAGAGAGGTGTGTGCTTTGGATTTAAGATTACAGTAGATAGCCTCAAAGTCTTACTGTTTTCCAGTTCTGAAATTCTCGGGGTTAACTCTGTGATAGAGAGGATTTGGATAAGGGCAAAGTACATAGTAATTCAAGGCACCATTGTGCGTGTACAAGGAACCATGTCAAGCATATATTTCTATACCATGAAAGAGTATTTATGAGAGAGCTCCAAAAAATTCGTGGAAATTTCCCATTCTGTTTCAGTTCTCCTTTCACAGGTAATCTATCTGTCTACTTGGTTGGTAAGAAATATCAGACCACATTTACCTTCCTTGAATATAGCTATCAGTTCACAGGTCTGCCTTCTTTGTCAACAAGGAGCTCCTGTATCCCAAGATGAATCTCTTCCCTCACACTTCATCATCTGTCATCTCCTGACCTGCCAGCCAGCGAACTCGCTCTAAGACCGTGTGTGCCCACGTCACCCCCTTACAGTCCCTCTCCCTCGTTGTACTCTGAAAACTCAGTCTCTTCCTCCTTAAAGAAAAATCTTCAGTTGACCTTTCTGCCTCTTCCAGCTTCCTTTTCTCTCCTTGGCTTTGAAAATAGGTCGTTTTCTTCATTTTTAGACTTCTGCTCTTACCACTTCATTGATCATGTTCTTTTGGGGTCACTAATTACCTCATCATAGCCAAATTCAAATGCCTTTCCTCCAATGTAATCCATTTTTAGATCACCTATCGAAGGGCACTATTAATAACTGCCATGTTCCTCCCCCACTGCCCACTGATTGCTTCATGTTCTTGTTCACTGTCTTAGCAACATGTGGCTTCCCACTTTCTTCTCTCTTCAGCCGTTCTTTACCTCATTCATTGATTTTCCTTCTTCCTCTCACTCACAGTTCTGGTGCCGCTGTTCTAGACATCTACTTAGAAGCCCTCACACTCATTGATAACTCCATTTTGCTTGTTTGCTGAAGCTGTTTCCATTTCCATTTTCAGCTTCTACCTCTTCTCCCTTTGATTGTTTAATCTGTAAGCCTGCCCTGAGCTGGTTGGCAGTGGAAATTGGCATGTTGGAAATAAAACATAACCATCCCTCTCACACTCACCTGCTTCTCCAAGAGTGTTCCCCAGCAGTCCGTTAGGGAGGCCCCCCCAAATAGAGTCTTTATGGGAGCTGCCATCTCCCCTGTCACTTACCTCCCCGTGTGACTATCTTTGTCTCACCCTGCCATCTTCGTCACCTACACCTGATGCCTCACCAGGTCTGGCGATGGCTTTCTTGACAGCACCCCACTTTCCCAGGCTCGTGGGCATGCCCGCCACCTGGATCCAGGGAGTCACCTGAAGCTGCTATACTGACTCACAACATTGCAGCTCAAAATCACATCAGCCGAACCTCTCCACCTTTCTACCACTGCACTTCTTTGTTTAAGAGCTTTGAGTAAATATTAATTTCTCAAAAGGCCTGCAGGAACTCATCTTCCTGGTCCTTCCTCCAACAATCCCCTTCAGTCCTACCCGAGCCAACCCATTTCTGAATAACACTGATTCATATCCACTTTTGGATGAGACCTTCTTTTTCTAACCCCCACCCCCCCCACCCCATACATCTATCCTTCTTTGCTCATTCTCTCTTTGCTCCTCGCTGCCGCCCTCAGACCTCAGTGATCCCCGCATCCCTGTCTCCCTCGGAGGATCTCCTCAGTGTCGCCATGTTCACACCCATGACTGAGCAGTGCCATGACATGCTTTTCAGGCCTTTGACTCTTGGCCTTCCGCTTCACTGGGAGAGCAGTGGGGGCTGTGGCTCCCACATGTGGTCATAGCTCTGGACCCATGTGGTAGGTGAGAGAGAGATGCCACTGCGGAATTACTGAGAGTCCCCTCCCTCACCGCAGCCCACATGCCACCTTCTCAAGAGGTCTTTGCAGGCAAGTGGTTTCTTTCCTGAGCCATCCTGGGAACTGTGAATGCCCACTCCGCCAACAGCAAGGAGACAGAGCAAGGGGCTCCGGCAGACATCAGAAAGGCCGGGCAGAGCAAGTGTGGCGCTAGGGATTTCTGCTCCAAGCAGTCTGGACAAATATGCCCTCGGAAGCTTGGGTAAATGTGCCGTTTCTTTGGATGAAGGTGTAGAAAGCTCTAGGTAAAGTCTATTTTCTTTCAACGGGTTAAGATGGCTGGAAGGCTCCTCTGTCAAGAGCAGGCCTGAGCCTGTGGAGAAACGCCTGCTGCATCTTGATGTCCCACAAGGAGGCAGCTGGGTGTCCCTTGCAGAGAGTGGAAGCCTGGTGTGTGTCTGCCCCTCGGTGCGGGGTAGCTCTGGGTGGACTCCTGAATGAGGGGTCTGGAGGTCAGTGGCTGTGGCCAGCCGTCCTCATCCGTGCTGTGGGAGAGGTGTGTGAAGGCTGTGGCTAGGAGAGATATAACATTCCGTTAAAAATACACCCGTCCCCTTCTCCCTTCTTTATCCTCCCATGCTTCCTGCCTCTCCCTTCATCCCTTCTCTTCTCTCTCCCCCTGCCCTGCTCTCTCCCCGCATTCACTGTCAGGAAGGGCCGTGCCAGAAGGGCCCATTCAGCGAGGCGTGGCAGCGGCAGAGGCTAGCAGCACCAGCAGCTTCCACAGTGAGTCTGGATTTCTTTGGGGGGCCAAGGGGCTGGGTAGGGTAATCCACACCCAGACTGATGGTTTTCAGGCTTTGGAGAGGGCCTTCCATTGGCCAGGGGGGTTGCTTCCAACCTCTCATTCCCTGCCACCCACCATGGTGGCACCATGGAAGCGTCCTGCCAAAGCCATTGATGTGCTTGGGTTGTCTCATGGGGTGCAGCATGGTGAGGGGGGAGGGGGCCATGATCTGCTGACATTCGGGGCTCCACTGGGAGTGCTGCCGGAGGGCATCTAGCTGCTGGAGGCTCTATGGAGGCCTGTGTGTGTGGTGATGGCTGGAGGCTCTGCATGAACAATGGTTTGGCTGCTTTCTTGCGTTTCAGGAGGGATGGCCTTTGGTTTGGGGCTCCTTCACCTGAGAAGAGATTCCTTTTAAGAACAAGGGATGCTCCATCAACTAAAGGATCTGAGGAACCAGTGGGCTCCCTCACCATTGATCTCACATTGAACTTTGCCTGGAAGGGAAAATATATATATATTCTGAGCACTTATGAGTCATATCCCCGAGTATTTGTGAGAGATGCATAGCCTCCCCATTTTGATTTCTCTACAGTGTCTGGCAAGGAGATGGACATACTGTAGATCTGGTGAAAATTCCATCTGTCGTGCCAAGAGTCAGGCCAAGTTGGAAAGCTTCTTTCCAAAGGGCACCACTCTTGGCTTAGGGGTGGTTCTCTTCTCTTCGGGGAATGGTCTATTTGGAAATCGAACACCAGAGAATTCACCTACCCAGCCGTAAAGTTACAGCTCAGATTAGGAAGCGTCATTCCTGCCCTCCTTCTACAGGTCAGCTGCCGATTGCAAACTGCCCTGTGGGGTTCATTCTGAAATGTGACACTTCCCCTTTCTAACCCTGAAGCTGCAATCTTAAGGACAAGTGCTTGGGGATGCTTTTACCAGTCCAATCAGTGATTTGGTTAAAGAGGTCAATTAAGCATGGCTCCCTAGATTCTTTTAGGTTAATGTTGTGATAGGTATCTCATTGTGACATTCCTACCAATCATAGCCCGGAAGTTCAGGATCTTTCCCTGCTAATTGATGTGTATTATTAGACTATGTAAGAAAGAACATGCCTGCCAGCTCAGTGAAGATTTTGAAAGCAGTGATTTTATATGACACTCATCTATCTCTTCTTATACTTTTAAAATACCATCTAGATTTCCATCAGAACAGGGTCAAATCTTGGTTTGGGAAGCTGATGAGGTTCACTGAAGTATCAAATTGGCCAACTATATTAATTAATCCAACAAAGAGATGTTATTAATCCACTGTGTGTTTTTGATTGTCTTGGACACTTGGGATGTGTCAGACACTTCTGAGAAAAAAAGGGGGAGATGTTAATAATAAACTAGGAACCACAGGTACAGATTGGTGAACTGGGCTTCACAGCCCCGTTATCCATGTT
>NW_022111309.1:15530995-15554204 GCF_000313985.2 Echinops telfairi | reverse complement strand
GGGGGTTAGAGCAATCGGGCTGACTACTGTGTCTTACTTTATTTCACGAAGCTGAGAAGGGCTTTCATGACTTGATTAAAACAAGTCAAAACTGGAAAGTCTCAATCCAAACGTAGGAATACTTTAAAACTGGAGTGTCGAGAGCGGAGGTAAGAGTATCAGGTAGCCATGACATAGGAAGCCTCAGGCCCACGCGTGCCTGATGGCCCCTCAGCTTTCACCTCCTACTGACACCATTGAGAAAGCTTCAGGAAAGGAATCAAGCTGCGGAGTGGTGAATTTGGTGAAGCCCTTTTAGAGGATCTTCCCCAGTCTTTCAAGTGTGCTGGTCATCCAGGATATCTTAAGGCCCTTCCTTCTTCCAACTCATGCCTTGGAGGCAGGGGAAGTGATTGACCTTTCTGAGTACCTCCCATAGAATGCTCATTTGTTCAACACATAGGACCCCCTAAAGAAGTTGTCACAGTCCCACCCTAAGGGTGAGAACATGGAAGTACATGCGCATGTTGCTGGACCCCATCGAGTTGGTCTGACACAGGGGCCCAGTGCACAGAAGCCCCTTTTTCTAATCCTGCTCCGTCTTCACATGTTTTACCTATGTTTGAGCCATTGTCACAGCCACTATGTCAAATGTATGTTATTGAGGGCCTTCCTCTTCTTGCCGATCCTCTACCAAGCATGAGGTCCTTCTCTGGGGACTGGACCACCTGAGAACATGGCCAAAGTCAGTGAGATGAAGGCTCATGGTCCTCATTTCTAGGGAGCATTCTGACTGTACAGAGAGCTAGACAAGAGAACTAGAGCAAGGGTTCACACTCAGGTTGAACTAGGTCAGAAGTGGACCTTGATAGTCGTTCTCAGCATCGAGGTTACCAAGAAATGGGAGTACAAGAGAGGCAGGGTCACTGGGGTACCACACGTTCTTGCACATGGGCTGGTCTGCATGGCTGTCGACATGTTGGGTTGGGTACCCATGTCTTTGATGGTTCTGCATGATGGTACGGTGACCTCTCTTGCTTTCCACAACATATGGCCACTGAGAATGGGGATAGGTGTGGGGGATTTGGGGAGTATGAGAGCAACTCTTCTGATGGTGACTTCTTTCTTAGGAAGGAGGGAGCAGCTTGGTTTTAGGGTGTCAGTGCCCTGGGGCTTCGTGCACGTTGGCAGGAGGGATGGTGCATGGTGTCTGTGGATAGATATTTGGCGTGGGGAAAATGCATGCTGAGTTCTGAAACTGGATGAAGGTTTTTTTGACAGGAGTCTAAATGAAGAGTTGAGTTTAAAGCTATGTCTGCCTTTGTGAATGGACTCCCCAGGCTGACCTCATCCAGCCCTGGGAATGCTATTAACAGGAAGCAGGAAGTCTCTGGACCACATCTCAGACATTGTGGTTATCCTTAGCATCAATAGCCATGCACAGCCTTGTATTTATGTGTGATGCACATTAATATACTTTCCGGAGAAAAATTAGGTGTCATTTGCTTGATGCATAAGATGGGCCCCTGGTAAGGTTGTGTGGCAAGCAAACCGCAACTTAGATGAACAAACGAGACATGCTACATGGACAGTGGAATGGTACAAGCAAAGTGAAGAGTTATGTGGGGGATATCAATAACCCTCTCCAGTCCCCCCCTTTTCTATTGGTTGTTCGAGTAGCTGTTTTCCACCTGCTCTGCTGTTATTTCCTGGCCTTCTGTAGAGTGTTTATCTAGAGATCTCAGGCAGAGTCTCTGTTAGTTTCCACTATGTGTCATTCAGGCACCGAGGTGCTATTACTCTGTCATTTAGCTAAGAATTTCCTTCATCATCACAATGTCAGTACCACCTAGGAATATTACCCAGGCACTTCCGTGACCCTCACTGTGGTTTTCAAATGATTGGATTCTGGCTCCCTTATCAATTCTTCATTCTTCAGTGCTTACTCCTGTTGCCTGGTTTCCCACCCCACTTTGAGGCTCACGGGCTAAGGTACGCAGGGCGCCGTCGTTCATCTCTCTCCATAGGAGTCCCTGCTCTGAGTTCTTCCTTTCCTGGTAAAAAATGAGCAAGCAAGCAAACTAACTTTCCCTCTGGAAGATGAGCCTGCCTCGACGGCAGTTGCTTCTCCCTGGTGACCCATTTGGGAATAAGGGTCAAGATTCAAAATGTCTGCTGAAATGTCAAGTTGAAAGGCTATTACTTCCTTCTCTGATTGCACAAGGCATCTCCTCCTGCTACTGACACATACAGGACCTGTCTTAATTCTAGGAAGGGCCTAGCTGTAGCTAGGACAATGGCCAGACTCAATGTCTCAAGGCATATAGCCAGCCGTACATGTGCCCCAGCCCAGGCACCTGCTTAGAGAACAGCTTGTAGGCATGCCCTTGACAGCAGAGTGCTAGAAGCCCAGGGGTGTCACTACACCCAATCAAGCCCAGCTTTACTAAGGAGTCAGAGTTCATACCTGACCCTTTGTAGGCCCCAGACAAACACGGGAAACTTGAGACAAGCTATTCCTACTGCGTGCTGGTCTGTTTCAGCTATTGCTGAGGCTCAGAGGGGGGACCTGGCTGTCATTGAAGGGGTCCAGTTTATCTGGAGTACTGGAGACTGCAAAAGAATTTTGATGGAGTGAAAACATCACTACACTTTAACAACCCTGAACTTGTGGAATCCGATGTCCACCTTCTTTCAGTTATTCCAAATCTTGTCATTTAAGGTGGGTATGACTGGCATTTGGGGGAAGCCCGACACAATTCTCTGTGTTAAATCCCTCTTAAGGACACAGTGCCTGATGCCCTTATAAGTTTGGGGACATCAGTTGTGGTGCCAGGGCCAGTCCTCTGGGTTCTTTCGGAGGGATTTATCAGAGATAAGCATGGTAGCTCATCTTTGAACACCTAGCTCCCTTAGCCCTTTTCTTTATGATGGTCTGAAAATAGAATTTCTCACAGCAGAGGAAGCCCCAAGGAGCGCTTGACTAAGTTACCTGGAAGATGTGCAAGCTTCTCTCTTCAAGGGAAGGAGTGAAGGAGAATCAAGGGAAGATGGCAGAGAAGGGGAGGGGATTCTTTTGTGTGTGCCCCGGCGCTATTCAGTAGAACATTTGTCAAAGTCTTCAAGATGGGCTTCTCTGCTTCTTGTTCAAGGGTTACTTTTTCAAGTGGATCAAGTCCATTTCTGCCCGCAATTCTTTTGAGACAGATGACTCATGAGAAATCCATATGTCTGGAAGAACTGTGGCATGACCTCCTGTCTGAGGCTGCTTGTGGGAATGATATGATTTCCTCTGTCTCCTTCACCTGGGCCTGCCGAGCATTAGCTAGTTCCTCTGATTTTTTGCTTCTTCCTTACCCCCTGCCACTTACAGCTCACTCTAATGGAAAGTACATGTCTGATGTGACCTCCTGCTGAATACGGCTGGTTAAAGAAGTCCGGTGGCCCACCAGATGCCATCATACAAGGACCACTTTCAGATCATATGCTGGTTTCAGACACACTGCATAAGCTGTGCCCCAGCGATGCTTTATGGATGGCAAAGCCCCGGAGTGTAAATGCCACCCTGCAGACAGCGAAGGACAAAGAAATAGTGACCAACTCGAGAGTGGAACTGTTCCGATGTTTCATCTGGATTCTTTCGGCCTCCAGGGACAGAAACCTCACCTGATCAACATTCGGCCAAAAGGCAATCTGTTATCCTAATAGCCCTACAGGAAGATTCCAGGTCTAGAATGGGTCTTGGACGTGACTTTGTTCTAGGGCTCAAGTTGTGCCACTGGGCACAACATATGTCGCCTCCCCTTTCTTCCCCTTTTCTCCTTTTTGTTCTGTCTCTTTTTCTGCTGGAGACAATGAGCCAAGATAAGGAGACAATAATGGGAACTAGATGTTCAAACAATCAAGGCTAATGGATTTTGAAAACGATGACGATGAATGCTGCCACCGTTGAGCAGATTATCTGGAGCCTAGCCACTCAGTCACGAAGACTCATCTGCATCCTGGAGGCCTTTGCCTCAGGAACAGAGCTGGGCACAAAAATAATAGCTGTCAGTTCTAAAGGAGCCAGGCAGATGTCATGAGGGAATAGTAGAGAGGGAGAGATTAGGAAGCAGAGCGAAGGACTGGCTGCTTTGTCCTTGCCTGTGAGGAGTACAGACTGCTTGTTGGTGGCACTTTAATGAACACTCTCTGGACTGATGGAGGGTACCACCTTACTTCCTTGCATCTGCTAATGTTGGTATTTCTGAGTAAACATTCCTCATGAGCCTTTGCATAAAACACATCTGTAGAAGACAGGTGCCAGGATTTCTATCACATCTCCTCAAATCTGTTAACCCCTCCTACAGGCCTTCAATCACCTGTACGAGTGGATCTTTCTTCAACCTGGAGAGTGAGTAGATCACTCCTAAGAATAGTGATTCCTAAGAATATTGATTTGGGAACAATAATTTCTATATTAAACTTGTATCTCAGTCTTTTAAGCTTGCACAAGTTGCTCAATCTCTTTATTTATACAACCGTTCCACCAAAATCCCACTGCCTTCAAATCAATGCTGTCTCATAGTGACCCTATAGGACAAAATAGAATGGCTCCATCGGGTGTCCATGGTGGTAAATCTTTCTGGAAGCAGACGGCCCCATCTTTCTCCTGTAGAGCACTTGGTGGATCCAAACCACCAAGTTTCGGCTATCAACTGCAAATTTAGCCACCACACCCTGCATCTGTAGCCTACCAAAACTAATCATCGTAGAGCCAAGGCATATTGAATGACGAGACCGTACATTGTTAGTCTAGATGCTCACTCACTGCCATCAGATTGATGCCATCTCATAATGAACCTCTATGACAGGGTAGAACTGCCTCTGTGAATTTCTGAAATTGTAACTGTTTACAGGAGTAGAAACCCTCATTCTTCTCCCAAGGTATGGGTGGTGGTTTCAAACTGCTGACCTTGTGGATCACAGCTAAACTCATAACCACTACAATGCTCTGAAACTAGCTGTAATCAGTTCAATGCTTCCTGAGACTGTAACTGTTTAAGGGAGTCTAGAGCCCAGCTTTTCTCCCTCGGAGCTGCTGGTGGTTTTGAACTGCCAACCATGTGGATCGCAGCCCAATGCATAACCACTATACCACCAGGCCTCCTCACTATGATTCTAGCAGAAGCGAAACACTCAATAAGTTGCTATGTCTCCTTTTTCACCAAAGGCAAGCATGTAAGCTCTCACTCCTTCCTGATAATGCCAGGGTATCTTTTGGGACCACAGATATGGTGGAAAGAAGGGATTTAAATAAAGTACAATCAGGACTCTACCTTGGGGGATGAACCAGCCTTTATTCTGGTAGCCTAAGGTTTATGTATTGGGCACCAATCTGCAAGGTGGACAGTTTGAAACCACTAGTGGCTCATCACAAGAACGATGAGGCTTTCTACTACTATAAACAGGTACAGACCCTGAAACCCACAGGGGCATTTCTACCCTGTCCTATCAGGTCACTATGAGTCAATACTGACTCAGTGGCAGTGAGTTCGGTCTTGCAGTCCACTTCTCCTTTGGGGAAACCACCAGGAGACTCTAACTTCATCTCAGTCCTCTTAACCCAGGAGCCAGAAGGCCCTTGCTCCCCTCCCACTTCTCTGCTTTGGAAACACCAATGTGTACTACTGACTAGGAATGCCTTTGAGAAAACTAGCCCAACTCTTGTGCTGATTGCTGGCTTAGCATTTAAGACTTTCTCTTGGGTTCATCTTCAGAACAATCTTCTTCCGCCTTTTGACCTTGGAGGCGAAGCCAAGAAGCAGGACTTATGTGTAAAGGGAAAAGGAGTAACTCACAGCTGCAGGCCCCACATTCTGGCCTGGACAGCCAGATGCTGTGTGGACATGCAGCTTCTCTATCCCTTTCATCTGGGCCTGCCCTTGGCCCGCACCCGTGACTACAGCAGGCACCTTGGGACCCAGTTGGAGAGTGTAGGGCCATGTGGAACTAAGTGAGCCTCCGAATTCCAATTTGCTCACAGGGCCGGAAGGGGCCTTCGAAGTTCATCCATTTCCTGCTTCACCAAACCATAAAGTTTGGAACCAAATGATACCCTAAAAGTCACACAAGTCCAACTCTAGCCATCACCCTACTGATTTTATGTGGACAGAACGACTTACCGAAGAGCCAGGTGGTGTGATGTAAACTTGACACAGGCCGTGGGGCTGAGGAGTTCTGTTTCATTGCTCTTTGAGGGCTGCCTGCCCGACTCCTCCCCCCTACCTCCCTTCCTCCACACACACATTCCTGGAAGGTCGGCTTCCCGATGCTGCAGATGCTGGGGAGAATCTTACGATGAGCTGCTGGTCAGTACTCTTGGTGGATTGATTCAGATTAGAAAGTGATGCTTTGGGAGAGCTCATGCAGATTTCAAGGGCAGAGGACCCTTGGGAATCCTCTAATCCAACTCTGTCATTATTCCATGGGCATGGGGATTCAGGGAACATAAGTGCCACTGTCACAGGGTGACACATATTGGTAGAACTCCAGTCACTGACCCTCTATCCCATGGTCATCCTCTCTCTACCATGCTGTCCACGGTGTCAGAACACTTCTCCGGTTGCCTCCCTCCTGGACTGCTGGAGTCTCTCATCATAGCCGGGGCTGTATGTGTGGGTTCATCAATCCCCTTTCCTGGAATTACTCAGAAATTCCTTGCATGTTGCTAGGAACCTGTGATATATAAAAATAGTAGTGATACTAGCTTCTGTTGATTAATCACTTTGCAGTTCACAGGGGACTTTAACTGCTGTTATCGCCCACCCACAGGCTCCCCCAGAACATTGGACCCAGTTGTTCAAATTCTCACCTTTCAATGATGATGGGAGGTTTTTATCTACTACTTCATGTTTGTGGTCCTTCCTGAATTCTAGCAAGTGAAATATGGGCTCTCTTTTCATTTCCGATTTTGTTTTCGGAGTCCCATTTTCCATTGGGCAGGAAGCCCTGGCTGTGCAGTAGTTACGGGCTAGGCTGTGATTCGCCTGGTTGGCAGTTCAAAATCACCAGCAGCTCCTCGGGAAAAAGACTGAGCTTCTTACTCCCGTCAACAGTTTCTACGCCTCAACAACCCAGAGGGGGCGCCATGAGTGGACACAGACTCTCCATGGCAGGGAGTTTGGTTTGGTTTGGGCTCCCTTGAGTAAGTTCGGCTGCTGTAGAGGTCAGTTCGGACTCATAGAGACCCGGTGTATTACACAGGAGAGCTGTACCAGGGAGTGTTCTTGGCCATAATCGTCACCGAAGTAGACCACCAGCCCTTTCTTCAGCCACGTCGCTGGGAGGGTTCCAATGGTCAATCTTTGCCATAGTCGTTGAGTGCCAACTGTGCCCCCCGTAAAGAGGGGCACTGAGTTATTAAGAAAGCTCTGGACTCATGCAGCGTCTGCTTTTACTCATCGCCCCCCCTTGTACGGCAGCTAAACCAGTGGATACATGGGAAGCTCCTCTCCAGTTCAGAGCAGCGAGCTAAGGCCTCCTCTCATCTACAGGGGAACTGCAGATTTTTAACGTAATTTCCCATGATGCTCCGCCCGTTTCCCCTTGCCTGGGGATGTAGCCATTGATGGTAGGGTTTTGCTGCAGTGTGTATTGTTTACTGAAGTAATTAAAATATGCAAAGTGTGTTCTCTGTCCCCCAGTTTGTGCTTCTTCCCCAGCAACTTCTGGCATTTTCAGTTGGCAGCTAATAAAACAAAAAGGGGACCCAAAGGCCTAAGACTCCCTCCAGCTAAAATGATTAATTTGGAGTGGTTCGGAAGGAACAGATTTTACCCCTGGTCACAACTGTGCTTTTCTGGCTGATCTGTCGGGCTGACAGAAAGTGTCATCACCCACGGACTACAGATGTTCCATTAGGGTACAGCGGATGCCAGGGAAGGGCCAAGGGAGGAAGCAAGAGGTTGGTTTGTTCATAATGGCAGTACAAAACCAGAAAAGGTTTTTCGTTTTCCCCTAGGGATGTCAAGCCCCTTGACAGGGAGTTTCTGGTCAAGCTTAGATTTCCACTGCCCATCACCACTTCTATCAACCCCCACCCCACTTGGATAGGCCAGTGATGGACGTATCGCTTGCTATGTGGGGCACTGGTGTTCGTTTCTTGGTCAATGCACCTTAAGGGCAGCCTCCCTTAGAACATCAGCAGAGGCTTGCCTCGCCAGTGCTAGGATGCTGACTAGGTTTGAGCAGAGCTTTCAGAGTCAGATGGACTAGAAGAAAAATAAAAAGGGCTGGCAGTTTGCTTTTGGGAGGCTTGCCAATGAAAACGCCTAGTAGCACACTCTTCCCACAACGGGACTCTTGAAAAAAAGAAGGCTTGGAGCCTAAGAGGAGAGAGGCTGTGTTTTGCTTGCTGGAAATAGAACAGAACCACAGTGGTCCGATCCCCACCCAATATTAAGATTGGCACGGGACCTGGCAACATTTGGCTCTGTGGTGTGTGGGGTGCCGATGGGTTGGTACCGGGCTCTGGGGAAGCTAACCACAAGAAGTCACACACAGAGGAATTAAAAAGCGATTCCCTCAAAGTATCTAAGTTCTATACCTTGAGAACGCATCTTGCCTATATTGATGAAGAGGACAATGCTACTGGAACTCCCACAATTCTTAGTGGA
Source organism: Echinops telfairi (assembly GCF_000313985.2). NCBI lineage: Eukaryota > Metazoa > Chordata > Mammalia > Afrosoricida > Tenrecidae > Echinops > Echinops telfairi. The sequence continues at coordinate 15,545,568 of NW_022111309.1, read as the reverse complement.
AGTGTTCCTGGCAAACACATATTGAGGCTGACCGTGTACCAGCCACTAGGCGAAGTGCCTTCTTGAATCCTCACAGGCATCCTAGAAGGTAAATAATGGCTGACATTTAACAGGTGGGGAAACTGAGGCTTGTGGGGAAATAGATGTTACCGAATTTGCCGGAGTAATATGACTGTGTGTCCGATTCTAGATTGTGATGGCTTTCTGTCTCTGCCGCTCAAGGCTGCCTAAGAATGAACCTCCTCCCTTTCTCAGCCTCCCTCTGTACCTTCTAGTCTTCCTATGAGCTGTCCTGCCCTGCTCTGAAGCTCAGAGCAGAGCCCACAGAGTACTGACTGAGATTGGCCCAGACCCAGGCCTTGACTCCATTTTCCCTTCCACGGAGACACAGTTGCTTGCTTCCTCCCAGCCCAACCCCCTTCAGGAATGCCTGACTCTGAGATAGAGTAGCAGAAACCAGGAACCACATCGCCACAAGAAAGTGGGCAAACGTCTTCTAGAGACAGTTTGGAAGCAGCCCCTGATTATGGCAGGTACCCAGCCATTGTGGGAAGCCTGTCATTGCAAGAAATAATGCCACACCTTCATACTTACAAGGGGAATTCCATGCTGCTGGCTATAATGGTCCCCTGATGAATCCTCACAAGCTTCTGCTGAGATCAGTGGAAATACGGAGCACCGCTCGCTCAATGGATGCTGCGTGAAGTCATCTGTCCCCAGGGTGGTGTAGAGCTAACACGGAGGGTGGGCAGAGTCTCCAGCATCCAAGTCTGGGGTCTGAGTCACAGACCCTAAAGAGAGCAGGTCAAGGGTGATGGGAGGTTGCTGATGTCTCGGGATTAGCAATACTTCCGTTAAAAAAGCCAGCTAGTTTGCCCCTCATCCAAAGTTTTTGACTTAGAAATGAGGGTCTACTTGGCGTGTGAGGGAGGCTCCTTCGCTGATGGCAAGAAATTCTCTTTCCTTCATGACATCCATGATGCATTCGTGCTCCAGCTCAGAGGCACCCCATGCCCCAAAGGAGTAAGGTGACCTTGTCTTGCATCATCTTCAGGGCTGTTGGTGTCCTCGAGGCCATTGTCACAGCCACTGTGCATTCGCAGTGTTTTCCAGCCCAGAGAAGGTGGTCCAGCCCTACCTTGGGCCATTCTGCTGTGATCTATAGGGTTTTCATTGGCTAGTTTCCAAAAGCAAACCGCCAGGCCTTTCTTCTTCAGAATGTTCTGCTGAAATCCACCCACCAGAGAGGCCTTGCTGGTACTGAAAATACTGGTGGCACAACGTTCAGCGCCATAGCAAAACTCAAACCATCACAGTAGGATGGACTGGCAGGGGTGGCAGTTGGTGCCCCTTTTCCGTCCATGCACCATTGGGCCCAACCTTCGGAGTTCAGCCTCCTAAGATTGCAGGATAGAACTAGAATCCAGGAATGAAGAAATCAATGCCATTATCTCTAAGTCTTGTGAGGTAGTTAATCAAGGGGGGGTCTTGTCATGAATGTTGGTGGCTGGACTGGTGGGGGTCAGGGGGTTACAATGCCTAGCTAAACTTACCTTTCATGGATCAAGACCCATTAAATTGTCTGTCTTCTTAAATCCAAACTAGCTCATTCTTCTTCTTGTTTGTGTTATGAGGGCTCATGCACAGAATACAGTCATTGAGCCTCAGTCCAAAGAAGAACCCGGCCGATTCTAAAAGGCCCAATCTTGTCTTGGGTGAGCCCTGCTTGTCTAAGGCCCCAAATGGCTGCCACGTTGACCCTGGAAAGGCCACTTTCAAATTGCTCCCAGGGCTTATAAGTGGAATTGTCTTGAATGGGAAGGACATGGGGTGCGTAGCAGTAGGTCCAACTTTCACCATGGGCTGTACCAGTGACTTACTGCCATATCACCCCTGCGTTGGTTCCCTCATTCATAAAGTGGGAAGAGTTGTCTCATTGTTAGAAGGATTGCTGGGCCGAAAGCAATGTCCCATGGGGGCTGCAGGGGTGGAGACTGTAAGGTGTCAAACAATAAGCATAAACCTTACTACTGAGGAATCAGTGTCTCCTGAGTATGAGTAGACTTGCAATATTTTGTGGGTACATATGACCCCAAAACTGCCACGCTCCTGCTTCATTCCCTGTCTCATGTAACATCTACATGTGTTGTAGGATATGCATTATTGTCCCCGTTTACCTGTGAAGCAGCTCAGCCATTCAGAGGTTAATTAAATTATTTAAGGCTATGCGAGTCCCTGGGTGGGATTCATGGGAGAAGCGCTGGACAATCAGAAGAAAAGTTGATGATTGGAGCCCAAAGGTGCCCCAGAAGAAAGGTTTCAGAAGAGTCAGAGTTTTGAAAATCCTACGTGGCCATTCTACTCTATTCTAGGATTAGTCCAATGAAAAATTACTCCGCAGTGTTTCGTTACCCATTACTATTTAGCAAAACTCCATATTGCTGGGTGTAACTCCAACCTGACCCACGGATCTGAGCTACATTGTTACTTCTAGGTGGGTCCAGTGTAGGGAACCTTTTAAACACCATTCCTGAAGTTTGTTTCTACCAGGAGGTAGAATGCCAAGTCTAGGCATTTGGAAAAGAAAATGAAGGCCAACTTATTTTTCAACCCACCTCTTTGAACTTACAATGTCTGTTCTATAAAAAATGCACTGCTTGTGGGCAGCAAAGGTGAGTGAGGGCTTGGAATGAGTGCTAGGGTTTGGGCAAGATTTAGAAATGGGGAAAGCAAAAGGGGAAGTTATAAAAGAAGTGTGTTCTGGGGCTTCCACCCAAGAACTCTGCTTCTGGCTGATGGCAGCTCTCCGTAAGAGGTTGGGCAGAGTCACAATGGGCTCCTTTATCCTCTAAGCTCGCACTGCTGCACAGGTTGGCCAGTAGACTCCTTGTACTTTTGGATGACTCTAGGGGTCTTTCCTAACCCTGGGCCTAGGAGATCTGCCCCAGACTGCTGAGACATTCCTCAGAGGCTCCACGAAATGCTTGTCGATTGCATAACCTGTCTCAAGGCTCTACATGGAGGAAGCAGTGCTGAAAGTGTGTCCTCCTGAATTGTCCCTGCATCTTCCTGCTAAAGAATTCCAAGTCCCTCTGAGAAACTGTCCGTGTGTGTCTGCAGGAGGGTAGAGCACAGTTGGCCTGCCTTCGTTGGTAAGGGCACAATGATGGCCCAGTGGTAGGATTCTCGCCTTCCATGCAGGAGACCCCTGGATTGGATGCTTGGCCAAGTTCACCTCCTACACAGCCAGCATCCTTTGAGTAGTGGGGGGTTTGTGCAGCTATGTTGCTGAGCAAGGGCAGGAGTAATACACTGGTAAAATTCCAGCGGTCTGGGAAGGGGACCTGGGCTCAGTTCCCTTCCACCACCTGTCTGTATATGGAGGCTGGTTTGTGGATTGCTGGAAGCTCAGTGCTGCTTCCAGGCTTAAAATGAAGTAGGAAGAAAGACCTGGTGACCATTTGCCAAAAATTAGCCGATGGAAACTCTATAGGTCACAACCATCCAGTTCCCAACCAATCATGAAAATGTCATGGGACTGGGCAGCATTTCTTCCATTGTCTGTGGGGCTGCCATGAGTCGGGGACCAACGTGACAACAGCCAGCAGCAACAGAATATGGCTTGATTGGAAAAACAGAAACTCAAAACTCTACCACATTCTCGGCAGTCTGATACTGTGATAGAAAAGCTTTGATCTCCTATGTAAAAGTGTAACCCATTGAATTTCTATATCTGACATCAAACCATCAAACCCCAAACCAAGCTCCTCCCATTGAGTCAAATCTGACTCATGGTAACCCTATAGGATGGGGTAGAATGGCCACTGTCGGCTTCTGACACTATAGTTTTCTACAGAAGTAGAAAGCCTCAATTTTCACCTGCAGAGTGGCTGGGAGCATTTTATAGATCTGAATCAAAAGGATGTTCAAACTTGAAACTCCCTAAGTCCTAAGCCCATATAATTGATGGGAAATGCAGAGGTCTACCAGTTGCCAAGGCATATGCAAATCATGGTAGAATGAAGGAAATTACAGAACTGAGATTTAAACTTCCCATTACTCAATGTTTATTTTCCATTTAGATATCTTTCTGTATGTATCCTTCACTCCAGTAATAGGTTTGACTGAAAAGCAAAATTAAACCACAACTCCATGAATCATATATGTAATTTCTTAGTGTCCCTGGTCACAGTGGGTCACGGCCTCTCATGCAGCCAACATTTCCATATCTGTAGATGGAAAAGGTGTTTCTGAGATCTCTTCTAGCACAGTGTGTTCTTCAGTTACAGCTTAAGCACTGGGGGTCCTTTCAATTGTGGATTCGCATGAACTTGGATTTGGGAAGCTAGAGTGAGTGAAGGTTCAGGTCAGGACTGGTTCTCCAAGGAAGTACTAGAACTTCTCACGGCATCTGGAGGGATGGGGGCTTGGTCCACAAGAAACTTACCTAGGGGTTAATCAAATGAGATCAGGCAGATGTTAAAAGTTGGTTAAAAATGCAATATCCACTGTTTGCAGCAGACAAGTGAAGAATGGGAGGGAGAAAGAGGAGAGGAGAGAAGGCAAGTGTGGAGGAATGTTCCTGAAGGGCCACCTGTCCTTTCTTAGGCTCTTCATTCCTCCCGTGTGTGTGGAGAGAGCTATCAGCAGTGCCCAGCAGTTGCTAAAAGTGGATAGTGGAAATAGTGAGTTCTGGAAATGAGTCCATAGACTGTGTTAATCTGGAAAGCCGTTGAAGCTGTCAGCCATCAAGTGATTTACTTTTGCCATCTTGATCAAGGTCACATTAGAAGAGAAGGGTAGGGCTTTCTTCCTGCCTTGAGCAGGGTTTGTGTAAGAACTTCAGGCCATGTCTAAGGGATCCTCTACCAACTCTATATGATTGCGTCTGTGTTTGTGTCTGTAGCTTTACACACAATCTATACATTTGAGCCCGTTGTTGCCACCGTTGTGTTGATCCATCTTGGTGAGGGTCTTCCTCTTTTTCACTGTCTTTTTACTTTCAAGCACGATGTCCCTTCCAGGGCCTGGACTCTCCTGATACCATGTGCAAAGTATGTAAGACAAAGTCTTGCCATCCTCACTTCTAAAGAGCATTCTGGCTGTACATGTGATAAGACAGATTTCTTTGATCTCTTGGAAGTTTGTGGTATTTTCACGATTCTTCACCAGCACGATAATTCAAATGCATCTGTTCTTCTTTGATTATGCTTATTCAATATCCAACTTTCACATGTATACATGTGTGACATGGTTAAAATATAGTCCTGAAACTGACACCCTTGCTCTTCAGCACTTTACAGTAATGTTCTGCTGCGTATTTGCCCAGTGCAATGCGTCCTTTGATCTCTTGGCCCTGTTGTGAGGATTTGCGTTTTCTTTATCTGAAGTTACTATCCATGCTGAAGGCTCTGCTGTAAATCCTCTTCTCTTTCAGCAAGCAGGATGATATCATCTGCACGTGGAAGGTTGTTAGTAAGCCTCCCTCTTATCCTGTTGCCACATCCTTCTTCATATAGTTCAGCTCCTTGAGTTATTTGTTCAGCATACAGACTGACTAAATATTACAGGTAGCGAATATTGATGTGTATCTTAATGGGCATGGTCTCCAAACCCCTTGGGGGGTAAGGCTGGAAATATGCTCAAGATCCATTCCTGTGGCTGCCGTGATACTTGAGCGAGGGCAGAAGAAGTAAAGCCAGTGAGGCATTAGGGAAACCAGAAAACTTTCTAAGAGATGAAGGTGACGTCTACTGAGCCTTTTCCTTTTTCTTAATGCACATGGGGATTCTTCTGGGTGCCAAGACATGCAACGACGAAAGGTTAAAATCAAATGCAGTTTCTTTTTTATGTTAAGGAATGACACTGCAGGTAAAAGGCAATCTGTAGGACAGCTTTCCTGATGCAGGCACTTGGCCAGTCGTGGATATTGCAGTGCCTTTGAGTTCCCCAAAAGCTAGTTCCTTCTCACCAGCTCCAGAAGGTTCTGAGTCCAATCACACAGATTACAGAGTACACAGGGAGTTTGGTTCTTTGCATTCATCCCAGGGTTCCTTGCCCTGTGAATCCGTGTTTGAGCAACTCTGCTAGGTCTTATATTGTAATCTAGAAAATAGGCCACTTTGTCTTCTTTATATGGTATCAGTAAGAGCCCTGGTGGCATAGTGGAGTATGAATTGAACTGCTACCTGAAAGGCCAGTGGTATGAACTCAGCAGCAGTCCACGGAAGAAACATGAAGCTGCCTCCTCTCGTGAAGATTGACCGTATATAGTCGTGTATAAGCCGAGTTGTCAGCACAGTTTTTGAGGTAAAACTGGGTGCCTCGGCTGATATTCGGATTGGCTTATCCTCGAGTATATACGGTACTCAGAGTCTGAGAAACTCATGAGGGCACTTCTACTCTGTCCCTTTGGATTGCTATGCGATGGGATTTACTTGATGGGTGTGCCTTACCAGGGTGGTTTTGATCTTCCGGGAGAGAAGCGGGTTTCTATGTATTCTTTTGAATCCACCTGCCAAAAAACAACCGCACTTGTCACCAGGTTGGCTATGACTCATGACATCCCCATGTGTGCCAGAGCAGGATCATGCTCTACACGGTTTTCAATGGCTGGTCTTCTGGAGATAGAAAAATCAATCCTTTCTTCTGCCATACCTCTGGATGGCACATCGCACACATGTGCGGGCTGTTGCCTGCTGGGATGAGTCCTCTGGGATAAGACTGGATGGATACAACCCCAGCTTTTCTTTCTGTTAGAAGCCATGCGTGCCACTGTGGATTCCATCCAGGGACTCCTTTGAATCTACCAGCTTCCTTCTTTCCAGTATAATTAGGCTCAGACACCTGCAAACTGTCCAGATTTCAGCTGGGTTTCTGCTTAGCCTGGAACAATGGGCATCTTCTGATGCCCTGACATCGGAGTCACTCAGTTCAGAAGAGAAGGGTGAGTGTTTGTGGGTGGGGAAAGCATGTGTGGAAGGTAGGGGAGAGGTTCTTTTTGCCAGAGAGCCTGCAGGCATTCTGTTCAGAAGACCTTCTTTCCTTCTATTTCCTGAGCCTTGAGAGCAAGGGCCATCAAGGGCAGACAACCACGGGACCATTGCCCTTGAATGCAAGAAACAGGGCTTGGGGATTTTAGGCAGTCACTGTGACTAAATGTCTTGCTCCTGCTTAACCTCATTCATTTAGCTTTTCTTTTCTGACTGAGGATAGTTGGGATCACCTTAAAGAAAAGTAAAATTTAGGCAGAGATATGATTCTAAACTCTGCCCAGGAGGTTTTCAATTGCAGGGAGAATTGTGGTATTCCAAATTTCATGCCCCATAAAGAATTTTGAAAAGCTATGTATACCCAGGAGCCCTAGTGGCATCGTAGTGAGGCCTTGGGCTGCTAACTGCAAGGTCAGCAGTTCAAAACCACCAGACCATCCTTGGGGGAAAGATTGGGGCTTTCTAATCCCTTAAACCAGTGGTTCTCAACCTTCCTGATGCGGCATCAACCCTTTAAAACAGTTTCTCATGTTGTGGTGACCCCCCAGCCATAAAATTATTTTCATTGCTACTTCATAACTGTAATTTTGCTCCTTTTAGGAATTGGGCAACCCTTGTGAAAGGGTTGTTCAACCCCCAAAGGAGTCATGACCCACAGGTTGAGAACCGCTGCCTTAAGCAGTTATAGTCTCAGAAACCCACAAGGGCAGTTCTGTCCTGTTGGGTTGCTCTGAGTCAGCAATGACTCAATGTATCTGAGTGTGTTTTGTTTTGGTTTGTTTTTAATATACCCTCGTGGGCTGCTACCTACAAGGTCAGCAGATCGAACCCACCAGCTGCCTCAAGGGAGAAAGATGAGACTTTCGGCTCCCAGAAAGATTTACAGTCTTGGCAACTCTCAGGAGCAGTTCTGCCGCACGCTCCACCATGGCTGTGGGTCAGTTTGCCTTCTTGGGCTGGTTCCTGTCAGGCTGAAGCAGGGGCAGGCAGGGAGCACTGGCTTCTGTTGCATACACGTGAGCATGAGCCAGAGTCCGTTTGACAACTGGGTCCACAACTCTACCCCATTACAGATTCTGATTTGCATCTAAAATGCTTAACATCATTTGAAATAGTTGCACACTACCATTTCCAGAATATTTTGAATATTGACATAAAAAAATAAAGATCGCCGTTTAATGTATTTAGTGAACTCTAAATACCAGAACAATTTAACCTATCTGTTAAACACATGAGCAAATTTCTTTTTAAATCATTTTAAGCACTTATCACAATCCATCCATCCATCCATTGTGTCAAGCACATTTGTACATTTGTTGCCATCATCATTCTCAAAACATTTTCTTTCTACTTGAGCCCTTGGTATCAGGTCCTCATTTTTTCCCCTTCCTCCCCCACCCTCCTGCCCTCATGAACCTTCGATGATTTATAAATTAATATATTTTTTCATGTCTTACACTGACCAATGCCTCCCTTCACCTACTTTTCTGTTGTCCATCCCCCTGGGAGGGGTTATAGGTAGATCATGGTGATCGGTTCCCCCTTTCTCCCCCCACCTTCTCCTTACCCTCCTGGTATGGTTACTCTCAAGATTGGTCCTGAGGGATTTATCTGTCCTGGATTCCAGGTGAGCACGTTTTTAAAACGAACTTTCTTCTTAAATGTATGTTTTCATACCTTGAACTCCAAAAAATGTTTATCTTTTTATAAAAAATACATTTATTAGGGGCCCTTACATCTCTTCTCACAATCCATACATTCATCCAGTGTGTCAAGCACATTTGCCGCCATCATCATTTTCAAAGCATTCTCTTCCCACTTGAGCCCGATATCAGCTCCCCATTTCTTCCCCTCCCCCGCCCCCCACCGGCCCACCCTCCCTCAGGAACCCTTTACAGCACTGGAGACAGTGCAGGAATAGTGCATGGTTGGGCTGGGGCCCCATCACGCTGAGGCGAGACACTGAGGGCATGCAGCAGAGCAGCAGGGCGAGCAGAGTGATGGAACCCCCCCGGGGAATACCAACAATAGACTTTGGAGACAAAGTGTGGCACCCCATCAGACTCAATTGGAAAACACTCGTAAAAGCAAACAAACAGACCTTGAACTATTTGTAGGCTTTTCCATTTTTGTCAGTGGCTTTCTTTTTGTTATTGTTATTTTGTTCTTGCTTTCTGCTGTTGTTGTTATTGTTTTGTTGGAAATAAATTTTATCTTACTGTGATATATTTTTATTAATGAAAACCTGTTACCAGTCACTCTATCATCATGCACTAAAACAAAATATGTAGGGAAATTTCAATTTAATTTCTAATGTCTAAATCATCACAAGTTTCTAAAGTTAGAAGTTCTTTTGGATAGATATCTTATTCAAGTATTGTGAATACAAGGAAGTATACAGTTGGTCTGAATAATACATTAAAATATGTTTTAACTTTTAACGAACATTATACACAAAAAGTAAAATCTTACTGGAAATGCATTTCTTATTTATAAACAAGTCCATGCATTCATCAATAAGTAGGGGATATTGTTAAAATTATAGAAGGTTAGGGATCAACTCTATCCTCCCTTTCATTTTTAAAAAATCATTTTATTGGGGACTCATACAACTCATAATCCATACATACATCAATTGTGTCAAGCACATTTTTACATTCATGGTCCTTACCTTTTTTATAGAGATGATACCCAAACCCACTTCTACTGAGTATATTCTGAATCAAAGCAACCCTATACTGAGCTTTTGAGGCCGTACATCTTTGTGGAAGCAGATAAACTCCTCTTTCTCTCCAAGAGCAGAGGGTGGGTTTGAACCAGCAACCTGTGGTTCGCATTCTAAGACTTAGCTGACAGAAATTTCACTGTAGCAATTCTTGGAATTGTTACGGTTGTTGTATACTACCAAGTTGATTCTAACTCATAGCAACCCTATTGGAAAGAGAGGAACGTTCCCATAGAGTTTCCTAGACTACGATCTTTGATAAAACAACCCCTCCCCCCCAGGTCTTTTTTATGATGTATAAGCCCATGGGTTTTAAGCACTGGGCTCTCAGCTAGCAGCTAAGTACTTAGCCATGACACCAAATATTAGTTAGTCAGTTGCCTAAAATCAGATATTAGTCTCTCTCTCTCTCTTTTTCAAAGATCATTTTACTGGGGGCTCTTACAGCTCTCACAACAATCCATACATCCGTTGTATCAAGCATATTTGTACATAGGTTGCCATCATCATTTTCAAAACATTTACATTCTATTTGAGCCCTTGGTATCAGCTCCTCTTTTTCCCCTCCCCTCTCATGACTCCTTGATAAACTATAGATTATTATTATTTTCATATCTTACAAGATATTAGTCTCTTATCAAAATTTATTTTAATCAGTTCTCAGCTTATAATTCCTTCAGGCCTATCTCCCTTCAATATTTTTTAAATAACTGGAAACTTCCCAATATGCAAAAGGATCTCCTTTTCCATGATTAGACTTTCCACCTTTGACATGCTCTTGTTAGTTGCCAGCAAGCCAGTTCTGAATCACAGGGACTCTATGTCCAATGGAAGAAAAGTAGCCTGGTCCTTCACCATCCTAATGACCATCGTTGTTTGAAGCCGTTATTGCAGCCTCTGTGCCAGTCCTTGTCATTGAGGGTCTCTTTCTGTTGCACCAACACGGTATCATTTGACACCAAAATTCCATGTCCTCTGTGTGTTGTTACTGCTGAAATTTAGAGTGAGATAAAGACTGTGCTTTTGAGTATGTGTGTGTGTAGGGGAGTAGGGAGATTGAGACAAAGGATTGCTAGATCCAAAGGGGTTCTCAGAAAAAGCATTGAAAAGCCCTGTAAGGAAGTTGTGAATTCGCAAATCCTTTAAAATGATCCTTGTCTGGGTATGTATTAGAAGAGCTTCGTGAATCCCCCAAAGTATACAGATCCTGATGTGACAATGTTCTCTATCTATCTGTTGAACAGCATGATCCTTCTAGGCCTCCTCCCATGGCATGGTGCATCAGAATCACCTGCTATATGTGTGATAAGTGATCTTCCCCCTGACAGTCACCCAGGATGGAAAACAACCCGTTGCCTGTCAGTAGTAAGGTACCACCAAACTGTGGCCAGTCACAGTGGAGCCCTGCACTCCTCTACTGGAGCTGGTGGGCTCATGTCTAGTTGATTGAGTGAAAAAGCAACATCAATAAACTATAAAGGGGGCACGTTCTGGTTTGTTGTTGTTGTTGTTTGTCTAAATGAGAAAGAAGTTAATATAAATCCATATTCACATACATTAAAAGCAATTGAAGAATAAATGAAAAACAAATGGTTGCCTATAGCCTATAGCCAAATGGTTGCCGGTAGCCAAAATCAAACTAAACCCACTACCACCGAGTCAATTATGAAACCTAGTGATCCTATAGGGCAGAATAGAATCACTCACTCCTTAGGGTTCCCGAGACTGGAAATGTTTAGGAGAGCAGACAGTCTCATCGTTTTCCCTGGGCTAATGTGTTTGAACCACCCACTTTCTGATTACCAGTCGAATGCTTAACTCACTGCCCTCACCAGACCCCTTGGTTTACCTATAAAAATAAACTTGCGGCATAGGGTTGACTCCTAAGCACAGAGGACAGAGTAAAGCTGCCCTGATGAGCTCCCAAGACTCTAAGTCTTTACAAGACTGGAAAACCCCATCTTTATCTTGCAGAAAGGCTGGTGGTTGTGAGCGGTTTGCTCACCTTGCAGTTAGTAGCCCCACGTATAACCCACATGCCAACCACGGCTCCTATTCTGGTCACGTTACGTCAACAAATAATAATAGTAATAATAAAGTCTTTATCATAGTTAAATTCAAGGAACAAGTGTAATTTCTGGTCCACCCAGCCCTTTGACTTCTCATTCAGAGGTCATGCACCTTTTGTAAAGGTCTAGAGGAGTAAATATTTTAGATAAGCATATTTCATGAAATATTTGGATAAACTGCTCAATGTCTTGTTGCCTCAGTTTCTTCACTTACGAAATGGGGATAGTAAGGGTTTCTATTACATAGGACCAAGAACCATGGTGACACAGTGGTTGAAGTGCTCAGCTACTAGCCCAAATGTTAGTTATTCAAACTCAGTAGCCACTCCTAAGGGAGAAGATGTAGCGGCCATCCTACTCCCACAAAGATTACAGTCTTGGCAACCCTTGTTTCCAAGGGCAATTATTCCTTGTCCTGTATAGTCATTATGTGTCAGAATCAACAAGGGTTTTTTTGTGTGTGTTTTTTTAAATATCACATAAGCTGGGGAAAATATTCAAAACAGAATAGTTGTAATAATAGTAGCCAATATGCAGGGTACATTAATTAGTATTATTCTTCACATTAAGATTCATATTTAGATTCATTATTTGGCTGGCCCATTGGTCAATACATTTTTTTTAACCAAGGAAGGATTTGGCCACTCCCCTCCCCATCCTAGGGGGCTGTAATGGCATGTAGTGGGCTTGAGTTGGGCTGCTATCCATGGTTTGAAACCATCCGCCACTCCACAGGGGAAGGATGAGGCTTTCTGCTCTTGTAAATAATTACAGCCTCTGAAACCCACAGGGGCCAGTTATTCCCTGTCCCATAGGATCATTATGACTTGGAATGAACTTGATGGCTGTGAAAAGGATATGGGTGACCTTGGAGGAAAGGTGAGTTTTTTATAAGACAGCTGCACATGTCAGGAGTTTGTCTTGGCTGTGCTGCCTCATAGCATGGCAGACAATACAAATAAACCTGATGGGTGTGCCTTTCCCGTTTCATGTTCTACAAGTATGTACATAATGTCACCTTGGGCAGGATGGTTAACTCTTGTTTTAAAGATGAGGAATTGAAATCTCAAAGTGGCCAAGTCCTTGACCAAAGGTACATCAGAACTCAAGGATTCTGACTTCAGATGCATTTTTCCTGCTGTCACACCACAAAGCTCTTTAAATGCTTTACTCCACATCTGGACCTATGCAACCTACATCATGGGTGATACTCTTATTCTTCATAAAGGTTAAGCTTATCAGACCCTCTGGGACCAATTAATGTTTCTCTGACACTCTTCTTCTGCCTACACCCCTAAGCTCACACTGGAAATTCCGTCACACTGGAGTTTCTCTCCCTTTGTAAACGCGTGGGTGTCTATTTGGGGAACTGTTGCAGATTGAATGTGGAATCACGAAATGCGACCAAAGCCAACATCCGTTTGGAGGATCCCATTGTTTAAAAATTTTAATCACGTGAAATTCTCTTGTATTCCTGAATTATTTTTCTTTCTTTTATCAAGAAATTAGATGATAAAGTTCTATAGCAATGCACTTGTTCTTGAAAAATCATTTTTAATTAGGTTCCCTGGTTTCCCTTTTAATCATATATATTTTTGTTGACTGATCTACAATCATGATAAAATTCCAAACAGTATAGGAATAGATAGATTAGAAAATGAAATTTTCCTTTAATTACTACTTCCCTTCGTTCTCCTCTCCAAAGGAAACCACGGGTTCAGTGGCTATTTTTCTGAACCATGTGCTGGGCATTTACAAAGGTAAACATTGCAGCTGACTCTTGAACAATACTGTTTGAACTTCACAGGCCCTCTTATACATAACTTCCAGCTCCCCCCCTGCACACCCCTCTCACCCCTGTTTTAGTGAGAGAAACTGCTTAAAAGACCCCATGATGTTAACCATTTCCATGTGAGCAGTTCATTGCTATACTGGATATGAAGCAACATGGTATTTACACAGATGATGCCAACTCTTTTTTTTTTTAATTAAGAACATTTTATTGGGGGCTCTTAAAGCTCTTGTAAAATCCATACATCAATCATATCAAGCATATTTGTACATATGTTGCCATCATTATTTTCTAAACATTTACATTCTATTCATGTCCAACTCTTGAGCTCACCGTAAGGTAGCAGGAAAATCAACCCATGTTGTTCAAGAAGCTGCTGTGAACTCTGTGGGTTTTCAACTACACTCAAGGTCAGCACTTCTAATCCTCTTGTTCAAGGTCAACTGTATTGCCATGTAAATGTTTACTTATGTACGCACACATGTTTTTCCTTTAATAAGAATGAGACTGTATTCTTTTTGTAGGTCTTGCATTTACAGTTAGCATACATATTGAAATATAAGTACACATGCCACACCTATTGAGTTGATTTCAACTCACAGTGACCCTAGAAGATGGAGTAGAACTGCCCCATTGGGTTTTTAAGACTGTAGTCTTACTGAATTGGACCACCGCATCTTTGTCCCTTTGCTCAGGCCCTACCAGGATCTCCTCTCTGCTAACTGATGAGTGACACCAGGGGTAGTCAGCTCAGCTGCTTGGCTTCACATGTTGTCTCTGCCTTTAGGAACTGGGCAGACTAGCCCTCCTGTATGCCCATCCTCCTTGAACCACTGCCTGTGTCCTTGATGAAGATTCCTGGTGTGCTTCTTCCATGTATGGAAGAAGCACGCCAGCCTATGCAATCATGAGGTGTCGAAGGGATCAGGTATAAGGCATCATCAGAACAAAAAAATCTTACCATAGTGAATGATGGGGGCAGTGCGGAGTGGAGA
>NW_022111309.1:15502468-15530469 GCF_000313985.2 Echinops telfairi | reverse complement strand
AGTTGTATGAGCCCCTAATAAAATGATTTAAAAAAATAAATTAAAAAATGCTCTTTACACAGTTAATGTATGTATAGGTTGTGATAAGAGTTGTATGAGCCCCTAATAAAATGATTTTAAAAAAAAAAGATTCCTGGTGGGCAAATGGTTAAGCGCTCCACTACAAGCCAGAAGGTTGGCAGTTCGAACCAACCCAGTAGCTCCGGAGAAGCAAGACCTGGGGGTGTGCTTTCATAAAGATTGCAGCCAAAAAACCTTATGAGTAAGCTGTCTCCTGTCACATAGATTCCACACGCGTCAAAAGTGGCTCAGAGGCACCAAGTACCAGCATGCCCTTACTGATAAACAGGCTGCCCTTTAATTTGATGGAATAACTTCAACCTACCATTTGTGCTTACATGAGCAACTACTTCCTTAAACACCTGGAGTTGAACTGTCCTTGCGTTTTTAGTGCAAGCAGATTTTGCCTGGCTGCCCTCAGCAGACTTCTCATCTTAGCAGTGACATCTGAAAGCAACTCATTCCTACTGCCTCTCCCAGCACTGGACAAAATCCACTCTTAATTTCTTTCCCCAGTGTCATTCAAACATGTGTCTCTTTGTTGTTTATTGGTGTCTTGTCATTTGTTTGTGGCCATTTGTAGTTCTGTTGTGGATCATCTATTCTTATCGTTTATTCATTTATCTATTGGGTGGTTTATTTTTTCTAATTTGAAAGAGTATTTTGTATTGTATGATTGTAATTGTTGCATATACTGAAAGTATTTTCTCTGCTGTTCCTCTTTTAACTATGCTTGTTTTATCTTTTTCCATGTGGAAGTACTTAAATTTTATGTCATATTTTAATTCTTATCCTTTATGCCTTTTTGGACATTTGTCTTACGTAGCAAGACTTTCTTCTCCTGAGGTTATGCAAATACTCTTCTACGTTTTTTTCTAATATTATTATTGTTTTGTTTTTATGTTTAGCTCTTTAATCCATCTGGAAATGATTTTTGTATATGGTGTGAGGTAGGTACCTAAGTGTGATTTTTTTAATGACTACTAGTTCATCATCTCAATACTTTGATCACTAACCCATCATTTCATATATTAAATTTATATTTGGGTCTGCTTTGGGACTATATTGCTTTATTGATCAATTTGTCCATTCCGTATACTAATGACACAGTGTACTTATTACTTTAATTTCATGTTTGTATCTAGTAAAGCAAATCTGTCTCATTGTTCTATTTCAAGGGTACTTCAACTTTATCAAGCATTGATTCCTCCACTTACATTTTATAATTTTCTTGTCAATTTCCACACAACATTCATTCTGTAGGTTTTAACTGAGATGGCGATGAAGTTTTACATTAATCTGAGCGAATAGTGAGAGATTTTATTATACTGAGCCTTTTTATGCAAAGGAATGGCATGTCTTTGATTACTCACATCTCTTTCCATGGTCTTCAGTACCTTTCTCTCAATACATGCTGCATAGCTTCTGCTAAGGATTTTTACACAGGACTTGTAAGCATTTTGGTTATGATTATACAAGCAATCTGATTTTTCATTGTATTTTGACACTGGTGATAAGGACAGTTAATTTTATGTGTTTATATCTAAGTAGCTTACTTAGCATATAATTGATTCTATTTTTTAAGCTAATTGTCTTAAACTTTTCAGGAAGTCATATGATATGCAAGCATTTGTCAGCTTGCTTTTTTTCTTTTCCATATTTCTGTCTTATTTTTATTCTGGCACCAACGCATGGGCTAGGACCTGTGAACACTTTTATATGATACCAGTGATAGAAGATACCTTCTATTTGTTTTTTATTTTAATCAAAATACTTTATCAGAATTTTTAAAGTAAATGCAGTACTGATAAAGGAAATTGACTATGATTACCAATGAATTGAACAATTTTTATTGGGAAATAATTTCGAAATTTTTGGCATGTTTGAAAAGGGTAATATGTCTTCACTTCTTTTATTTCTTAATATCCTGAAGGGTAGAAATCTTAATGTTAAAGAATTCTTGCATGTCTACATCAAATTTTGAGTTATAATTCTTATAGTATCCATATTACACGGGGTTAGCATGAGTTAGAATTAACACAACTAACAATAACATATTGCAGACTGAATATAATAAAACTTTATACACATTTAGAGATTATATTCATAGCAGAGATATTCTTACACATATCAATATCTGATGCCTATATTCCTATAGTTAATTATCTGCTAAGTTTGTCATCAAGGATGTTCAAGCAACAGAAAGTGGTTTAAGAATGCTTCCATCTTTATTTTGCTTTAGAAAAACATAAATAGCACAGAAAACCTTATTAGAACTAGAAGTTCTGGCACTTAGATGTTGTACCTTTCTGTGTCTTTGATTCCTTTTTATCATTTTATTGTGGTGAACTATATAGATATGAAACAAATCACTATTTTTACCATTTCTAAGCGTACCATTTAGTGGCAGTATGCTTCCTATATTGTGCAAACATCTAAAACATTTAATGTCACAAGCTCAGTTCCCATTAGTCAGTATTTTCCTTCTTATTTCCACCCAATATTATGGCAACCATTAATATATTTTTGTTTTTATGCCTTTGCCTATTTTTATGTTTTCTACAAATGGGATCAGTAGTATTTGTCATGCTCTGTCTGACTTATTTCACCCAGCATAATACTGTTTCTAAGGTTCATCCATGTCAGCGCATGGCTCAGAATTTAATTCAATTCATTGCTGGATAAACTTCTAAGTAAATGTGTACAGACACCACATCTTAAATGCCCATTCACCTAGATGGACACGAGTTATTTCCACTCTTTGACTATCATGAATAATACTGCAAGGACTATTAGTCTTCAAGTGTCTGCTTGAGTCTCTGCTCTTGATTCTCTGGGGCGTACACCAAGGAAAAGAATGGCTGGGTACCTGGTCATTCTGTTTTGATATTTTTAAGGAAGTGACTTTTCCCACAATGACTGCATCATGTTACGTTCTCATCAGCAATAAATGATGACTCCAGTTTTCCCAAATCCTCCACAGTACTTGTTATTTTCCTGATAATCGCCATCCTAGTGGATGTAAAATTGTGTAACATGGTGGTTTTGACTTTTGCTTTCCTAATGACTTTGAGCAGCATTCCATGTGCTTGCTGCCCATTGGTACATCCTCCTTAGAGAGGTATAGATTCAGTTCTCTAGCCATTATTTCAGTGGGCTGTTCGTCCATTTGTTTTTGAGTTGTGGGAGTTCTTATAGAGTCTAGATAATAAATCCTGAATAGGCATAGTGTTACCGTAAGATTTTCCTCTATTCGGTAGGGTATCACTTCACTTTCTTGATAAAGTATTTTAATGCAGGATAATTTTTAACCTGAATCAAGTCTACTGTATCCTTTTTTTCCTCTTCTGGCTCATGATTTTTGTGCCAGTAGAACTTATGTCTTTTTAATCGATTTTTAAAATGCCAATTTACTTGTTCTTGTGTTCAAGTGACCTTAGCTTTTTAGACTTTTCTTAAACATTTGAACTTTTGTTGATTTCTAGTATGTCATTGCATCTCTATTTTCAAATTTGTTGTAATAGACTCAATATTTCAACTTTTTTTCTATGTCTGCCAAAGACTCATGTAATTTTTTAATTGATATTGTTTCCCAAAATCTTCTCGATGGTGTAGGCCAAGTCTCCTTTTAACATTTGGCCTTGTTTTTTTTTTATTAAATTTTGTTTTGTTTCATATACCAATTCCTTATTTTATCTATTATCACTTTCTCTTACTTTCTACAAACCTGTTTTGTTGTTCTTGACTACCACTTTTGAATCATTATTCTGAGCATATTTGACGATTTTAAACAGATTGTTAAATGTTATAATATTTCCCCCAAAATTATTTGAGCTATAATCTCATCTTACTGCCATAGAGTCAATGTTGATTCACAGTGATATTACAGGACAGGGTAGAACTGCCCAATGAGTTTCTAAGACTCTAACTATTTATGGGAGTAGAAAGCCCCATCTTTCTCCTGATGAGCAACTGGTAGTTTCAAACTACTGACCTTTTAGATCCCACCCCAATATATAACCACTACACTACCAGGGCTCCTTATATTCTCATGTTTTCAATGAATCATAACTTAATTATTACTAATATAAATAATCTTAATTCTAGTATTTAATGTCTTTCTCTACCTCCATTTTTTTAAACATCTAGAAGGCACCTTTGAAAACATTACTTAATTTTATTTTAGTTTTATTCTTGAAAGTTGAGAATCTTATTGAGATCTAACATATGATTCGTTTTTATAATTCTTCCCGACCAGAAACCAAACTTGTTGCCATCATGTAGATCCTAGTTTATGGCTGCCTCCAGAGATTTTTAGGTATTTGAAAATAAGGTGCAATTCTTCAGGGAGGTTGAAATATACAGACTGATGCACATACTCTTATCTACAATTTTTTTTAATGTTGTAATTAAAAATAGTTTTTTTCATTTTTAAAATATTGTCTTGGTTGTTTATCAATTTACAATAAGTGTTTAAGCTTCCTTTTATAGTTGTAGCTTGGTCATTGTGTTAGGTAGGTTGACTAGAGAAACAAATCCATTGACACTCATATATGTGTAAGAGAGAGCTTTATACCAAGAGTAATTATATATTGAGCAAACATCCCAGCAAAGTCCGGATCAAGTCCATAAGTCTGATACTAGTCCATAAATCCAATGGTGCAGAGTGCAGGAAGATCACAGACCAGTGGGCACAAAGTCTTGTGGATCAAATGGCAGTGGTCACATCTCCAGGTCTCAGCAAAGCTCCTCAACTGGAAGGTGAAGGAAGAGAAGGAGAGAGAAGAAGTTCCCAGGATCCTCCTAATGAGGAGGTCACACCCACAAGGTGGAACTATCAGGCTGTGACCTGATTGACAGGCTGGAATCCACCAAATTTCATGTCAACACTTCAAGTTGACATGATATTATGTACCTACCACCATCATTTTTCTTCTGTTTATGCTCTTTTCTAATTCTTTTTATACTTTCTTTCAATTTGCAATACCACAGAGGTTTATGGCAGCTGTAAGTGTGACTCTTGCAACCACTAAATATGGTATAAATCTCTTGCCCGTCATTCCATTCTTGACATTCTAAGTTCTGAATTATATTGATATAGCCAAGTAGTTTTGCTTTTACTTATTGTTGTCTGCTTCCACCCCATCATTTTCAACATTTCTGTAATTTTATTATAAAGATTTCTCTTGTTCTCCGTAACGTGTATCTTGATTATTTTTAACCCAGATTTTCTCTTTTCTAAGAGGTAACATAAGGGCAGACAGTTTCATCCTTTTCCAGAGGAGGGGCTGGTGGGTTTATACTGCTGATCCTGCCATTAGCAGCCCTGTGGTTGCTGGCAGCCACGCCAGGCCTCTATCTCTGGTCCCTGGCTGGCACCATGGTTTGTGCTTGACTGGTTTGAACCCACCCAGCAGCTCCATGGAGGAAAAGGCCCGGGGATCTGTTTCTGTCATGACTGCCCCTCAGAAAACCCTCGGGGTTGCCATTGGTCCAAAGTAACCCAATGGCCAAAGACAACCAGAACCCATCGATAACATTTGTTTTCAATATACTATCTAAGCTTTTGTTGTCATTTTCCATTTTCTATTGACCATACTCTCCTCTTTCCCATTTAGTAGTCTGTTTGGGCTAACTATTTTTGTTCTATTTCTTCCTGAAAATAACTTGGAAGCTAAAAGAACACTCATCCTTCTGGAAGCAGCTTAAAAGTATAGCAAGTATATGTAAATTTAAAATATTATAATCAACAAATCACGTTCTATAATCTCACTTTCCAACTTATCCAAAAGATAAAGCCTTTATCAGGTTTTTAATTGTTCATTCTATGTACTGTGTTGAAGTTATCTGGGATGAAAATTCCAGATGAATATTGTTAATAATAATATTAGCAAACATATTATATTTTACTACCAAAGAAGCAAGGGTGATTCAGATTTAATTTGTGTTTTCCTGGCTTATTTTCTCTGCATTGTGTGTTATATCTGAGTCCCTGTATTTCTTGGATTCTTATTTCTGTGGTACATCCTCAATTAAGTTTTGCTCTTTTATTATCTGAAAGGCCATGAGTAAAATATTTTCTGAGTCCATGCTTATCCATCAAACATTTGCACTTGTCTTTACACTTGACACAGAACTATCATGAATATAAAGGCTCAGGTTGAAATCTTTTTTATCCCTGTTATCATTTATCTCCTGAAACATTCCATGTTGGTTAAGTCAAAATCAATTTCCTTTTTCAGAAACAAGATTGCTCGTCTCCTATCAAGTCACTCTTTCTTTAGTGTGTATTCTTATTTCCCCAAGTTGCCCAACATAGATGGAAAAACGTCATCAGGATCTTTATAGAAAGCTCTTTTCATCAGAGTTAAGCACTTTTGGAACTACCAATGATAAGTATTGCCCCAAAGTTCCAACTTGCGATGCTTTGTGTATTAATGATAAATTTGTTCCTGTACTTTAAAATGTGGTGCATTGTCTTCCATTTAGTCTAATACTTCTGGTGGGGCCATCAGGAATGCTGCATTTCTCTCATGTCTTTCATAGTAAAGGAATATCTGCCTTCTTAGTCATTCGCACTTGCCCTTGGATTTCAGATCAGTAGTCCCACATAACACTGATGACTTTCTTGGGCTATTTTTAAAGATTCTCATACTGATCCATGAAACCTGACCAAGAGCAGTTATGGATTTTCTTGTGGTCCACTTGAATTCTTATTAGCACATGGCCTCTTCACCTGACACCTGACCTGACTTGAGTCCTAAGTCATGGGGAAGAATTCAGGATTGTGAAATGAAAGTTCTACAAGTTCAGTGCCCCTGGGATATATTAGACCTCAGCTGCCTGGGCCCAGGATTTTAACCTGGTGTCTTGAATTACTCTGACACTTGATGCCTTCTCACAGTGATTCTGCTGGCTTTGCTCTGTCCTTCTCGGGGTTGGGCTTTACCATAGTAGTAGAGTCTGAAAACGTGTCTCCTACCTTATGTTAGTTTCCTAGGGCTGCTAACGAAACTTGCTACCAACTGAGTGGCTCAAATCAGCCGAAATACATTTTCTCATCGTTCTGGAGGCTAGAAATTTAAAATCAAATTGTTTGCAGGGCCATGATCCTTCTGAAGACTCTCAGGAATATTTCTCCCATGCTTCTTCCCTGCCTCTGGCAGATGGTAGCAATCCTTGGCACTCGTTGACTTGTAGATGTGTCACTGCAATTTCTGCCGCTGTCTTCACGGGACTCTTCCTTCTCTCGGTCTCTGTGTTCCCAAATTGTCCTCTCCTTAGAAGGACATAGTTCTTGGCTTTAGGGACCACCTTAGTTCTTTATGACACTAGGCTTAATTTTACAAATCTGAAACGTCTTCTTAGAATCCTAGTGCTGCTCTAGCGGAAATCCTACAGGTGATTGACCCTTATGCTCAGAATGTATTATCCCACTGCTCAGGAAATTAGAAGCCTGCATCCAGGGGTACTGGCTGTATGGAAGGTTCACTCTGCTCTGGGAGAGAATCCTTGGAGATCTCCACAGGGCATTTCTCTCTGCCCTATTGGTTTGTGCTTCATTGGTTTATTTCTGTGTCTATACTGCTCCTTTTATTTGTCAGGAGTGAGAGGTTTAGGGCACATCCTACACTTCAATATCCTCATTAATATAACAAAGAAATCCCCACTCCCAAATGGTATTGCCTTCAAAGGTCTTGTCATCGGGATTCCGATATACTTTAGAAAGCATAATTCAGTTCATAATACTCTATTTCTAAATAAGTCTTGTGCCTGAAACTTAAAAATATGTTCTTATTCATAGTGGGTTAGGTAGAACTTTCATATTTATACGATTCAATTCCCTACACGTCTTAATATTTCCCTTCACACTCAGCACCAAGGGACCACCTGCTTTATCTCCATTTGTGACCCTCGCTGCCTCCAACCTCTAGGTCTTGGATGTCAGTGTCTCCACTCACCCTCTGATACAAGTTGCATAAAGGTGTGGCTATGTTAGAATAAGACGAACCTAGAGTACATCTACCCTGTGGTGCAATGGCTGACCACTCTGCTGCTAACTGAAAGGTCGGCTGTTCGAAACCCACAGGCACTGGGCTAGGGGGAAGAAAAGCCCTAGAAATCTTTTCCCATTTAAGATCCCCAAATCAAACTCATTGCTACCGAGTGGATATGCCAAACTCTTGCAATCCTATTGGACAGGCTAGAACTATCCCTATGAGTTTCTGAGTCTGTAACTCTTTACAGGAGGAAAAAGCCCCATCTCTCTCCCATGGAGCAGCTGGTTTGAACTGCCAACCTTACAGCTAGTAGTTCAATGTGTAACTACTACACCACCAGGGCTCCTTCCTATAGACTGTGGTCTAGGAAACCCTACTGAGCAGCCCTACTCTATCCTATAGCATCACTGTTCATTGGCATTGACTTAACAATACACACAAACAACAACTGAGTTCATCACCACAAGAAGTATGCTAGCCAGAACTGGCTCTGGCTGTCTAGTTACTCTGTGCATGCCTCTGTCTTCCCCTTTAGGTAGGAGGACATACCATGCTCCCCATCCGTTGGATGCCCCCAGAGAGCATCATGTACCGGAAGTTCACTACAGAGAGTGACGTGTGGAGCTTTGGAGTGATCCTTTGGGAGATCTTCACCTACGGGAAGCAGCCATGGTTCCAGCTCTCAAACACAGAGGTAAAGAAAAGGGCGATAGAAAACTCCATCTGTGTTTCTTTGCTTGTTGGCTGGTTGTTACATGTCTTCTTTTTGCTTGTGGTTAAATATATATAATACAGCATGTGCCATTTCAACCACTTTTATGTTTTCAACATTTAAAAAAATTCTATAATAGCTCAATGTTCAGATGCTCAGTGAAGCTTGACCACATTTCCCAAAGTAGCTGAAAACATTCAGGGGCATTAGGTACATTCTCCTCTGTGTGCAAACATCCTTACCATCCATTCTTAACATTTTTTTTTTAAAACCTCAGAAACTCAATGTTTCTCATGCACTGGGAGGTTCCTGCAAAATGGAAACTTGATTTGGAAAAGGCTGTTGGGAGGTACACGTTGGGCACAGTCTCCCAAATATTAGATGGGCTTTTATGCAGCCAAGTGGATACAGGAGTTCGCATAGACGTTACAGGGAGCCATGTGTTAGTAGGAAAAATCACACTGTAGGAAACAAGGTATACGTGTAAAACAACCCCCAAAACATACATTCGGTGTCCAAACTGGAGCATGGGTCCTTTGAGTTGATGGCGGAGTTTGCTTTCATGAGAACACTCAGCATTGTTTTCATTGGAGAGAATAAGAAAGCAAAGAAAAACGACGGGTTTCCCAGTTGTGCCATCGTGTAGAAATAACCTGGGTGCCCGAGGCTTGAAGCATGCCAGCACCAAAGAGAGGCTGGTTAATTAGGAAGGCAACTTTTAGATTATTGATGGATTGGTGTATGGTGTTCCATTAAAAATGAAGCTGTATAAATAATAATACATTAAAATCGTGAAATAAATTTAAATGTTTTATCATTTGAATTTACAACAATAATAATTTTTAATAGTAGCTAACATTTACTGCCAGGCACTTTAGAAGCATTTTGACATTGTTAGCTCATTTATTTTCACACACATTAAGATGGCTTGTTGAAATTCAGGACAAACGGAGAGTAACTCATTGGGTTCTCGGAGAGGACTGGCCAAGATCTGAGAGGGGAGAGCCTCCAGGCAGGGAGGCAGCCAGCGTGGTGGATAGCCCTATCGCTCTTGGGCTTCCAAAGCCAGACAAGGTGCTTCTCAGTTACATGGATGGAAAGCTCATTGGCTGAAGAGATAGGATGCAGGTTATAAACAGCAAGGGACTAGGTTTTCCAACACAGCAGACATTCAAGAAATTGCAACATGGTCTCTTGTTTTCTGGAGAAAAAGTGATCATATGAACATTTAATTGTTGGGGTTTTAACTAAATATTCAAGAAAAGTCTCTCTCATCTTGGAAGTTGTATTCATCTTTGCTCCTATGCCCTGACTACTTAATGAAGTGAATTTCAGAGTCTGAAAGGGAGGCATTTCTGTAAATCTACACTATCTCAACATTCAGAAGCTCAGTGGGGCTTGACCACATTTCCCAAAGTAGCTGAACCCATTTTAACAACCTTTGCTAAAAATGTAAGATTTTATGCTACAGACCACTAGTATGGTACTTAAAAACAAAACGAATACTGTTATTTGGAGGACTTGGATTGCTAGTAAACCCACACATATTGAGATATGCACACATGCACATATGTATGAGGGGTCTTTAAAACGCTCATGGAAAAACACAATCAAGAGAATAGAATTTTTGAACTCTTTGAAGCCACCTCATTTTTATAGACTCACACTAAACACGCATGCACTCACATAAGTCCACATCCATGCACACGTGCATATATTTATCAATGCACTCATGCACACACATGTGTACCCTGAGCACAGCCTCCATGTAGTATGGTGACACCAGTTAAGAGTTTGGGGCTGAGGGGTCTGTTGGTTTTGGCAGAGGACTTGTCCGGGACATATAGGACGAGGTGGTCTCTTCAGTTGTGGTCTCTTCTAAGACAGTTTGGTGAGTGCTGTACCCAGTCATCTCTTTCATGCTGCCTGCCAGGGGGCCCACTTACTGGCAGCTCCTTGTAATAGGTTTATTTATGTAAATTGACAAACAGAGTTGTTTCCTATTGGGAGAAACACGATGAGGTAAGGGTTTTTGCACTTAGTATCAGCAACTCCAACTCCAATGTGAGTTGAATCTCTTTTCATGGAGATGAAGGTAATGGAGAGTGGAAATGGGGCTCTAATATGAATAGGAAATATGAGAAATGGGAGACATATCAGTCTCAGTCTGGTAAGGAAAGGAGCCTAGCACTCCCTCCCCAATGGCCTGAACGTGGCCAGGAAGGGGCTGGCCCAGTGACAATTTGAGCAGGTTTCCCAGAGTCAGAGTGGCATGAAATAATATCCTAGACCAGCGGTTCTCAATCTGTGGATTGCAAGCCCTTTGGGGGTTTAATGACCCTTTCACAGGGGTCGCCTGATTCATAACAGTAGCAAAATGACAGTTATGAAGGAGCAATGAAAGTAATTTTATGGTTGGGGTCACCCCAGCATGAGGAACTGTATTAAAGGGTGGCAGCATTACGAAGGTTGAGAACCGCTGCCCTGGACAAAGCACTCATAGGAGTGGCATGAGATGATACAAAGGAACCACGGCAATTTTCTTGCCCAACTGAGCACAGACTAATGGGGGCAGAGAGTAGAAAACATATTTGTTCAGCTTTTGAATGAGACTATTCTGCATAGTTGCATGTTCTCAACATCACAACCAATTTTCAAATGAGGACCCTGAAGTCCAGGTTAAGGTGACACAGTGGGAGAGTTAGGGAAACGTGAAAGCTGGAAATTAAAATCTTGAAAATGCACATATTCCGTGTCAGCTCAGAAGGGATGGAAAGTGATCTGCAGATACAGGCTGTGATCTAGAGTGGCCAGTGGGGTTGGTCTGGCCATGTATTGTTTTTTCAGTGCCCCTTCTTATTGCCCTCCCTTCAATATATCAGACCATACAGACTTTTTTGTTGGGCCTACAACACTATCAGGAAGTGGGCAAGGCATGTATTTTATCCTCATTGTACAGATGAGGAGGCTGAGAATCTGAGAGGTTCATTCATTTGCACCCCGTTAGTTGGTGGTAAACCAGTTAGCCTTAGTGTTCAGAGGACATTAAGTTAGAGGATACATGGTTTAGTTCCGAGAGCAAGAGCTGACCAGACTCCCGGGGAAAGGGTCCTAAATGATGACTTAGAGCCGAGTGTCCTTGAGTGAAGAGGCTGAGACTGAGAGAGGAACTTCCCTGGAGGTGGGGACCAAGGATAGACGGGCATGAAGGTATCCAAACTTTGGTAGTAAGCTCTGATGTTTGAAAGTCAGACAGGCTTCCGAAACAGTGATATAACCCACAAGCCATCCTCATTACCGGAGGACAAAGGAATGGAATGTAGCTGAGGCATTCAAACAAGGCACACAACTAATGAGAAAGAGTGAAGTAAAAGGAAGAGTTTGTATTAGAAGTCAGGTAAAGGGGAAGTCAGGAAAGCCTGGCCTGGCCCAAGGGGTGGAATGTAAAGCACAGCATGGACCTTGAGCAGCCAGTCCTAATCATTGTTCTTGAAAACCAGGCACAGGTCAGATAAGAAACTCAGAGCTGTCCTCTCACCAGTGTCTGTGGGTCTCTTGACTGCAGTGAAGCTCATCAATGAAGCTGTTGCCTCTTGTTGAACACAAGCCACAAAGCTTAAAGTACCATTCGCCTGTAGAACGTATCCTGGGTCATCCAGGGCTGTCGCACAACATCCTTCATAGGGCACACCAGAGGGATTCTATGTGGCAACCCCACGAAGAACGTGGCTATCTGTTACTTCAAACTCACCTGTAGCAGATTTAAGGAAACGACATACTCTATTGGACTTTGACTTGCCGAAGTGTGAGAAGAAGCACATAACTGCTGTCCCATGGCGGGCTTTTGGTTCAAATCTTTTACTCAATGGATCGTTGCCAAGGACTACCATATATTTACTATTTTTATGCCCTCTTTGCTTTCTTATGGCCTGCATCAGTCTGGCAAGCATAGTTCTGCTTTTGTGAATGAGTGTTATTGAACATGTTGCCCTATAACCAACCTGCATTGTGTAATAAATGTGTAGTCACTTAAGAGTTTAATCAGTACAAGTCAACAATTCCTGTATTGGGGTCTGAAGCCAGCCTACACTTGTATACTTTCCTTTTGTCAACAGTGGTTTAAATTCCATACTATTGGCTAAATTATTGATACTGTCAAGGGAATCACCTTATGGCTCAGGAGTTTAATTTATAATGTTCTCTAGACATTATAATGAGGCCTCTAAAGTGAACCAGAGAGGTGTTTAAACCATGGGACAAAAGATATGAATGGATTTAATTTAGTCTTACAGGTAATTCTAGCCCCAATCTAAGAATCCGAGAGAGTACTTAAAAAAAAAGAAGAAGAAAAAGCTGTGCTGGGTAGAATTTTCATGGTATGCATTTGTTAGTGCATTTAGTGGCATCACCTGGGAAGGTTCTTTCTGGTCACAGTGAATTTTTTTGTAAAATCAGTTTCTCTCAAACCTAGTTTTTTGTGATGGCTGGTTTACGAGAACAGCGTAAGGCTGTGAAATTTTGTTTCCTGCTTCAGAAAATGCTGCAAACTGTTGCGATGTTGAACACAGCTTATAAGGGCAGCACTATGGGAAAAACTGAAGTGTACGAGTGGTTTTCTCATTTCAAAACAGGTGAAATATCAATTGATGACAAACCATTCTGGATTTCTGGTAGCTTACCGAATGGATGAAAATGTCAACTGGTAGTGCATTTGAGTTCATTCCACCAGGTCAGACTATTAATCAAGCTTCCTATGTAGAGGTTCTGAAAAGATTGCATAACAGTGTACAACAACAAAAGCCTGGATTGCATCAGACAGGGGACTGATTTTGCCACTACGACAAGGCACCTGCTCACACAACCATCTCAATGTTCCAGTTTGTGGGGCGTGGGGGGGTTGGGGGGGTGGGGAGAAAAAGGCAGCATTCCTCTCTCACCCCATGCACATTATTTGCCTGACCCAGCTCCATGCAACTTCATTTTGCTTCCTCGAATGAAGTGGGACATGAAAGGACAGCGATTTGACAATTTAGACAGGCTGAAGAAAAAGAGGGAGGTACTGTCAGCCATTCAAACAGATGAGTTTGAAAAATGTTTCCAAGAATGAAATTGCAGATTTGACAAATGTATTAAGGGTAATGGAGAGTACTTTGCCTTAATAAGATTGTTTTGTAAAAACCAAATAAATACAAACTTTGAAGGAGAAAAAAACCTGGGTTTCTTTGGGTACCCCCTCATAATTACTTATTACATAGCTCTGCTCGATATTTGCCTTCATGAAGAGATCGCTGATGGTAAGGGTGCTGTAGAAAATATGGCGAAGAGAACAGATGGTGCCTTGCTATCTGAAAGAATAGTGTCTGGGGTCTTCAAGGCTTGTCTTAAAACAAGCAGCCATTTATGTGAGGTATCAACTAAATCCACAGATGTGTGATCCAAGCATTGTAAGTAATAAAATCCAAATCATAAGGAGGGAAAGGTATCAGAGCTTAAATTCTGAACATCTGGTTTGCAGAAGGATATGGATGACAATGAAAGTCAAACATCCACTTGCAGGGTCCTCATATGGTTTAGGCCCCTGGTGAATTCCCTCTGACTGTAGTCCAGGGATGTGAATAACCTTCTATGTGAGTCTGGGTAGACCAGAGAAACAAATTATATAGACACTCATGTGTATAGGAAAGAACTTTATATACAAGAGCAATTGGATATTGAGAAAACATCCCAGCCCAGTCCAGATCAAGACCATAAGTCTGATATTAGACCATATGTCCAGTACTAGTCTACAAATTCCTCTTCAGACTCACGTAACACATGCAATGAAGACAAATGCAGGAAGATCACAAGCCAGTAGGTAAAAAGTCTTGTGGATCCAGTGGTGGTAGAGGCATCTCAGTGCTGGCAGGGGTCTCCATGTGGTTCCTCCAGCTCTGGGCACGAACATAGTTCCATGTGTCTTGTCAACTGCAATGTCTCCCAAGGAGTGAGCTGAGCTAGACAGTGTCTCCTGCTTCAGGGAGAAATACAGGATTTCCCAGAATCCTCAGGAGAAGGCCATGCCCACACTGAGGCCTCGTTGGCTATGACCTGATTGACAGGCTAGACTTCACCCCTTTACTCTTAATCCTCTCAAATTGACAATTATATAACTGCCACACCTTCCCATTAAAGAGCATTATAAAATCCATTGTGGCAAATGTAATCAGATAAAATATATCATCTTGTTATTTTATCTTCCTTTAGACCCAGTATAACATTGTTTTTGTTTTTTCTGTTTTCTCTTTGTTTTTGTGTTTGTTGACTCTCTGCTGCTGTTTTTAAAAGTAATTTTCTATAGACGAATCCAGGAGAGGTAAATCTACAGAGACAGGATCTCTAGTGGTGTAGTGAGTTTCGACCTGCAAGGTCAGCAGTTCAAAACCACCACCGGCTCCAAGGGAGAAAGATAGGACTTTATACTCCCATCAAGAGTTAGAGCCTTGGAAACTCAGAGGCAGTTGTACCCTTCTCCTTTAGGGTCCCTATGAGTCAGAATCTACTCTGTGGCAGTGAATTTGACTTTAGAGGTGCCTGGCAGGGAAGGTTGGGTGGAAATGGGGATCTAACAACAATGAGAAGAAACTGTTCCAAAATTTATTGTGATGATGATTACACAATGCTGTTAATATGATTGAATGATTAAATTGTCTCTGCTCTTTTCCAGGTCATTGAGTGTATTACCCAAGGTCGTGTTTTGGAGCGGCCCAGAGTCTGCCCCAAGGAGGTCTACGACGTCATGCTGGGCTGTTGGCAGAGGGAACCACAGCAGCGACTAAATATCAAAGAGATCTATAAAATCCTCCACGCTTTGGGGAAGGCCACTCCAATCTACCTGGACATCCTTGGCTAGTGGTGGCCCGTGGTCAAGGGTCCCTCCTCGGTTGCCTCCTCTATCCTTGCCTCACATCGACCCCTGCCACCCTCCACTCCTCCCTTCCACCCTTGACTGAGCAAACATCTTCATATAAACTCAAGTGCCTGCTACACATACAACACTGAAAACGGAAAAAAAAATTAAAACATAAAAAGAAAGGAAAACCCTGTAAGGCAGTTTGTCATATATATATATGCATATATCTGCATATATGTATATACATATATATTTATATATCTAACTATTATCTATAGCTACAGAGTGATATTTCTTCACCAAGACAGAGAGAAACTGCTTGATACAGAAAACCATGAGACTTTGCTCAACAACTCAGAAAATCTTCAATACTATTCATGCAAATGAGGAGTCCCTTTGACCTAAGCTGTGGCCCATGCTCCTTTCGCTCTTGCGTCTGGGAACAGAAACCCTTGTTGATGTAGAAAGACAATCTTCCTGTGGGGATGAGCCGGGGCGGGTCGCCCTGCATCGCCGTTCAATCGTGATCCCTGCGGGAGCTCTGCGCAGGCGCAGGGGCAGTCGGAGTCCACCACGCAGGGCGCTCCTGCCCTCTGCCCGTTGCCCCACGCCTTCCCTCTACTTCAAGACAGTTTTGTAATGTGTCTGTTCTTAAAAATATAGACTTGATGCTTTCGAGAATACAGTGATGGCGCCTACGGGTAAACCCTGAACAAGTGGCAACAAACCATAAACTGTGACACACTGCACCTACCGAAGGGTCATCCACGGTCAAGTTCCATGCTCCACGTGAAAGGGATGTACCATCTATCCTCTGACAAGAACTAGATTTGGGGGATTAAAAACAAAAACAAAAAACGAACCTGAACCCTGACAAGACACTGCCACTGTCTTTCCATCCTTGGAAAGACACCCCCTTCCGCCCCACCCCTTGCCCCGCTTCCCTTTAGCCCCCTGGGCAGTTGTGAAAGAATCCTTGGTGGCACCGTGACTATCGCATTCTGCTGCGAATGGAGAGGTCGGTGGTTTAAACCCATCAGCTGTTTGGGGAGGCAGGCGGGGGATGAGGCCATCTGCTTCCTTAGAGATTTCTGGTCTTGGCAGCCCTGTGAGACAGGGAGACTGTCCTACAGGGTCCCTCTGAGTCAGCGAGCACTGGTGGCAGCGGGGCTGATTTGGCGTGGTTGGGGTAGTGAACAGTCCCTTTTCCTCCTTCTTGTCCTGCGACTGGACACGGCAGGCTTGAGAGTTCCAACCCCAGGAGACGGAGTTCCTAGAGGGTCAAGACGCCCTCTTCATTTTGCCCCTGCTTCCCCTACCCGGGGCCCCATTTGTTGAGCCTCTCCCAAGCACTAAGTAAACCCCACCACTGCTAGGGCAGGGAGCCAGACTGAGCTGGAGGCTGGGGCGGTGCTCGTTCCAGGGAGCCAGGCCACTGGCTGGGGTGGGCAGGAGCCAGCAGGGGAGAATCTATTCTCCTATGGCACCTGCGCCCGGCCCCTTGGTATTCTCCTCACGTTTTCAGTCCTGGCAGGACTGATGCATCTGCCTTTGAGCGGTTGGGAAAACGCAAGGGCTGAGGGATGGCTTTCCTGGGCTGGGGGGGGAGGGGAGAGGGGCCGAGGTGTCTCTGGCAGATGTCCAAGGAGTGGCCACTGCCACGGCTTGCGCTTGGCATCTTAATGAGGATGGCCCCTGACCAGGGAGGGAGAATAAAACATCTGGGCACCCTCTGCCTCAGCACCGGGGGAATGACTGCCTTCCTGTCACTCCACTGCCAAGGACAACAACAGGGTCGGATCTCCAGGTCTCTCTGACACATGACAAGGAAATGCCCCCCTGGAAACACATCTCCAGGCCCCATTGAGCCTTCTTGGTGGGGAGGAGGAAGCCCACGCCCCCCAGGCCATCCAGCCCCTCCACCTCACCCCAGATTGCCTTTGGTGAGGTGGAGATTCTGGGAGCTTCTGACCTGACCCCTTTTCTGCCAGATTAAGGGACCGCTGGCAGCCTGGGAATCCTAACCAGCTGGAGGCCCCTGAAGTGTGGGCACCCCTGTGTGGGGTTTCAGGACTGAACTATGTGTATGTAGTTTTACGTTTTTTGTTAGACCAACAAATGTTTTTACTCCCATAGCAAAGAGCTGTGCTCAGATTGTAGGCCATGGGTGGGATTTGCGATCATCGAGGCTGCTCAGCTGGACTGGGAAGGTAGGGAGGCAAGCTGGGAATCAGCGTGGATCTATCAGTGTTCTGGACTCAACCCCTTGGATTTCAATGGAAAGCTCTTTGGACCGACTGCATCAAGAGAACCCTGTGCTATCTCACTGCTATTACCCCTTTGTCTTTTCACTGAGAGGCCCTCCTCTGTCTGGGGGTGGTGATACTGCATAGAAACACACTCTGGTCTGAGCAGGGTAGCTAAGAGAAAGGCGTTGGGAAAGGAGGAACTGGGGTGGGGGTATCTTCTGATGAGAGGTGAGGCTCAAAGGGTCCTGTTGATGCCTGTGTCCCCAAACAGGTACTGTGGTTTCATTTCTTCTTAGCTGTGTGTTTTTCGAACCCCATACTCCTTGATGACCTGGGGAGAAGGGGGAGTAGAGAGGAGATGGAAATGGTTGTGACCACTGGACATGAATGTGCTAGGCTTTCCCATGGGGGCTTTGGGTCTCCATGGCCTGAATGAAGGAGACGGAAATGGTCAGGCTGTCCTGGTCTCATCCGGTCGCACGGGCCTCTGGGTTAGGCTCCTGGTCGGATCTTCATTGTGCTCACTCTAAGAAGCTGCCGATGGAAGGGGGCGAGAAAGGGTAGCTAGCTGTAGCCTCTGTGTAGATTCTACTTGGCAGGTGGTCCTCTTAAGCTATGCAGGTAAGAAAACGGAAAGACATGTTTGGGTAGTGAAAGAAGCAGAAAATAGGACTGTGACCATTGATGAGGGACGCCAGTGTCCTGGAGGTGCTGGGGCTGGAGTGAGCTAGTCCTCTCCTACTGGACCAGGACTAACTAGACTCAGCCCACTGCGACTCACTGTCCTCACCCGCAAAACGAGGCATCTACGTGCCTTTCTTTGGTACCTACTCATGATACCACTCTTCTCATAGCAAGTCACTCTGGACCCCCCAGACAGCCCCCCTCCGGTCGTGAATGGCTTAGAGGCAGTTGGCTCTGAGTGCTTATTAGGCTTGGGCTTGGCCAAGGTTGGGCACTGGCCTCCTTCATTTTCCCTCACAGCAACTCAGAGCCTAAAGCATCTGAAACTACTGTAGGCCCAGAAGTAAAGCTTGGTCTTGTTTTCCCTTCTAGCTTTTTCCATGCACTGATAAAGCACTGGTGAAATTGTATTTATTGTTAAGATCCTAATGTAGTTAAAGAAGTCTTGACTTAACACCGCATCTGCCAGTATGGCCACCCAAGTCCCTCTACACCAAATCTACTTGTTAGAGACCAGACCAAAACCTATGTGAACTTACGTGCAAGCAGACTCCAGTGTGAATGTCAGTGAATGCTCTGGGCACACAGGCTTATCTCCCCCACCAAACTGTCAGTGACTTGCTGGGGGTGGGGGTGAGGGTAAGGGGGGAAGGGCCACCACGTCTCCTCTAATCAACAGACAAAAGATTTGGTGCCTCCTCCACCCCATAGATCTTGCAGAAACGATCTCTAGAGAGAGGCTTCCCAATAGAGGCCAAGGAATTTTGGTCCACCCAAATTCAAGTTGATTGAACATGGGGCACCCTTACTTTGTGGAATACACTAGTGCAACTATCTTTGGTGCTAAATCCTGTGGAACCCCAAACAACAGAGGAGCTGTCCTCCAATTTGATGAGATTCCACGTGGAAGTGAAAACAGATGTCACTCCAGGAGGGGACAGGATGCCTGAGATATTAGGGAGGGGGGTAAGGAATGGTGAAGAGACCAGGGAGCTTCTTTTGCTCTTAATTACCCAGGTGACCTTGGCCACGTCAGCTCATTTCTCGGCTTATCCTAATTACCATCTGAGATATTTAAGAAGTTGGTAAGGATGTTTTTAAGGACTCTTGCAGTTCAAAAAAAAAATTTTTTTTTAACCTGCAGCTACATTCTGACCTCACCTTTGCCTGCCCCCCAACTTATTATTATTAGAAATAAGAGTTAAAATGAAATGTAAAATAGGTAAAGAAGAAAGTTATTAGTGCCAAGGATTTAATTATAGAAGACAGGAAAGTAAAGAAAGCTCAATGTGCTGGTCGTTTTAAGGGAGGGGGGATCTTGTTGAAGGAAAACAAGCAGTGAGTCAGGGACCCCGTTTTCAAACTCGGCCTGTCCCCAGGGCTGACCTTCACCAAATGATCCTCCTGCATCTGCCGTCCTCCCCAGCACCCGGAGCATGGTCAGAGTACACAGCCACAGGGAAAGACCTGGCCCTTTCTCTTGCAGGCTACTGATCTGAATGGCTCAAAACCAAGAGAGTCTTACCTTTCTCAGACAAGTCCAAGGGGTCAGGGTTTGGAAAGGGGGACCCCGGTGGTGCATGTAGTTAAGTGCTCAACTGCTAACCAAATGAGTGGCAGTGAGCACCCTTCCAAAGGTGACAGTCATGGAAACGCTGTGGAGTGCATTTCTGTTGCATGCACACGAGGTCACCGAGTCAGAATTAATGGCAACTGGTTTGGTTTATTTATTTCAGGAATGGCTTCCCTGATCTCCTTCCCCACAGTAAGCAGCAGCAGTAGTGTCCTGACCCCCAAAGGTTGTTATTACAGTGGGTAATGCTGACATTTGGGTTCTTGCCAGTGTTTTTCCCAGAGTCTGGAGTATAGAATTATCTGTAGAGAGCTGCTGAATCAACCCATGTGCCAGCAATCCAGAGAGATGCCTTCAAGTGCCCCTGAGATATCTACTGTCAGCTTGGGTTGGGGACCAACCATCTGGAACAGACAACGGAATCAGCCTTTCTGAGAATGTTTCCCTAAGGTAGCGTGGAATCTGGTACCTGTGGCTTTGGGTTTGAGTGGCTATTGCCACTATATTTTGGTTCCCTGGAACTCCGTCTTCTTCTTTGATACCAAA
This sequence comes from Echinops telfairi, assembly GCF_000313985.2. Lineage (NCBI taxonomy): Eukaryota > Metazoa > Chordata > Mammalia > Afrosoricida > Tenrecidae > Echinops > Echinops telfairi. Next base: position 15,509,756 of record NW_022111309.1, on the reverse strand, counting down.
TAAACTGGGTTGGGAAGCATTTCATAGGTTTTAATGGGGTAGTCCAAGTTTTGGTATCATTATGAAGACATCGGTCCAGGCTTCTGAAAGTACTTGAAGTTGCTTGGCATCGCTGGGAAGGCTACCCGAAGGAAAAGTGTAGGCATTTGGACATTGTACGCTTATATCCACATCTCTGTAGTTCATGGTAATCGCTTCAGTGAAGACCTGCCTGGAGTCAGAGAATTGCTTTTGTAATTCTTGGGGGTTTTGTTGCGGTTGTTTTGAGCCTTGGGTTTCTTGGTGATGGGAACTTCCAAGATGGACTAACTCACAGATTCAGAAAGATGCTATGAGAAATCTGTCCTCCAGGCCCGTTGGATTGTTTGGCGTTCTCTGAATTAAATGATGCTGATGCCAACACTCTGAGTGTCTGAAAATCACTCTTCCTTGCTGGCTGGCTGGCAGATCAGCTTTCTGTTGCATGTCACCACACGGCTACGGTTTCTATCACATCTGGTGTGGGGATTGGTTTGGGATTCACCAGGAGCATAGACAAAACCTCCACCTGGACGGGATGAGAGAGAGAGAGAGAGAGAATATAGAACCTTGGTCATCTGCTCTTTCTGAAATGCTCCAGTGACAGTGATGAGGAATGTTTATGTCGGTGCTTTGGGGATTAGCACTTTCACTTTGAGTGTGGCTGCTCCACCCTACAATCTGAATCTTGGCTGCTGACCATGGATTTGTCTTGTGCCTTCTTTCCAAGCATGTTCTGCAACATGTGCTGTCTCTGACAAACAAGTCTCAGTGTGATGACATGGACCCTTCCACAGCTCAGAGGAAATCAGGGTGATTGGGGCCACCTTCAGAGGATTTGGAATTCTTGATTGAAGGAAGAGCACCTGATTCTCCTCTCTTTTTGCTGATTACATTGCACATGTCATCTCTTGCGCGTAGGGCATGTCATTAGGAGGGACCAGTCCCAGGAGAAGGACATCAGTTCTGGTAAAGGAGAGCGTCTGTAGAGAGAAGGTCCTCAGTGAGATGGACTGACAGCAATGTAGGTGAGGGTGGTGCAAGACTGCTTCATTCTGTGCACACAGGATTCCAATGAGCTCGAACCAACTTAACGGCACCGAACATCAACTGCATCCCGGATTTAAAACAAGACCCGGTCAGGGATTTGCCGTACACTAATGATCTGGGCTCTCTCCATTTGAGCCGTAACCTAACAAGTTTCTTCAAAACCAAGTTACATGTTAATTTGTCTGCCAAAGCCAAGTTCCTACTCATGGCAAACAAAGCTAGATGGTTGGAGTAGAAGATGTACGAAGGTAACAGCACTGAGCAACTTTCTACTGACCATCTCTTTGGAGAAGCGCCTCGATTCTCCCATCTTGTTGTTCAGCTTAACATCTTAGGAAAGCCGTTTGCTTTCTTCTCACGCTAGCCAGTGAGGCATTTCGACGTTTTCCCTCCGGACCCAAAGTTAGCTTGAGAGGACACTGTCTATTTTGGATGGAGCATCCCTCAAGACTCATCTAAATCTGGAAGTTATTTCTGAATTTAAACAGGATGCATGGGGATTATACCCAAACTGATGGGATAATATGGCAACTACCCACCACGCATGGCTTCCTTCATTGGGGGGAGAGGGGGCATATGCAAATAGATCCTTTCCATCACTGTTTCCTACTTCCTTCTTAGAGATCTGCTCACGTGCCTGCTCCCTGTAACAGCTGCCTGCCACTTAGCAGATGCCCGCAAGCCCACCTGTGGAGTGAGTAAACAAACCCGCTCCAGGTGATTTGATTTCAGCTGTCCTCTGTAAAGGAGACATTCTTTCATTTTTCTTCTTTTTCCTTTTGGCAGCCAGCTCCTCTCATCTGGCATCCCTGGGCCTGACAATCCAACTTCTCAAACGCCACGGAAGTCTTAATATGAGGTGAATTCCAGGTCCATAAACAGTTTGGACTTCAAACAGTGAGAAAATTGGCGCTGAATGATTCGGCACACAAAGCAGCAAACTTTCATTTCCTGCAGGCAAGATGGAATTGACTGTTCTATTAAGACTTCTGAAGGAGCCCTGCCCCAGAGTAATTTCAGTGCTGTCAGACAATGTTGACATCTAGATTAACCTCTGGGCAGTGGCTTTCACTGCACGGCTTATTGAGATGCGTGTCGTGCATTTGTCCATCCTTCTGAGAACCCTGGGAGACACACCCTCAGCATCTCCCTCCACCCACCCATCTTTATGCCCAAGAACCCTTAGCTTTCAGGACCAGAGGGCCTGTGGCTGGGCTGGGACCCAGGAGAAAGGGTTGTGACCTCCCTCCCACCACAGTGCTGAGCCAGGTTTACTGCTCGGTCAGAGTGACAGTGGTTGTCACTAGCCTGGTCTTTCCCGAGGGGACTGCAAATCAAGCCACGGACACAGTCACTCTGCTGATGACGAACACGTTTGCGGTGTATCTTGAGGCTGCACAAAAGGAAGCCGTTCATAGAGAGTTGGTTTGTGCCCTGAGTCAATGAGCCCTGCTTGGAGCGCAGGTGCTTGAGCACAGGTGCAGCAAGGGGAAGGCTGCAGCCAGGTGGGTGCATTCTACCAACAGCTCGCGAGGGGCTTTGAGTGCTCTGGCTCTGGCTGGTGCTGCGGGTGTTTTCTATGACCCTTAGGAGAGACGGCGGCCAGGTTCCTTCTCTCCTGGCTGGGACGAGATGAAGCTCTCCTCGAATCCTGAGGGGGCTCAGCTCTTTTCCCGAGGGCTGGCAGGCTCCACAATGTTCCTGACTTACTTGCTCTGTGATGCCCCACTGAGGCAGAGGAGACAACGGAAATCTCAGCTGAAACCACCTCTTTTCCAATGAAGACACTTAATGATATCAAAGGTTTCAAGAAAAGGCCTCCAGCCTCCACTTGGGAAGATAGCATCTTCCCATTCCATAGAGCTGCTCCACATCACCATGGGAGTTTCTGGAAACTTCCCTTGGGGTTTTAGAATACTTTAAAATCCAGAGAATGCATTTCTATGGGATTTCACTGACACCCGGTCTCTTTGAAATGGTTTTTTCTCCCGTTTTGCCTCTTGTCCTTATATGAGGATGAAGCATCTCCTTATGTGTTTTTGAATATTTTTTTACAAGAAATAAAGTTCCCAACCAAGGACATTGTTTTGTTAACTGGGGGAGTAGATTGTTGGAGGCCATCACTAAATGTGACACTGAGGCAAACTTGATGATCATTGGTCATTATTGAATGTCATTTGAGAGGCACATGCTCACTGAATGCAAAATGTATTTGTCTTTTAGAAATCATATCTATATTGCCATAGGTGTTCATATGCCCACATAGGCAAACCCCCCCCACCTCAGCTGGTGTGCCAACCAGTATGTGCCCACATTGATTTCAGTGTACTGTGTGTGCAAATTAGTGTGCTCCAGATATGCATTTCTTAAGCTCACCTGTAGATTGAATAGGTAGTATATGCCTATCATCAACTAATGCACAGTATTTGACTTAGGTATTATGGATCACTTAGGACATTAGGATTGTTTTAAAGGAGACTTAACTCTGCATTTCTCAGAACCTTTATGTTTAAAAATGGAATTTCTCAGAGGAGCAAAACACAATCTGGACTTTGATTCAAATCTTATTTGATTGATTATCTGAGGGAAAGGAAATGACTAGGTTGAGCCTGAACAGCAAAGGTGACTGCAAATTTAAATGTGAGATGATTCAAGCAGATGACTGCCCTGTCTTTGTGCTGAAACAGCCCAACCAAAAAAACTCAAAAAAAAAAACCCCACTGAGCAATTCCACTGATATCTGGACATGAAATGAAAGTGTTCATAGGAGGACATTGAATGAAAACAGGGCAGGTAGTCAGCAGGGCTGGGCTTGGGATTATTTGTTCGAGTGAATGTACACAAGTCCCCTAGACTCTCTGGACCTACTCGGTGATCTGCTGGTTCAAACTGGGCTGCTTGCAGCTCATTCCAGGCCTCTGAAGCTTCTGAGTCCAGGGATGACAACCCCATTTCTGTTCTCTTGCTCATGATATTTTGCATCAAAATATCTCTTTTGAAGTTCTCACCTACAACAAGTATCGAGTGTCCCCATCATACAGAGCAGCCTCCTTTTAGTCTTGTACTCAGTTGATCTCTCAGGGCTCTCAGCTCTTCCGTCCACCTCCCCCTGCCTGCCACCTCACTGCACACCAGGGTGGAGTCACTCTGGCAACCCAAGGAAAGCCCCAGTGCCTCATCTTCCTGTCCCCTATCCCAACTATCCTAGAGTGATGTCGCCTAGAGTTCTGGGAAAAGCTAGGGTGTACTGCCAGCCATCTATGGGTCTCTTTACAGCTCCAAGAATCAAGTGATTTAGCTCCTCATGAGCACCTCATCAGTTGCCTCAGTGCAACAAACCCATTGAAACCCTGAGGCCTGTCTTTTTGAAGATACCCCATCTTTCTGGCTGGGTCAGGAAAAGGAATCTCCTTACAAACATGCTGTCTTTCAAAGTCCTCTCTCTCTGTTTTAGCTAGCTGTGAACTAGACTGCCAATGCCAAGGTTTCCTTTTGGTTGTTGTTGTTCCCTGAGCTCTTTTCACATGGGTGTATCCTATCCCTGCAGCCTGGGCGAAACCTGCATCAGCAAAGCGTTGAGCTAGGTATTGCGGTGGCTATAATCGTGACACTCAGATTTGCCGCACATCCCAATCTCAAGGGGAAGACGTGTCTGTTTCAATCGAATGAGATCTTGACTGCGGTGCTACCAGAGAGGATTATACCTTTAGGATAACATGCTTCCTCCTTAGGGAACACTGAGTTGGAAGGAGTCTCTCCAGGAGCTGGGAGACCAGACCCTGCATTTCTCAAGTTATGTATCAGTAGATGTTTTAACTCTGTCCCTTACATGACTCTGGAAAACACACTTGAGAATGATGATCAACATCTGGTAAAAACAAATTTATCATGCCCACCCCCCTCCTATCTAGCTAGCTAGCTAGCTAGCTAGCTAACTATCTCTATGAGGGAGCAACATTCAATAAGACTATTAAAAACATTGGTTTGCATTTCTTTGTGGGAGGCTTAAGGTTTGTTTTAAATGTTGTCTGTGCTGAGGTGGTGAGCCAGGTGGAAAGTGAGGTTGAAGAAAATGGGGGGATCAGAAAGCAGGAAGTTTTAAGGTTCCAGTTTTCTGTAGCAAGATCTGGCAAAAGCATGGTCTCCTCTGTGCCTCGGTGGCTTAATCTAAACTAATAATCATCTAAGCTGCTAACAAACCTATGTGACCTAGAGGGTCATTCGGAGAGCATCGCTGTGAGAGTACTCTGTGGGATGCACAGAGCCCACTTAGTGGCTTACAGTCCCGCCAGGTACCGAGCTGAAAGCTTGCTTTCAAGAGGAGCTTCTTTTGAGGCGAATCTTCTAGTCTTCCTCTTGCATCTGGATTCTAGATCTTTTGTCACTGGAATTTTTTTTTTAAAGCATTTAATGATAGGTAATACCTTAAACGTATCCACAGACTGGGGGTGTGCTACTCATTTGATTCCTTTCTTAAGAAGAGATTAGTGATAGATTCAGTTTTCATGCCTGGAAGCCAGACTATCTTTGCAGCCAAGTGTCATCTTGTCCCCCACTGAATTCCTTTCTTCTCACTGGAGGTTCTATGTATTTAAACTGAATACGTGTGAAGTCAGACAAAAGAAAGCTTCCTCTATGAATTGGGTGCTGAAATTAATTTTTCAAGAAGCATTAGAAATGATAACGATCCTGAAGCAGGATCATTATCACTCCAGGGCTTGCATTTATGTACTCCAGGGAAATAGCTTTCATATGGGAAGAACTACTCACATGAATAAAACATGATAAAACACACATGTCATAGCCCTGGGGGCCAGCAATAGCTGTAAGCAGTATTCCCACTGAGAGAGGGGTCTAGCTGAATGTGAATCACCTGCCACTAAACCCTGAGGGCCAGATCCCCGAAGTTACCAAAGTTGTTTGTGACCCCAACCACTATTTTTGAAGCACCTTGCAAGAGTGACACCTTAGGAAGTTACAAAGTATTTCCCTTAGATCTCCAAGCAAAACATCCTGGGCAATGCACCTGACTAAATGCTGTGTACGATTTTAAAAGAGAGATTTGGGGACCGTTTTGGAGAGAAACCGGTATATACTTACTTCTCACTATCAGCTATCCTGTTATCCAACATTTCGTATTTATGACAATTTAAAGAAAACTATACTCAAGCTATTTTGCACACCAACAACATACATTCAGCAAAAGTGAACACTGAACTACAAGATGAGGGTCATGCTTCTGTGGTGGTTCTGATTAACTTGCCTGAGCCATGCGTCTCGGTCATTTGGAGCTATGCCATGATGTAACTTGAAAACTGATGATGTAGTCATCCTCCATTTCTTCATCTTAGGTAGTTATGTTGGCAGAATGTCGACTTGCATGTAACAATTTGTTATTTGGAAACTAACCATACTGATAAGATTTGGAGTATAATTAGGTATCCAAAGAGTTAGAAATTCAACATTGTTTTGCTCAAATTATTGCTTCAAATTATTTCAGTTTTTCTTGTTGCGTTCCTTTTAGAAATCTTGGGTTAAACTTTTGTTTGCTTTGTGTAGAGAATCAACACCTCTGTTCGGAACCTCTGTCCAGGTAGTTTTCTTCCTGCAGCTGCTCAGCAAACAGAAAGCATCCCAGCTTTCTTTGAAATGTGCACCCACATTGGGTTAGGACCGGGCTTTTAAATTATGGTGTGAAATTCAGCCAAGCGGATTCAGGGCAATGCTTCATGATCCGTCCTGACAATCCACAGCAGATGACATCCTCGGCTCCCTGTGTGGTTGCCTGCGGCCGTCAAGGAGGACTGTTTAAGGAAATCAGAGGCATCGTTTGAAAAGCAACTCCCTGCTTATGGGGAATTTGACCCACTAGGTTCACAGGAGCAGCAGACTTGCATTTTGATGCTTTATTATTTCCCACAAGCTCTGATAAGTTTGTGTTTCTTGAAGATCGTTGGGATGTTTCCTTTTCAAAGCTGGAAAAGATTGACTGCAGTTTATGGCTAACAAAAATCACTGTCCCCCACTCCATTGGAAGTGCAGGCAACCCAGCATGGCACATCATTAATCTTCTGTTACCCCAACAGCACCAAGCATGCTGCTCGAATACTTGTGTGGGCCATGGCAGCCAAGCTCAAGAGAAGTGTCAGCAATGAAAGGAAAAGAAAGCAAGGCGGGGCGAACACATTCTCACTTTGGGTTTGTGTGAGAGAAACAGCAG
>NW_022111309.1:15495139-15502307 GCF_000313985.2 Echinops telfairi | reverse complement strand
GTGTGTGTGTGTGTGTGTGTGTGTGTGTGTGTGTGTGTTTTGGCAGGGGGTTGAGAGGCAAATAGGAAGTAGTTAGAATTTCTCTTGAACAGAGTAGAAACTCTTTAGAGTGGTGATGAATTTAGAGGCCCATGTGTTGCCTTTTGGTATAGCATTACCCAAGCATTCCCTGCCAAAAAAATATTTGATCAATACGGTCCAATCTTTTTCTATGTGTGTAATTAGTAGCAGGAGGAAGCAATCAGCGGGCTGTATCTGGAGACCCTGATGCTCCGTCAGATTACAGGCTTCTTTCTAAGGGTTCAGGGTCCTTCACTGACATGAGAGAATAGATCCATAGGACTTGAATCCATAGGTGGTTGATGGAGCTGCCTGACCAGTGTTTTCGCAATACATTCATTCTGGCCCACAGAAAAAGTAGGGACGATTCAGAACTGGGTTTTGTTTGAAATGGCATAAAGGGGGGCGATTGAAACATGTTTTGAGCCGCATCACCTAAATCAAGCACTGCTGAGAGGGTTTTCAGTTTTAATAGGCAGGGTTTCTCATTTCTATCCCAGAATGTAAATTCTATCGGCGACTCCTACATCGCTGTTTTCAGCACCAGGGACAGCAGGCACACCTCTCCATTGAACCAAGGCTTGAGATCCTTGTGATTGAATTTCCAGGCAAGGGAGGGAGGATTTTTCTCTTTCTTTTGATCCACGGGAACCTCAGCTAGGAAGACTTTATTTTTAAGTTCTGGTGCTGAAATCTTGTATTTATTTCCAAGCGTGGTGGCTCTTCTCTTTCCGTCACGTTCTCAGCCTGCTAACAATGGTGGGGGTTCCACTAACACCGGATCTCCCAGCTCCAAGGAATGGAAAGGAAGACACGTGGTGGGCATCAGCAGAAGATGCCTGTGAGCACAAGACACCCCCAGCCCCCCCTCCAAACCACTTTGGGGGAACCATTGACTTGTAAACTCCTAAATGGGAGCCTGCTTATTGGCGCAATCATGTTGAATTTTTACATGTCCTGCACCTTTCCCCGATGTACAAGTCTATGTTTGATACGGTGTTCATTTTCAGATACTATTTCACAAGGGTTCAGCAGAAATCTGCCAAGTGTGGGAACAGAAAGACCCAGGAGGAACTGATAGGTATTTTGGAGACTAGAGGCAGACACCTCTTTGGATCTCAGCAGCCACCCTCCCACCCTGAGTGCTGATTAGCAGTCGACTTTGCCTTAAACCATCATAGTACATGTGCAAATGGCTCCGTGTGGCCCCCACAAAGCCGGGCTCAAGGGGTGAACTGAGAACTGAGAGTAGCAGAAGCACACGTTGCCACTTTTCTTTGGGACTGACCTGTTCTTGTATAGCACAATAATATGTAGGTGTCAGCTCAGCGGCCATGCTGTCTTACCTTCACTAACTGGCAAGCAGCTTTCTCCCCCACCCCCATGCCCCCACTCCTGTCAGGCTGGATCCTGTGCTGGTAAGGCCAGGTGGTGACTGCAGATGCCATCCTAAGTATTGTCTTCTGCTTCCACAGGTGTCAGTTCAATGTCAGTTAAACTGCCTCTGGACCATCCAACATTCTCCCTCATGCCCTGACCCTCCCTCAACTTCAGTGTTGCTTATGCTAATTTATTAGAACAGAAGAGTTGGTCTTTAAGGATGAATGAGGTAGCCAAAGCAGGCCAGGGCCAGATCCCAGAGGAGAAAAGTTCACTGGTTCTGTGATCTATGTCCTTGGACTGGGTCCGAGGAGGAGACAATATTGTTTCCCTCCACTCCTTCCTTGTCCTCCTAAGCGAATCCAATTACACTGCTCAAACCGCACTGGCTTCTTCTAAAGATGTCATGTGATGTTGGGGCAGGGAGAGGCATTGTGGGAAAGCAGAGTCAAAATTCTCTTGTTAGAGTCATTTTGAATAGAGGTTTGCTTTATATTGAAATAAAGGAATAGTCCTAGTTCAGCAAAAAAAATTTTTTTAATGCATAAAGGTTCAACTGCTACAGGAGAGCCTAATAAGAAAAGGGAAAAAAAGTCATTTTCCTTGAACGGGGAGAAGGGCAGCTGCGAGCACACTGGTGAAGAGTTGAAGGCGGCCAGAAACTGGAGGCGGGGCAGCCACCTTCTGAGTGAAGGTGACACCCACCGACAGCCTTGGATGGGGACAGGCCAGATAACTAAATTGTATGAAGGTTGTCAATACTTTTTCTGCAAAAGTCCTAAAAATGTCAAGGGCCCTTCTAGCCCTCTGCCTCTTTGGAGGGGAGCCCAGTGCTACTTCTGGGTTCTGACGGCAAATGCCCTACAAACACCAAAGTCTTGTATCTTCCACTCTCAGCCTTCAAGGGCTGCCTCGAGTGGGATTTTTGTTTTCCCTTCCCTTGTGAAAGGGATTTGTTTTCAGGAGAAGTGTCCTTTAAACATCCAGCTAAAACTGGAGGTAATTTTTTGCATGAACGGCTTTTTACAGTTAGCTCTAAAGCAGAACAAAACGTGTATTAAACTAAGTGCTACTTTACATATCTTATTTCAAGGGAAATGAAGGCTGTATTGCCGCGTGAACGATGTACACTGATTTGTTTTCTACTGGACATTACATGTCCCTTTATCTTTAGGCTGATGTTGCAAAGCAAACCCAACACGTGGAAAATCAGCTGGTAGCTACTTCAGTGCGCTAGCCACGTGTTATGTTCTCAGAGAGCAATTTTGAGAATGAAGTCGAGGTGCTGTTGTAATGCATTTGCACCTCCCCATTCCTGAGCTTTCTGTACTAAATATATGTTAAGTGATGATATCTTGTCTGACCCTATGTATTTGTGTGTGTCTCCTCATGTGTGTATAAACCTATTGGCCATCTGAAGAGTTAACTGGATTAGGAAAACTGCTGAGCAGTGGTGCCTGTGCTATGAGGGGAACGTGTGACATGTGGGCACGTTTGCCTGAGGCCAAGCTGATCATACTCACGGAGTGTGGTGGACGACTTGTGGGTTGGCTTGGGGAGCAGTGCAGCAAGTGATGTAGCACCACCAAGTTAGCCTCATAGATACAAAGCTGGAAAGCATTGGTTTTGGGGTTGTGCTCAACTGGATTTCATGCGCTGTAGTTGAACGTCCGTCGATGATTCCTCAGTTCTGTCTTGTGACAGAAATATTCCTCCCTGATTCCTTTTGTCTTTTACCTGTCTGCTGAAAAGCAATGCCATGCTGGTTGCCCATCATTTGCATCCTAGGGCTTCTCCCTTCCAAAGGGTGATTGAGGTTTCAGTAAAACTGGCTTATCTGCCTCTTCTCTGAGGTACTATTTCTGCTAATCCTTTCCTTTCTGACACATAAATCCATCGGCTGTGCTAAATTTATTTGCATCCTGGCTAGTCTTAGAGAATCACTTTTGTTTAAAAACAATAACAACAACAACAAAGACCATGTTTACCTTTGGAGAGGAGGTGTAAGGTCTCAGTTAAGTCTTATGTAAAAGTCCATTTTGCAAAATACATGAGATTTCTAACTCAGCCAGATGCCCCCAAGGATAGAGGGGACACGTTCTCCATTGATATTAAGACATGTGTTGAAAAGGCAAGTGCCCACCCTTTCTCCACCACCCTGCCTCCCTCCCCAGCCTCAAAAGAAAACAGAAAATTATTTTTTTAATCTGTATTAATAATTTATGTTTAATACAAAAGGATGATTTAATGGTATCACCAAAGGTCATTTTCTCCCATTGCGCATGTCCTTCGCTCTCGGCCCCGTTTTCCACATTCGTGTGTCCATCCCAGAGCCACGTGTCCTCATCAGATCCTCTCAGTGTTAGAGTTGCATGTGGGGGCAGAGATTTAACGCCACAACACTAACGAAAACCAGTCGCGTTTCACTTTCAAATCATTGGTTACTACCAGAAGGCAAACTCTTTTCTTGGCTTTTGTTTAAAAACATTTTATACATATATATGCATATATGTGTGTATATGTATGGATCTATGCATGTATATGCACATGTACATGTATATATGTATATACCCATCTCCAATATAAATATAGTACATGTGAGAGTTGTAAATATTCCTTGATCATATGTCTGTCTTCCTCATAGTATCATATCTTTAATGTTATGTTAACGACTCCATTTATTGATTGATGAAATCGTGTGTCAGCCTGTATCCTCCTGACATAGTTTCTGTAGGGTCTCTTCTCAAATAAAGTGTAAGACAAACACACGGCCTGCTGTGCTTGGGTTTCATTCTGTGGTAGAGTGGGTGGAATACAAAGGTAGATGGAAGTTGAGGAACATCCAGGGGTGGGCAATGGTCTTGGAATCCAACCTCATCTTCGGAGCTGCAACACGAATTGGTTGAGGGCTAAAATCACTGAACCATGTTTTGAGACAGCCCGGAAGTTGAAATGGCTTGAGATGTTTCAAGAAAAAGATAGAGACAATGATGATTCAAGGGAAGGTGTGGATACTTCCAACTCTATGTCATGGTAATGTCCTGTAATTCTGTGTATGGATACGTCCCGTCATGACTCAACTCCCAGCAAACACCAAAGTGAGGGAGTTTAGCCGACTATTCTATCACCCCAAAGATTTTTTTTTTAATCTCTACTATAATCACCTTAAAAACCTCAGCACCTTATTTCTATTATTTCTTTTCTCCTTGATCTCTCTTCCTTGCTTTCTTTTTTGTTTCCTAGAGTGTTTCCAAGATTTATTGTAATTATTTTTGTTTTCAAATGCATTACGGTGTGGGAAGGGACCATAGAGCACTGGTTGTATTTTCACTCATAAGCATTTCACCACCCAAGACATAGGAAGATGTAAGGGCACGTCTCTTAAATTTGGCACGATTGACATTTTCAAACAAATGATTCTGTGTTTCAGGGGCTGTTTTGTTTTGTTTTTCAGTACAGGCTGCTTACCAGCATTCCCACTAGGAATGCCTGTAACGTTCTGCACATCTGTCCAGTTGGGACAATCAACAATGTTTCTAAACATTGTCAAGTGTTCCGTGTAGGGTCAGTATTAACTGATTGGGAACCACTGACCAAAAGCTTCACATCTTACCCTGCAATATGACCTGCTTTTAAAAGAAGAATCACATTCAAGAACTGAAGAATCCCAGATCGTGCTCAAACCCCGGGGTCTGCACTACATGGTAAACTTAAGTATTTTCTCTCAGCACCGCTTTCCTCAGAGCCCACTGCTGAGGATCTAGTCACAACGCTGAATTTGGGTTTTGGATAGCAATAGAAAGGGCTTTCTCGGGCTCTTATATTAAAAATGTCTTCATTCCTTGAACACCTCTTCACACCATTAAAAAAAAAAAAGTATAGTAATTACCCTGTGGTTAAATCCTTTGGCTCTGAGTGGGAAGAACCCCAAATGGTCCTTTCAAAGGTTATGTCCCTGTGAAAGGGACAAAAAGGCTTGTCCTTCCATTGTCCCCTATAATAAATCACATTTCTCACCTGGCTGCTGTTACATGATAACATAAATTACCAAGTCTGAAATTGGTCCTTTGTAGGGCTGGGACCAAAGTCGCCAGTGTCTAAACTCCTTTTGATGAGGAATTTGGGTTTGCAATAAATCTTTCCAGCCAAGGGCTGACATTCTCTCTACAGTGATATGTACAAAGTACACATTCAATGGACAATTGTTGAGTTGAATTGGATCTCTCCTTTTCCAAGGCCTGGGGTCATTCTTACAATGTTTAGCTGAATTTCTATTATGCTTCATGAAACTTATGAAAAGATTCAGAGTCCAGAATTCTGAATGGCCTGGCACGATTCAATGCATGCAGGAGTGCTCTCGTGCCTTCTCTCGGCTGATTTTGCACCAGAGATGTTCTATTACAACACCAACAGAAAGATGGGGCTGCCTGTAGACAAGAGAGGATCCTTCATCAAGTGTGGTTTGGAGTCTAGGCCCAGTGGCTTAAACTCTTCACAGTTTAGAAGGCAATGGCTGAATTGTAGTAGAGAAAACAGATCCCACCACAGCCCCCTGATGTCTCCCACCTCATCCTTCTCCTTACTCCACACCCAAGAGGTTCTGCAACACCTATTTGCCCCTCAGAACAGCCTTGGTGACTCTTAATTGAGTTCTTATGGAAATTTGTTTGAGAACAACAATCCAAAGACTAGTTTGGTCATGCACTTCTAAGGATGAAAAATCCTTGACTGGTAAACTTATTTAACTATCTGCCTGTAACCAAATGAAGGCCTCTTCCAATGACACAAAGCAAGGCTGCAACACTGTCTTAGTAGAGATGACAAAGTCTTGAACAATCATACTTCACAGAAGCAGTAGTCTAACAGATACATGGGAAAGAGCAACTGACCATTTCCTGAAGCTGAACTTGGAAGTGGCCTGTAATAGTGTTGACAGCAGAAAGGGCGGGCAGGAGCCCATTAAGCACAGAGCAGTTTTGGCTATGTACCATTGAGTTGCTTCCACCTGATAGCAAGCTCATGTACAACAGAGCCAAACACCGCCAGTCCTGCACTATCCCGGCAGTCATTGCTGTGAATGAGCCCGTTGGTGAGACCACTGAAAAATCCATCTCATCGAGGGCCTTCCACTTAATCACTGATTGTATCAAAGATGACGCCCTTCTCCAGGGACTGATACCTCCTGATAACATATCTAAAGTACAGGAGACTAAGCCATCCTCACTTCTAAGGAGCAAAGCAAAACTGTACCTGACGGGTTTGAAGAGCTCAAAAAAATTCCATGAACTGTCTGAAGCCACCGTGTATTCCTTCCAAGACAGATTCGATCATGCTTCCGGCAGTTCATGGCATAGCAATGCCATAATACCACATTTGCCAATACCATAATTCAACAGCGTAAGTCTTCTTTGTTCTTTATTATTTATTGTCTAGCCTTTGCATGCATATGAATGAAGCAATTGAAAACATGGTGTGGGTCAGGATGAACAAAACCAAACAAAATCACTGCCATCAAGTTGATTCCACTCATAGTGACCCTACAGGACAGGCTGGAACTACCCCTGCAGATTTATGAGACTGTAATTCTTTATGGGAGTAGAAAGCTTCACCTTTCGCCCAAGGAGTGGCTGTTGGTTTTGAACCGTTATCCTTGTGAGTAGCACCCCTATGTGTAATCCTATGCCACCAGGGCTCCTGGGGTCAGAATAGAGGCACAAATCAATCAGAA
>NW_022111309.1:15492473-15494470 GCF_000313985.2 Echinops telfairi | reverse complement strand
AAAAAAAAAAAAAAAAAAAAAGAGGTCATGGAAGAGAGGTGTTGGGAAGCAGCCCCGGGTGTCCATGCTTAAGTCCAACACATCTATTGCCAAGCTCCCAAAGAGCGAAGTGCCTTTACGGAAGACAAGCATTAATGCTTCCATGGTGTAGAGGTGCTAATCACAGATGAGAGTTTTAGATGACGTGTCCTAAGTTAGGTAGCCTACCCAGTTACTAAAGACAGAGCCAGAATTTGAAGTCACACAGTTGAGCGTAATATAAACGGTCTCAGTCCCCCGTTTGTATTGCCAAATACAGGGAGACATCGCTGCCCAAATCCAAGGTGGAGGGTCGGTCCTAAGTCTAGGAAAACAGAGAAGAAATGCAGTTGGGAAGAGATCCCTTTTCAGAGAATCTTTTGTTCATTCATGCATTCATAAACTTAGGAGCACTCTTTTGTTAGCTGAACTGCACTGCGCTTGATCCTGTATCCCTCATTATCTCCGACCTGGAGCCACAGGGAACACAGGACTCTCTAGGTTGCCAAGAGCCAAGGTAAGATGCAAGGGGGTGGGGAAGTGCAAAAGAAGGCAGGTAGGATTTCAACCCATGCTTTAAATGCTGTCTTAAAAACAGTGTGTTTGATAACAACTCTCCCCTGGGATATACCTCGAGCTGAGCCACGTGCTTTCTCCTAGAGTTAACTGAAGGTGAAGCCAGGACCCTTCTCCTAAACCCTTATTCACACATTGGCCTAGAGAGCAAGGCTATGTCTCAATCATGGCCTGACACACTTAAGTCACCGCCCCAGGGACACACCAGCACTGTTCATTTCCCATCTCTGCGAGATGCAACAAGCCACTGTCTGCGGCGACATAATGAAAAGCCCCGCTGGCAGAGTTATGCGCCACGGGGCTGATCATAAATATGATTCATGGAGTTAGCTCATTTACCGCCTCTGATGCTGGCCCCAGCTGACGGGAGTTTGACTGACAATTTCTGTTTATTTATTTCTCCCTATATAATATCTGACTTCACATAATAAATTCTTCTGATTGGAATTTCATGGCATCTGTTTAGGTCCTTATTGATGGCTCTGTCCTCCTTGGGGAGGAGCTGGGCTCTGAACAGCCGGTCATGTCTGAGGGTGAGAGACTGGAACCCCGACACTTCCAAAGTGAGAGGGCCGCATCAGAACCCCTTGCTCCTTATAAGAGTTGTCTCTCTGTGTACTGTAGACACGGTCCCGTACAATGGCTATAAGCTGTGATTCAGACAAGTGGAAATAGTGGGAGAGGGTAACTTAGTATTGAAGTGTGGTTGGAGCACTGGAAAGAGTGTCGTGGGGGAAAGCTAGCGCATGCCAACCCCCACCTAAACAGTGGTGACTGTGTCCTCTTTCTTTCCTACCTCACAGGTAGACTGGAAAACACCATTAGTCCCCAACTCTTAACTGGGTCTTCAGAAAAGTGCAAGGTTTATGCAGACAGAAGGGATCTAGGAAGCTCACCATGATTAAGGCTGCACCAGGACTAAGGCGTAACCGTGGGAGTGGTCATGAGAAAGGCACCGGAAATGTCCAGGAGGGTTCTCACACTTAATCAGGAATGATCCAGGGCTTCTCAAAAGACCCGGGGAGAGTTCTGATGGTGTCTTCCCAGCATGTAAGTGTAGGGTCTTCCATCCAGCAATAGGACATCAGCACGTCTTCTGAGACAAAATGGCGACTTCTTTTTGCATGGCTGCGGGGACTTCCCATCTTCTCCAGAGAAAGGAGCTCTCTCTACATGATGTTTTGTATTTTTTCCAGTGTCACACCCACTAACAGGACTCTCCTCAGTTCCACTTTCAACCATCTCTTCCCCCCAACTTCTGGAATGTAGCTACCACAGAGCCCCTACCCTTCAGTGTCCTCTGCTCTGGCCCCTCAGCAGGGTCCCTTCGAAGGACAGTAGCATTCATTAAGAACCTACTGTGTATCCAATATGAGCACCAGTGATGCTGTGGATTAGGTGTC
>NW_022111309.1:15486525-15491854 GCF_000313985.2 Echinops telfairi | reverse complement strand
CCCAACCAGCAAGAAAACAAGATACTCTTCAGTCTCTCAACATCTTCCTCATCTGTGATCCAATTATGGAACCTTGAGCTAATCGTCTAATTTCTCCGGGCCCCATTTCTCTCATTTGTAAAAAGACACAGTCCTATGCTCCTTGGTTGAAGTAAGGGGTTATGGTGTAAGATGCAAAGAGTTTAGTGCATTGGCTAACCCTTAAGACAATAGGAAAACAAACCGACCAGTTGATTCAAACTCACATGTGTCAGAGTAGAGCTGCACTGCGGAGGGCCCCTAGTGGCTGATGTTTTAGAATCACTCTGCCAGGCCTTTCTTCTGAGGTTCCCCTAGGTGGATTTGAACTGCCAACCTTTCTATTAGTAATCAAGTGTTCAAGTATTGGTGCTACTCAGAGACACCTTCCCTTGCACTTGAAAAACCTTAAATAAGTGATAGGAACTCTCATGATCACCATTGTCATCACCACCACCATCATTTTTTCCTCTCGGTTTGAGAATGGTCTCCACCAGGCACCCAACTACCAAGAAGGAGATGTCTCTGTAACTGGGTTTGGTTTGTGCTCTGGGTGCTGTGCTCTGTATGGAGATGCACAGGCAGCCTGCCCCCACCCCCCAGCAGCCTTGGCACTGCATTATTGATCAAGACCAAGCCCAAGCCCAAGCTCTTTGGGGATTCATTGAATCAAACAATAAAATCAAATCCCAGCTTTCATACTTTACTAAGCACTGCCCAAGTTCAACCTATATCTCCCCAGCCTCCTCCAGTCTGGAAAAGGCCGCTTGTCTCTGAGACAAAGAGGTAGGTCACCTGCACCTGCTGATGGGTTCCAGAACGAGAGCTCCCAGGGAGTTCACACTGGAATATGTTCTACAGTGTAGGACCAAAATCTCAGGATGAGGAAAGGAAGGTAACTGTCCCCAGCTGGTTGCTTGCTGTTGTTGTTCTCAGGAGTCAATTCTGACTCAGTGGCAATAGAATGAAATGCCACCCAGTCTGAGCCATCCTCATCGTGGTGGCTGTGTTTGGTCAATTGCTGTGGGCTGCAGCCACTGTGCCAATCCTTCCTCTTGAAGGTCTTTTTTGCTGACCCTTTACAAAGCATGCTGTCCTATTCAAGGCTCTGGTCCCTCCTGATACCATGAGTAAAGTACATGAGACACAGTCTCACCATGCTTGCTTCCAAAGTGCATTCTGGCTGTACTTCTTGAAATACAGATTTGTTTGTTCTCCTGGCAGTCGGTGGCACCTCCAATATTCTTTATCAATACCAGAATTCAAATTCAAGAATTCATCTTCACCCTTCTTTAGTCATATTTCAACTTTCACATGGGATTGAAAATATCATGGCCTAAGTCAGCAACACTTTAGTCCTTAAAGTGACATTTTTGCTTTTTGATACTTAGGCCTTTTGAAGGATATTTGCCCAGTGCAGTTTATGGTTGTTTAGGTTTGCTTTATTATTCCATTCCAAGGGAGAAAACTGGGTCTCAGAGAGGTTCACTTGCTTAATACTCCCAGCTAGCAAATGGCTGGCGAGGAGCCCTGGTGGTGTAGTGGTTTAGTATTGGGATGTGATGTTCGTGGTAGCAGTTTGAAACTGCCAGCAGCTCCTCTGGAGAAAGACTGGGCCGTCTCCTCCTGCAAACAGTTACAGTTGGAAATCCACAGGGGTCATTATGGGGCAGCATTGACTCGATGGCAGTGAGTTTGAGCAAGTGGTGGAGATGGCATCTGAACCTACGTCCATCTGATTCAGAAACCCAGGCTATTTCCAGAATGTTCTATTGCTTGTATACATTCACAAGGACTTGTAGACACCTGTATATATCAAATTACCCTTCAAGGGCTGAAAGATAGATGAATTTTCAAAGCAAGAGATTTTAAAACCATGGACCACATTGACTCCTGTCCCAAGTGGTATTTTTAACCCTAAAATGTCGACCTGTGACTGAAGCTCTTTCCCAAGCCCAGAACAGTGATTATATTGCTACAGATTCTTGAGATCAAAGGGAAAGATTTTAGAAAATGAGGCTACCTCAGTCCTAGGACATCCAGTTCCTGGGAAGGTACCTGTGGTAGTTACATAATGTGGTGTCAACATGTGGAGGGGTGGAGTCTAACCTGTCAATCAGGTCCCAGCTTGATGACCTCATTTGGAGCTGCTAAGGAGAGAAATCACTCGCTGGAGGCAGGGCACTCACTCTCCCTGCAGGACATTCCTGCTGACAAGACACACGGAGCTATGCTAGAGTTCTGGAACTCGAGGGGCCACATGCTAAAGTCTTGGTGCTGGAGGAGCTACGTAGAGATTCATGCCAGTGCTGAAATGCTTACACCACCACTTGATCCACATGACTTTCCACCCACTGGCCTATGATCTTCCTACATTCAGCATCACTGCATGTGTTTTGTGAGTCTGAAGAGGAACTTTAAAGATTGATATTGGACATATGGGATAACATTGGACTTACGGACTTGATCTAGACTGGATTAGAATGTGTTTTCAATATTCAAATGCTCTTGTATATAAAGCTCTTTCTTATATATCTATGAGGGTCTATGAATTTGTTTTTCTAGTCAACCCAGACTAACACAGCAACCTAACACCCACCACTTCCTGACTTTAAGATAAGAGGATAGAAAGATGATATTTTGTACTGTCAGCCTGAATGTATAGTAGATAAGTATTGGGCTTCTTTTGTAGTGCAACCACTCTCTCCAAATAAGGCAAGCGAAACATTTGATTTCCTGGAAAATATCATTCCATGATATTGTGTTTAGAATCATATCAGGAATCCTGTATATCAAATGACCAGTTTAATTTAGTTGGTCATCATTCTGAAAGTTGGCTTTTTCTGGAGCTAAAACCTCCACAGTGTGAAGTCCCGTATTCTCATCTGTGTAAGACTCGACAAAGGTGATTGCTATGAATAATCCTAGTCCTGACACTCAGGGGCTGCCTGCTCCTCCATAGACATGCTGTATGGCTTGGGAGGATATGCTAAAAATATTAAAAGTACAAAAAAGGAGGCAACAAAATTCATGTGTGCAATTTAAAGCAGAAACTAGGGAATGCAGCCCTTCCCACAAAAGGCCAAGAACTTACTGGTAATAAAAACAAGGAGCAGTATGGATTAAAACAGCAACATGCAAGCAAGCCAAGAACAGTAAAAGTCAGTAAAAGGCAACACTGACTTCAAAGTGAATTCAACTTTGTCTGCAATAATTAACATTCAGAATAAGTGAGGTAATTGCTTGCATTTACACAGTTGTTCACGAAATGACTGTTTTACTACTGCCACTAATGCTGTTGATAATAATGACAAGTGCTATCATTATATTAGTATGAATACTATTAACATTAAAAATATGCTGTAGCATCACTTTCTTGGACAGGCATTATTATGCTCATTCTAAAGAGAAATTTGCTAAAGCCCAGAAAGCTTAAAAATTTACTTAAACTAACTGCAGCACTAAGGAAATTTTGAGCCAACTTATTTTTTGTTGTGGGGGCTTTCGTGTGCAAGCTACCACATTTAGCCGTATCTCTGGTTTCTGTCCAGAAGATGACAGTAGCACTATCGTAAAAAATGATGATCAGAAATTTCTCCAATATTGTCAAATGTCCCTTTAGGGGCAACAATAGCCCTAATTGAGAACCACTTCCAAAAAAAGTGAAGCGTGTTTCACACTGAGGTCTATCGGTCTTCTAAGTCAAGGACCACTAAGCTACTTAAAGGGATCAGACACCAAGAAAGAAGTTTTGCATAAAGATGATGTTGTTAGGTATGTCTTATTGCCATAATTTCAAAAACTGACAAAACTATGACAATTAACAAAATTCTGATGCATGTGGTGTGCTTTCCCAACTCTCATCCTCAGCCCCTAGAAATAAGGTACTGATATTTTCAGATAGGTGGCTCAAGGGAATGCAAAAAGGTCAAAGGCAGACCCTGGAGTGTAGAAGTTCCTGCTGATCAAAATCCTGTGAGGGATTTTATACAAGCCAAATGCAGAACATTCATTAGCATTCCCAAATTCCACTCTCGTCCAGTGAGAAAGAAATCACGTAAAAGATGTTTGGTCATGGATGGAATAGTAACCACATATTCTGTCAAAGGCTGTTTGCAAGCCCTTCAAAACCTCTGGGTCCACTGAGCAGCCCCCCTTATCTTTTCCGAAATTCTCAGGGTGTAGTAAAATGAGTGGCACACAATATTCAGTCCTTGCACTCTTGTTGAGAAACCTAAGATTTCAGGAATAGTAGGAAGAGTTTCAAAAAGGATAAATTTATATCAGAATAAATAGGTTTGCCCAGGAATCCCCCATGTTAATAAAGAGCTAGTAAAAATGATATATATACATATATTCAATGTATGCGATGTGTGTAAAATAGAAAGAGATTAATGATGATAGATAAAAGGAGGGAGGAAAACGTTCATAGCGCAATTACAGTACAAAGGCTGAAGTACAAAAACTAGAAGAATTTCCCCAGCGTGCTTACAATTCCAGAACAAAATAATGAAGAATTTAATAAAACGAGCTTTATAATCAGATGATAAACAGTAGATGGTGGGGGTGGGGGTGGGGGTAGGCCGGGAGAGGCCACATAGAATTAAGGAAGCAAATTGAAGACCAAGTCAGAATTCTGTAAGAACTAATAAGTGGATGAAAGCCAATAAGAAGCATAGGGATGTGATTGATAATGAAATCTGGACACAGAGCTGGGGGGTTGAGAGATTCATATAGTGCAAAGGAAAGGAGCTGAAAACAATCAGACAGAGGTGATTCGATGTGGATATCAAAGGCAATGAAATTAGGGTTCATTGGCATCTCTGGAGAAAAGAACCTAACAAATGAAATAAAAATAGTATTTGAAGATATATTAAAAGAAAATGACCCTCAAATTCAGGACCACATGCATTTGTACATTAAAAGGTCTCACTGTGACCCCAGAGAACATGAAAGCATTTTTGCCCAAATGACTGAATTTCATTTATAAATAAAAAACTTGAGGAAGCCATGAGTCTGAGAGTGAATCTCACACAAGTGTGACCATCAATCTAGTTTCATAATATTTCCACAGAAAAATTAATGCATAAAGCAGTGTCTACAAAATTCAGTGGGGAATAAAGTATAGCACAAGCATCTATATTTCTATTCAAGTTAGGGACACATTAAATGAAAACCAAATCAGCATAGCATGGGTGGACTCAACTTGGGATGGAGTGGGGTTGGGGGAAAAGAATCTCTTTGAGGATGAAATATTCTCCCATATCAGTTAACCCTAACATTTAGGGAAAGGAAGTTTAGGGGAGAGTGA
>NW_022111309.1:15485002-15486195 GCF_000313985.2 Echinops telfairi | reverse complement strand
TTGCCCAACCTCTCAGTCTCCCCCAAGGGAAACAGAGAAGACACTTCAGAAAGGAAAACCTGTAAAGGTTAGTAATTAATACTTTTAAATATGGAATCAAATGTAATGTGTTGCTATTTAAATAATAAACAGTGAATACTATAAAAACTGGCAATATAGAAATTCTACTGTAGATAAAAAAATTGGTGGGAGACAATGTAAAGACAATGATTTCTCCATTTCTGTGGGCAAAGTGTTCGTTGTTATTCTCTAAAATAAAGCAAGCAATTAAAAAATATCATTCCAACCTTCTAATGGCATTCATAATTTTTCTTCTCAACTTTGGTTTAATTATAGGAAATTATTTTTTGCTATGATGAGAAAACAATGAAAGTTCACGATAACATAGTTCAAAAATTTATCTAAAAAAATGTATAGAGATTATTTTAAAATGTTATCCCAAAATGGAGGCTTAATCAGATACAGGATGCCATCCCTCTACAGCAAAGACCCAAGAAACTAAGTGAGACAAATACAGAAGGCAATTCTGAAGCTCTGGGTAGCAAATGAAAGGATATAAATCTAGATTGAACTCTGGACAAAGAAATCAATGGAAAATAGTGAATTAGAAGAGATGAAATATTGGGGGTGGGGCTGGGGGAGAAGGGCTTAACAACTGGCTAAGCACGGTGTAACCATCTTGAAACAAAGATTGTAACAAGCCCAGGTGAAGAACAGCCAAGCTAGAGGGAAGAATAGCACGTCAAAAAGCAAAGATCCAGCAAAAACATGCAATAAATAAATATAATGACATCTTAACATTCCAGAAACAATAGACAATATTGGATTACCAATAGACACAGGAAAAACGGCTCCAGCGAGTAAAGAAACAGGAAACCTTCCATAAGAAGTCATGGTGATGGAGCAATGATTAGCTTAAATGGAATTCAAAAGACTCATATATAGATTCCTACACGAGATCAAGAAAGTGATCAAAGGAAACAGATAAAATGAAAGAAAACACAAAACCCATCTCTAGAATAATTCAGTAAAACATTACAAGAGCAAAATGACAAAATAGATGGAAACCATATAAAAACAGCAACTGGAAATCCAGAATATATGAGTTAGTTAATTGTGCCAGCCTGGCCGATAATCACATGTGGGGCTGGTTGAAAGGCGGAGGGATAAATGGGTGGTGAAGCCTCGCCTTT
>NW_022111309.1:15482163-15483232 GCF_000313985.2 Echinops telfairi | reverse complement strand
TTGAACAAAATCAGTGAAAATGAAGGCAGAAGGTGAATTGCTGGCTAGCATGATGCTCCATGCCCATCTTGAACGTTGGCAAGCATCATGCCATCTAGACAGAGGCCTGGCACAACAGTGACAGAGAATATGAAAGCTGGGGTCCTCCCTAGTTCCCTCAAACCTCCTAAATGACCAGAATATGGTCAGCGCCCATCTTCACTTCACCCAGTGGCTGGTGAAACCTCCTCCCCTCCCCTGTCCCCACACCACGATGTAGCCCCTGCTCTTCCTTATGCTGAAGTCTTGTCCTCTTAAATTGGGCAGTGGATGCACACACCCAACCCCTTCCTGGATGGGGTTGAAAGCCCACTCATAAGACAAGCAGAATATGTAGTGACATGTCTCTAGATAACCCTGGGTGGGTAAGAACTTTATAACCAATCGTCTTGTCCTCAGCTGCCTTCTGTGCCCAACATAATTCTTTCCAGGAATAAGCATCTTAATCTCCCTTGTTTAGTTTTGTTTATGGACATGATTTTCTTACTTTTCCCTGTCCCTATTTTTATTCTTTATTTTGTTTTCCTTTCTTTTTCTCTCTTTCCCCTTTCTTTTATACTTTCCCCTTTTATCCCCTTTACTATTCTCTTTTCTCCACCACCGCTCCCA
Source organism: Echinops telfairi (assembly GCF_000313985.2). Classification (NCBI taxonomy): domain Eukaryota; kingdom Metazoa; phylum Chordata; class Mammalia; order Afrosoricida; family Tenrecidae; genus Echinops; species Echinops telfairi. The sequence goes on along the minus strand of NW_022111309.1, from coordinate 15,482,584 downwards.
CCAACACTGCCACCCCACCAATTACACCATAATGGCATGTGATATATACTTCTTCCTTTCTTTCTTTATTTCCCTTTTCTTTTTTAGTTATTAATTTTTTTCTTTTTTTTACCTGCCTTCACCTGCTTGCTTTTCAATTATTTATTTTGCAACTAATGTTTTGTTTTACTTTACTTTGTTCTCTCTCTCTCTTTCCCACCCAAGAGGATACAAGTAACCTTGTCCTTGTCCACAGGCCCAGTCATATCCATACAACCTACAGTCAGCCTACTGGATGAGGCTCACTACCTGCTCCCATACAAGCTGATTATTGATAGATAGCTGAAAACAACAGTCATAAACTGGTTCTCAAGTGTGCGACAAAAACAGAAAACCAAGAACTGTGTACACACTCACAATCGCTATTGGATTCACCAGGAGA
>NW_022111309.1:15478742-15480077 GCF_000313985.2 Echinops telfairi | reverse complement strand
GACTTGGAACAAATCTGGGAACTTTAACTCTGGGAATACATAGGCTATTGGAAATAGGGAAGGACACAAACACAGAGGAAGCACAAATGGACAAGTGGGATATACCGAAGATAAAACACTTGTGTACATTGAAAGAATTTGCCAAGAAAGTAATAAGAGAGACCACAGAATGGAGAAGCATCTTTAGCAATGACACATCAGACAAAGGCCTTATTTCTAAAATCTATAATACTCTGCTAACTTACAACAAGAAAAAAATCAATTGTCCACTGAGGAGGTAGGCAAAGGACCTGAACCGAAGTTTCTCAAGGTCAGAAATCCAAATGGCCAATAAATATATGAGAAAATGTTCCAGATCTCTAGCCATAAGAGAAATGCAAATTAAAACAACTATCAGATACCACCTAACACCCTCAAAGATAGTCCAATTCAAAAAATCAGAAAGTAGCAAGTGTTGGAGGGGTAATAGAGAGATAGGAACTCTTGTGCACTGCTGGTGGACCTGTAGGTATGTCCAGCCATTATGGAAATTGATTTGGCGATATCTAAAACAGATGGAAATTGTGCTACCATACAATCCAGCAATCATCTTAATGGACAGATACCCAGAAAAGACAAGAAACAAACCATGGCCAGACATCTGTGCTTCAAAGTTCCTTGTGGCCCAGTTCACAATTGCAAGGAGTTGGAAAGAGCCCAAATTCCCATCAACAGATGAATGGATGAAAAAACTGTGGTACATACATACAGTGGAATATTATGCATCCCTAAAAAGCAATGATGAATGCATGAAGTACATCGAGTCATGGGAAGAAATGGAGGAAATTATGCTAAGCGAAGTAAGCCAAGCACAAAAGGACAAGTACAACATGAGTCCACGGAGGTAAACTCCAAAAACCCAAAGGGGGCATAGGGAAGAAGCTGCGGTATACATACTTCCCTGGGGTGAGGTCCTGGTAATATGGCAGGGGCCAGACTAAACCCAGGGTTACATATGGTAGCCAACTAAAAAGGAGGGGGGAGAAAAGACATGGGTACCGGGGGAACAGGGCACTAACCCACCCAAGTGGAGAGTGTTGCTTATATCTCCACAGGGAAAGAGGGACCAGACTTCAACCCAGCACTCCAAGACAAGAACACAACACACTGGCATGAAGCAGGGAACCAATAGAGAGGCCTGAGGGGCTGACCCCATTACCAACTAAGTGGATATCACCCCCTGCCCCCCAGAAGAATTTATTTCAGAGGACAACACTGAAGCTACAGCTCAAGGAGAGGGATGTGTCTGATCAGAGCACACAGGAGCAAATGATGGGGGAGGAAAAAAGAGTGAAG
>NW_022111309.1:15462740-15477661 GCF_000313985.2 Echinops telfairi | reverse complement strand
TCAAAGACCCAGTGCAAAAAAATCATAATGTGCATGAGGGTGGGGAGTGGGGAGTAGAGGCCCAAAGCCAATCTGTAAGCAATTGGACATCCCCTTACAGAAGGGTAGAGGGGAGAAGATGGGCCAGTCAGAGTGCAGTATAGCACCGATAAAACATACAGCTTTCCTCTGGTTCTTTAATGCTTCCTCCCCTCCACACCCACTATCATGACCCTAAATCTACCTTACAAATCTGGCTAGACCAAAGCATTTACATGGGTATAGATAACAGCTGGAAACACAGGGGGGTGGATAGCAGACAAGGGGGTAAAGGGAGACATCAGACAGTGCAAGACATGAAAAAGTAATAATTTATAAATTATCAAGGGTTCATGAGGGAGGGAGGAGGGGAAGGGAAAAAAAGAAGGAGCTGATACCAAGGGCTCAAGTAGAAAGAAAATGCTTTAAAAACGATGATGGCAACATATGCACAAATGTGCTTGACACAATGGATGGATGGATGGATTCTGATAAGAGTTGTACAAGCCCCCAATAAAATACAGTAAGAAAAGATAATTTAAAATAAATTAAAACAAAACAAACACATTCCTCTGTCAGTTTGTCATGTGATGATGGATTATGTGATACCATGACACTGGAAGTGATGCCACTGGTATTTCAAATACCAGAATGTTCACCCACAATGAACACATTTCAGCAGAGCTTCCACACTAAGAAAATGGTATGAAAAAGTAACAGGCTGTTCAATGTGGAGAAATTAGCTACTGAAAACCTTATGAGTAGCATCAACACGTTGTCAGATACTGAAGGTCTAATGCATAGGTGAACAATGTCAGTGACAGTGTCAGAAGGTGAGACCCTCAGGTCAGAGAGCACTCAGCATATGGTGGAGGAAGAGCTGCCTTCTCACAGTAGAGTTGACTAACCTGATGTGGAAGGAATAAAGCCTTTGGGAGAACACCTTCTGGGACATTCATTTGCAAATGGGGTAGGCTTCAAAATGAGAAGGAAATGCTGCAATTATCTATTAGTAATTAGCAAATTGAATGTATGAAGACTGAATCTAGGAGAATTGCAAGTTGTCAGAAATGAAATGGACCACATATAGATTGATATCCTAGGTCTTAGAGAGTTGAAATGAGCTGCTATTGGCCATTTTGAATCAAAAAAATAGTGTGGTTTATTTACTATGCTGGGAATGGCAGATTCAAGATTAATGGTGTTGCTATTATTCTTAAAAAGGACATTTCAAAGTCTGTCATGAAGTACAATGCTGTATGTGATAGGATAATATCTATCTGCATACAAGAAAATCCAATTAATACAACTATTCCTAAAATGTAAGTACCAATCCACAAATCTAGTGATGCAAAATTTGAAGAAATTTATCAATATCTTCAATCTGAAAATGATGGGACATTCAATAGAATGTGTTGACTATTATTGATGATCAGAATACAAAAGTTGGAAACAAAATGGAAGGGACAGTAGTCGGAAAGTATGGCCTTGGTGGTATGGCCTGCAGATCAAATGATAGAATTGTGTAACATCAATGACTTCTTCCTTGTGGCTGGGTCGGTTCCAACTCACAGAGACAACAGAATGAATCAGTGCTACGCCGGCCCCTTCATTGTCCCTATGCTCAAGTCCATTGTTCCATTGTTGAAGCAGCTGTGTCAATGTATTTCCTCGAGGTCTCTTTACTTCACCAAACGTGATGTCCTTCTCCAGGGACTGGTCTCTCCTAACAACAGACTTCAGACTCTAAGACAAAAATCTCACCATCCTTGCCTCCATGGATGCACTCTGACAGTATACTCTTTCAAGACAGATCAATTTTTCCTTTTAGCAGTCTACGGTATTTTCAGTATTCTTCTCCAGTACCACAAGTCAAGTTCACCTATTCTTAGATGTTTTTTATTCAGTGCCCAACCTTCACATGCCTATAAAGCAACTGAAAATAACTTGGCTTGGGTCAGATGCGTCTTAGTGTTCAAGTACTGCTTTTCAATACTCTACAGAGGTTTTGGACAGCAGATTTGCCTAAAGGAACTCTTTTTTTTTTTTAATCGTTTGACTGCTGCCTCCATGAATATTGATTGTGGATCTAAGCAAGACAAAATCCTTGAAAAATTGAAACATTTCTCTATTTATCACGATGTTACCTATTGGTCCAGGTGTGAGGATTTTGGTCTTCTTGGCCTTGAGTCATAATCCATATAGAAGGTTTCAGTCCTTGATTTTTATTAGCAAGTCCTTTATACTTCAAGTCCTCCTGACCTTCAGCAAGTAAACTTCTTTCATCTGTGTATGGCAGGTTGTTAGTAAGTCTTCTTCCAACCCTGATGCTGCATTGAACCAATTGAAATGTTTCAACAAGCTGATGAAGCACTGGACACACTCATTCATCAATGCCAAGGAATTTGGAAGACAGCTACCTGGCCAATGGACTGGAAGAAATCCATAGGTGTACCCATTCGAAAGAAAGGTGACCCAAAAGAATGTGCAAATTATAGAACAACATCATTGATATCACACATAAGTAAAATCTTGCTAAAGATCATCCAACAAGTTACAGCAGTACATTGACAGGGAGTTGCCAGAAAGTCAGGCTGGATTTAGAAGAGGATGTGGAACAAGGAATATCACTGCTGATGTCAGATGAATCATTACTAAAAGCAGAGAATCACAGAAAGATGTTTACTTGTGTTTTATTAACCATGCCAAGGCATTCAACTGTGTGGAGCATAACAAACTCTGGATGGCCTTGAGAAGAATGGGAATTCCAAAATACTTCATGGTGCTCATGTGGAACTTGTGCATGAATCATGAAGCAGTTGTGCAAACAGAATATGGGAATAATTCCTAACTTAAAATCAAGAAAGATGTGAGCCATGATTGTATCCTCCCACCATACTTACTCAATCTGTATGCTGAACAAGGGATCAGAGAAATTGGACTCTATGAAAAACAATGTGGCATCAGAATGGGAGGGAAGCTTCTTAGCAACTAGCAATATGCATAGGATACAACTTTTCTTGCTAAAAAGGAGGAGGACTTGAAGTACTTGCTGATGAAGATAAAGGATGGTAGCCTTCAGTATGGATTACAATTCAGGGTCAGGAAAATAAAAACCCTCACAATTTGTTCAGTAAATTACATTGTGATTAAATGAAGGAAAGATAGAAGTTGTCATGGATTTTGTTTTGCTTGGATACACAATCAATGCTCATGGGAGCAACAGTCACGGGATCCACGGAAGGATTGCAGCACAGATCTGCTGCACAAGAGTTCTTTCAAGTGTTGAAAGTTAGGAATGTTCCTCTGTGGATTTAGGTGTATCTGACCTAATCCAAGACATTTTAACCACCTCATATTTGAGTACATGTGAAAGATGGACATTGGATAAAGAAGACCAAAGAACAATCAATACAGTTGAATTATGGTGCTGGAGAAGAATATTGAAAGTTACATGGACTGCCAAGAGAACAAACAAGTCTGTCTTAGAATAAGTAAAGCTAGATTAGGGATCACATGAAACAGCAGTCTTACTACGAAGTAGTTGTTCTGGAGAAATGAGAGCCATGAGTTGAACATGCACACCCATGTTCATGGCAGCATTATTCACAATAGCAAAGAGATATAAATAACTTATGTGTCCATCAACTGATGAAAGGATAAACAAATGAGGATATAAATACACAGTGGTGTAATGATGAATTTCCAAAACATTTCACAAAATGTATGAACCTAGGACACATTATAATGAGTGAAATTAGGAGAGAAATTCACTAACTAAGAAGTAGACCTGCATTGATTAGGATGGAGGGTAAGCCAGTACCCAACATGAAGAAGTCCCCACAAAATGACCAAGGCAAAGTGTCACCCCATGAAATAAGCAAGAATCCAAGGCAACAACTGTAAATTGTTATCTACATAATCTGCAGTAACATTAATAACAAACAATACAAGTGGATACATAGATAAGCTGAATATGTGTGGGGTGGCATCTGAAAGTAAAGTCGTATATGTATGTCACATATAGGTTTGGCAGAAGATATTTCTACAGATGCACATGCTGCAAATGTATCCAGGTATGTGGATTCGAGCACATCGGGAGAACAGTTATGCAAACTTGTTAGCCATGACCAAACACCTTGAGGGAATGAGTCACTGGCTTGAATGTTTAGGGCCATCCTCTCCGGTCATATCTGTGACAGTTGGCATTGTCCACAATGACAGTGCTCTACTTTGAGGAGTAGTGACTGCATCTTAAAAGCTTTCAGGCAGCCATTCAGCAGGAAGCTTTGGGGCTTGACCTACTAAGAGCACAGTAGATTGAAGATAATCTAAGATTCAAGGAAACAATTAGTTCAAAGAACGAATCGATCACACAAATCACAGTCTCCACTAGCTTGGGGCCAGAAGGATGAGATATTTCCCACCACCACTGCTGCTGACCCTTCTGATTGGGATCATGATGCATGGCCTTGGACAAAGTGGGGGGAAATGTGGAGCACAATGAAAATGTTAGAAAGTTTAGATTTCTTGGTTTGATAGAGACTGATGAAACGCCTGAGAATATGATCGTTGTTCTACAAACCTGCAAATGGCTTCATTGACTTTCACCTTTCAGCTGAGCAACACACAAGTAGAAAGAAGATAGAACATACAAGGAAAAATGAGAGAGAAAGATAAAAAAAAAAAAGGAAAATTAGTAGGGAAAAAGTAGATGGAGACAAACATAGAGTGAGAAACACAGACATATTGGAGTAAAAATAGATGGAGAAATACTCTCGCGATCATAGGCCACTTGTTCTGATTTGGAGAAGCAGTGAGACAGAGTAGAGAGCACAGAATGTGGGTTTGGAGAGTTACAGATCTGAGTACTTCATGCAGCTGCCACTTAACTGGAGGTTCCCAAGGCAACTTCTGCGCACATGGTCAGAAGTTTCCTCATCTACAAAATGGGGAAACACTCCCGTCTACTTCACAGGCTTGCTGGGAGTTTGTGATGCTATGCCCAGCACATGCCAGTTTTTCTTTCACACTACCTTGCTGTACACCCTTTTTTCTACATGTATCCACGCATCGGTGCAACCGTGCATCTGTCCCTTATCCATCATCAATCCAAGACAAGCTGCTAGTGAACTCTCCACGTGAAAAGATACAATCCTTGCCCGTGGCAGAGAGAGCAGCTGGCAGGGTGTGGAGAGGCAGACAGTGGAAGCGGAGGGGTCAGAAAGTTGAAGGATGCCTGCGAAGAAGTCCTGGCAACCATTTGAAAGAAACCCTTAGGCCGAGGCAGCTTGCTCTCGTGCCCACTCATGGCTTGTCAGATCAGCATTATTCTGAGATCTCAGGAGCCAGTTGGACAATGTGTCATTTTAATTTTGCTTCCTCCGCCTTCTCTGCTTCTGTTCTGACTCCCACCGTTAAGTGCTCTGGCTCTTTATCATGGCTTTGAAATTGAGAAAGACACTTTGGAATTCAATTAGCCATACAGTTGCCACAGCAACGAAAACATATAAACTTAAATGAGTTATATGCACAGACAACACTTCAGAATGGAATAAATTGAATCCCCGCAGTTCATAATGAAATGGATTGTACAATAAGAAAAGTGTATTCTTCTCTCTCCAATGAGAGGCCTCCAGGTCTTACTGGGATCTGCAGGAGCATGGAGGTTGAGGGAGGGAGGGAGGGAGGGAGGAAGGCACCTGTGAGTGGCTGGGATTCATGCCCAAGGTTGGGATATGCATCACGCAGGTGGTCTTGTCCTGGACCTGCTGGAGCACTCTGAGCCAAGAGCGTCAGGAATAAGGGCATGTATTATTCCATGGATCCAAAACATGAGCTCCATAAACACATTTTTCTCTCTTTCCAGTGCTGTGAAGAGATTCATCCACATCCATGCATATAAACACATCCAGAGATCAACTTCATGTTAAAGTGAGCAATGCATCATGGTATGGGGAATAGGAGGGTAGATGCTAAAAAGGACAGCTACAGGTAAGAAGTAATTTGCAATAATTTTTGCCTTACTCAAGTATTATTATAGGGCATTAAATAAACAATGCACATGATGCCTTTGGTTATACATGTTATATTGTGAAGGGACTTAATATTTCCTCCAGTGGTATCAGAAGGTATAGCATCTCATTTCTTCTATAAGATAATGGCTCCTGGGTTATTAGCTCAAAATAGAGATTGAATAAGTATGGTGAAAGTATATAATCCTGACAGACACCTCTCCTAATTTTAAACCACTTAGTATCCTCTTTGTTCTATTTGAATGACTAGCTTTGGGTCTATATGCAGGTTCTTATGAGCAGAATTCAGTGTTCTGGAATTCTAATTCTTTGCCCTATTATCCACAATTTGTTATTATCCACAGTTAGATGCCTTTATGCAGTTGTGGTAGTTACATCATCTGGTGTCAATTTGGGACTTGAGAGGTTTAAGAGTGAAGGGGTGGAGTCTACTCTGTCAATGAGGTCATAGCCAATGAGGCCTCTGTGTGGGCATGGCCTTCTCCTGAAGATTCTGGGAACTCTGGTATTTCCTCCCTGGAGGCAAGAGACACTTTCTCTCTCTGCTCACTCCCTGACAAGACTCTCTACTGACAAGACACATGAAGCTATGCTGATGGCAGCAAGAGCCCTGGACCTGGAGAAGCCACTTGGAGACCCCTGCCAGCATTGAGATGCTTACAACGTCATTGGATCCACAAGGCTTCCCACCCATTGGCCTGTGATCTTCTACATTTGGCATCATTGCATGTGTTTTGTGAGTCTGAAGAGGACTTTCTTTATAGGTTGGTATCAGACATATGGGACTTGATCTGGACTGGGCTGTGATGTTTTCCCAATATTCAATTGCTCTTGTATATAAAGCTCTTTCCCATACATATATGAGTGTCCATGAATTTGTTTCTCTAATCTACCCAGGCTAACACAGTAGTTAATTCAACTGTGGTAAATATATTTCTGGTATTGTTTACTTTCAGTTGAAATTCATCAGACGTCACCAGTGATCTCCCTCATCCCATCAATTTTGTTCTTTTCTGAATCCAATTTGAATTTCTAGTAGCTCCCAGTATACCAGATGTACTGCTGCAACTATTTTGGAATCGTTTTCGGCAAAATTTTACCTTGCAGATGAAATTATTTGATAATTTCCGTATTCTGTTGGCTCACCTTTCTTTGAAATGGACACAAATGCAGATTTTTGAAATATAAATCTTTCCATTGGTAGGCCAGGTAGCTGTTTCCTAAATTGTATGGCATAATTGAAAAAGCTACCCAGCATTGTATTCATTTGTTGAAGAGTTTCTGCAGCCTGGGCTTTCTTCTCTGCACCGAGCCTTGCCTTCTGTGTAACTTGGACTTAATCCTCAACCATCGATTCTTCATCTTATGCTACCTTCTGGATGGTGGAAGGTCAGCCAGTTCCTTTTGGCACAGTTGTTGGTTGTCATTAGGTGCCATAAGTTGGTTCCAACCCGTAGCGACCCTGTGCACAACAGAAGAAACACTGCACTGCACTGCCCCGTCCTCACCATTCTTCCAATACCTGAGCCCATTGTTGCGGCCACTGTGTCACTCCATCTCATGGAGGGTCTTCTCCCTCACTGCCCCTCGAGTTCACCGAATATGACGTCCTTCTCTAGCGACTGATGTCTGCTGACAGCATGTCCAAATATGTAAGATAAGGTCTCGCCATCCTTGCCTCTAAGGAGCCCTTTGGCCATACATCTTCCCAAGCAGATCTGTCTGTCCTTCTAGCCATCCATGGGACTCTGTTGCATTCCTTCCATCTTCTTTTGATACTTCCTGTCCTTTAACTATTTCAATATCGCAAACGTGAGGCATGAATCTTTCTTCAGTTCTTTCAGCTTGAGAAATTCCAAACGTGCCCTTCCTTTTTGATTTTCTAGCCTCAGGAATTTTCACATTTCATTATAATAGTTTGTCTTCTCGATATGCCCTTTGAAATCTTCCATTCAGCTCTTTCGGGTCATCATTCCCTCTGTTTGCTTTAAGTACTTTACTTTCAAGAGCAAGTTTCAGAGTATGTTCTGACATCGACCTTAGTTTTTACTTATTTTTCAATGACCCCCTGCTTTTCTTCTGTAGGATGTTCTTGATGTCCTCCCACGGCTCAGGCGGTCTTTGGTCTTTGCTGTTCTATGTGTCAAATCTGGAGATATAGGTGGGATGTACTCAAAGTTGTATTTTGACCCTCGTGGATTTGTTTTAAGTTTCTTCAACTTCAACGGGAATTTAGAGATGGACAATTCTATAGCTCATGGTATTTAGCTTCTCCGTGGCCTCTTGCCACAAATGTAGCCTGTGCATTCCTGTGTATTCAATCTAGTGACGGTCATGTCCATAGTCACCAGTTATGTTGCTGCAAAAAGGGACTTGCAGTGTATACGTTTTTGGACTTGCAACATTCTGTCTTCAAATCTTTAGCATTTTTTCTATCAAGACTGTATTTTCCAACTAAGATACTCTTTGTTTCTGCCTCTCACATGCCAATCAGCGAAATGTTTCAATGCGTCTTCCTTGTGTATTTGATCAAATTCCGCCTGCATTTTTCTCTGTAGTGGGTTGTGTGTAAATTCGAATAATAGTTGTATTACAGTGAACCCTCGTTTATCGCGGTTAATCGGTTCTAGACCCTACCGTGATAAATGAAATTCCGCAAAGTAGGATTCCTTATTTGTAAATAAAATATTTTCGTAGTTAGAGCATAGAGGACATGAAAAAAACACCCTTTAGTCACCATTACACTCGTATTACCCAATTTATTAAACGAAAAAGGGAAAATACAGTAAAACATTTTGGACGTTACAATTATCATTTATTATTTATTATATTATTTATGGCATCAAGCGTGTACAATATGAGCCAATCAGTGGCAGTAATGACAGAGCATGCGCTGTTACGCAAAAACCGCGATAGAGTGAAGCCGCGGAAGTCGAAGCGCGAAGTGTCGAGGGTTCACTGTACCTCTTCTTCTTTTTAGGTGTATGGTTATTATCCTATCACTGACAGAGTTGTACTTTCAGGATAGATTTCTTTCTTTCTTTTATTTATTTATTTATGATAAATGTGATGCGATTTCCCTTCCTTCTGTTACTCTCTGCACATGACTGCCCGATTCAGAAGGTACGGTAACTGTCCATTTTAGCTCACTAGTGCCTCAGCTGGTGATCTTCACACACTCCACTTCATTTTTTGACCATTTCCACTTTCCGTAGATTCATCTTCTGTTCATTCTATGTTGCAATCACGAACGGATGCTTGCAGCCCTTTCTTCTCATGTTAAGTCACACTCCGTCAGCAGATGAAGGTCCGGGAAGCTTTGCTCCCTCCAGGTGATTAAGATCCACTCACCCTCGTGGAGGCTCGTCTTCCCGAGTCGGATTCCGTGTGTCTTCTGATTAGAGGGGCTCTTCTTCAGACAGACCCTGTCCTGCTGCTGTTCTTCAGCTTCTCAGTGGCTGCTTTGTCAGACTCGGTCAGCCTCTTTCTTCTTAGTCTGTCCAGGTCTGCCCACCTTCCATGGTCCTGCTGGTGTTTCCAAGACCCGTGGCATACCTTCCAGAATCTGTGACACAGGTGGCAGACGTGGACAAGAGGGACTGCTAATTGGCATGACTGAGAGGAGCTCAGAGAGAGCTGCTCTGCATGAACGACGGGAGGGTTATTCTCCTCGCTTCCGGGAACCTTTCCAGCTACTGTCTGTGTGCTTCTTGATCCTGATGCTGAGCTGTTGCCTGTTGCTTCCTAAATTAACCACTTAAGCGTGCAGTTCATGAGCACCGTGAGATGTCACAGTGACTGGATGACCACCGTGGGGACAAAGGAGTGTTGAGTGATTGGGATCGGCTGGCACCGCAGCTTGGAGCAACTGGAAATCTGGGATATATGTATAGACCTCCACCTTACAGGAATTGATGTGGCGCTGATTCTTCTTTATGAAGTTATTCATTTATCATCCAAACTGCCGCATGTAAAAAAAAAAAAAAACATTTCCAATTAGTGTCTCTTCTCTCTACCCCATGGACTTAAGGGAATCCCTCAAACACACGATAGTGGTGGCCCCATGGCAGGATAAGCCACAGCACCATGCTTTGAGCGGAACTGGAGAGGGATGAACCATCTCCTTCACACATACCCTTAACACTGCACTAAATGATCTCCACTAATTTATTATTGTTGACTTTTCACGCCGGGCTAAAGACCAAAGGCATTTTTTTTCTTTGCAATAATTTCTTTTCTAGTCATGAACATGTCTAGCACATAAAAGTTCAGATTCAAATCAAAACCTTGCTGTTGTCAAGTCGGTTCTGATTCATAGAGACCCCAGGTGCAACCGAACAAAACCCCGCTCAGTCCTGCACCATCCTCACAGTCAGTCTGTGCTGGGGCCCATTGTCACGGTCCCTGTGTCCATCCATCTCATGGAGGGAAGTCCTAGTTTCACTCTGAATTACATGCATTATACAAATTATACCTTTCTTCTTAGAGCATGTTATATTCACCAGCCCTACTGACTGTTCCTGGGAGACTGAAAAAGGAAGCTCAGTTGTTTATGGGCAGTTATTCTCATGCCACAATGTTCTCCACGTTAGCTGGCTCCTCCCTAGACATGTGTAAACCTTAAAGTTGAAAGGAAGGTTTGTATCTCTACTACACATCCACTTTTTCGTCTCAAGCAAGCCACTTACCTTCTGAGAACCTCACCTTCTCTATCAGTACAATGGGGATGGTAATACCAACCTTGCCAAATCAAAAAATATATAACCAGAAGCACCTTGTATCATGCGCAACACAAAGTGACCACTCACGTGGAAGCTGCTTTTATTGTGGCAAATGGATGAATGAGATTTTCCTCTACTTGCCCCTATACACTTCTATAATATATGTCTTTTAGGTGGTATACAAGCAGGGCATATGCAAACTTATATGCACCTGAGCATGTGTTTGTGCACATGTGGATATGTAAATATTTTAATTGTTGTAGAACAATTAGAGAGAGAGGGATAGCAAGAATAGTTGTACAACACAGAGTATAATCGATGGTCGTGAATTATACATGTAGCTTGTTGAACTGGAGAATATGTCCTTTTGTATATTTTCACCAAAATTGAAAAAAACATGAATAACAATGAATAAAAGGAAGAGGAACATGTTCTAAATTGATTCTGATAAAGATTGTACAACGCTTCTTGATATGATTGAACTATTGAATTGTATATGTGGATGAAGTACTAATAAATCTGTTCACGAAAAAAAGAGAGAAAGAAAAAGAATCACATTGGGCTTTAAAGGGGAAGCTTCCTTTTTACCATCCTCCATTCATTGTGTGGGATTATTTTCAGCCAGAAGGAAAATTTTAGCAGATTAGTGATTGAGGTGAGCTGGGATGTCTGGACTGCTTCCCTCTCCTGCTCCTGAGGACAATTCTCGCCATTGGCCAAAGAGACGAGAGAAGATTGCATTTTTCATTGATGTAGAGACCTCGTGCAGTTGCCTTGAGCCTGCCCCCTGACCGCCCCGGGCTGTGTCCTATTGGGTTTTCTTGGGTGCAGTCTTATGAGAAGCAGATTGCTAGGCTTCTCTTCTGAGGAGGGTGGGTTGAAACCATCAACCTTTAAGTTAGTTGTAGACAATACCCTTTCCGACTTAGCATGTGTCACACGTACAGTGTAGTGACAGCGATTCTGTTAATTATGTTGTGCCACGCTCACCCACACCCACTGTCAAATATTCCATAAGCAGAAACTCAGTGCTTCATAAGCAGTGAGTTCCACCCTCTGCATCCCTCCTGCCCCTGGTAAGCGCTAATGAACTTTGATGTGGCACATGCTCTTTGCTCTCATAAGTTTGTACAGGAGTCACTTGTGCCTAAGGGCAGTGATAGCATCTCAGTCATTCAGCCATCCTGAGACTCTGGGCAAGGGCTTTCAATTCACATGGCCTTACCTGTGACATAAAGATACAACCTGCTATCAGTGTTATCAGGGACAACTAAATGAGAGGCACATAATATGATGGCATCTGGTGCATGGGAGGCATCAGAATCCATTGTCGTTCTCCTCCAACTTCTTTTTTGGTTAAATCATTTTATTGGGGGATCATACAACTTTTATCACAATCCATCCATCCATCCATTGTGTAAAGCACATTTCTCCAACTTTTTTAGCTTTGTATTTTTCTTGACAAAATGAGTGTCAATGAAGAGGTGTGGAGCCTCCTCAGCCTTACTCTGCACCTCATTATGGTCCCTGGGAAGCACTGGGACTGACTGCTACTGGGCACCTGGAAATGGGCCACTTCTCCATAGTCTTCGGCTTTGTTCAATACTTACTCTCAACACTCATTCTATCGCCCCATCCAGATTCATGAAGTTCTCATTAAACAGCAATGCCTAGGAGGTCGGTGAGTGATTGGGGACCACTCCCTGGTCCTAGCTGTGGGTAGAATTGGCAGTAGCACAGCTCTCTAATCATCTGATCCATGGATCAGGGCCTGATGGCCAAGTGGGGGCAGGCAGCCCTGCACTGGTCCCAGGAGGGCACACTGTTGACCTCCATCACTTGCCCCCGCAGTCATTGCAATTCCCTCTCTATCTGCTCACATGGGAGAGTCCAAAAGCAACATGAGGAGGAACTGGGTCACATAACCTTGGCCCAGGGTCCCCCAGTCCTAGTTGGTGAGTGGATGAGTTTTTCTCTGATTTTCTTTCCTCCCAGCTGATCCTAGACTTCTCTGTTCTGGCCTATTGAACTGGCTATGGTCAACTTGGCTCTGGGCCACTCCACTGGCTGACTTCAGTCTCTTTCTGCTTGGCAATACAGTCTGCCCTACCTAATAGTGGGACCAGGTACGGCCTAGCCAATTGCAATGGAATATGCTTCTTGGGATGGGAGAAGACCTGGAACTAGTCCCGGCCACCAAGTGGGGGAAGGCACAGCTGCAAGTATTGGGAGGAAGTCCAGCCCACTGGGCAGAGCACAGTGGGCAGGCAAACCGTCAGCCAGGGTGAGCTTGTGTAGCACAAGGCTGGAAGAGAAGGGCCGAGCATGGTGTTCGGACACTCACCTAGCCCATCAATCCAGGGTTGTCAAGAAGCTAGCATCTGAGCCACTCTATTATATAACAACCTGGCTCCAGCCCTAGACTGAGGTTAAAGAAAAGGCCAGGCATAGTGTTCAGCTGGTAACTCAGTCACCCGTGATTAGGTAAGTTGGTGTCTAGAAATGAAATGTCCATGGCTAAGCTCTATGAGATCAGGATTGGGGTACTTTTGGAAGGAAAGGCTAGGTTATCAAACTGTGTTGACTTCAAGCTTTTAAACCTCTCCTCTTTGTGGTCAGGCTGGCCCTAAGGCCCATGGTGGCACTGGACCTCTTAAACGAGAGCCCGTGTCACCAGATCTGGGAGGGAACGAACTGAGAGGCTGGGCATCTGTGAGGCCTGACCCTGGACTCTGAGGATTCAGCCACTTGTTCCTTCATCCGTTTATTCTACCAACCCTACTGAGCACCCTTTTCACTGCTCTGGGTCTGTGTTAAGCTTTTTTGTGCATTAATGTAGGACTGCTTCGTGATGTAGGGACTTGGATGCAAATTCTCCTACCTGATCTATGGCAGGCTCTTTGAGAATAGCTTAGTCAAGGTCTGAATCATGATTACGTTTCTGGCATCTAGGCACCCAGGAAATAAACTCTGGTGATGTAACAGTTATGCACTCAGCTGCTAACCAAAAGATTGGCAGTTCAAACCCACCTGGAATCTCTTTAGGAGAAACATCTGGCAATCAGCTCCCATAAAAATCATAGCTTAGAAAATCCAAGTGGCTGTGCTCCTGTTTCACAGGAGGCTGATGTGCATCGAAACCAACTCCAGGGCATCCAAAAGCCACAGACACAATCGAGGAATCAGCAAATGTTTACAGACATTAGAACAGCATCTGCAGTTTAAACACTTCACCTCACATTCATTTGGGTCGATCTCAACCCAAATTGGAAATCTTAATCCAATTTCAAAGCAGGTTTAATGCCTTCCTCTTATTCTGGGCACACACACACATACACACACAACAAAACAAACCCCAAATTCTGGTCACTTAAATAACACTGATTCTGGGGCATAACCATTCTGAATGTTGAGCATGGAAACACTGATGCGAGCCCGGGTTCATATCTTATCTACCTGGTGATACTACCTGGTATATAAAATGGAATTGTACTCGGTGTATTACCTACCTCATAAGCAAGAGAAGACAAAATGAAATAGATGTGTGAAGACATTTTAAATGAAGGAAAATACGAAGAAACTGCTAAGAGACCAACCTGTCCACAGTGGGGCGTATGATCTCGATGATGCTCTTTTGACTTTTTTGGCCTGGTCTCCCAGGTCACCTTTCGCTGCCCAAGCCCATTTCCCATTTGTAATGGGAAATGATCCTGCTAATCCTTCAGGGGTGTTGATGTGTGCAGACGTCCGGCTCTTAGTTTTTTCTCATCCTTGAGGAGAGTTACCTGTGCGGGCTCCCCAAAGTGTCTAGATGAGGACCTCACACCATATAGTTTTGTTAGTTGCCATTGAGTGGTCCCCAAATCAGGTCACGCCTTGAACCATAAAACACAACATTGCTCAGTCTTACACCATCTTCACGTTCATGGGCATGTGTGAACCCATTGTTGCTGCCATTGTGTTGTAACTTTTACGCTTAGAGGGTTAAGCTTTTGATACATTAATGTAGGACTACTTCATAGTGTAGGGTTCGTCTTTATATAGTATCAGGCCATCGGCTAATTCTCAGCAGGCTGATCTTCTTTGTCTATGCTACTCAGGTGAGTCTGCGGAAAGCACCCTCCGTGGGTGAGCTGCAGAGAACTGA